>NW_006159751.1:2020764-2082032 GCF_000334495.1 Tupaia belangeri chinensis
AAGGAAGGAAGGAAGGAAGGAAGGAAGGAAGGAAGGAAAGCAAACCCTGGCATGCATGGGAACCAGAAGCAAGAGGTAGGATGCAGTACTCCCTGTTGGCCATTTTATCCAAGGTTGTTCTTGCCCATGAAAATCCTCAAGGGGCCACTTCTGCTTCCTATGCCCCCCACCCAGGCATGAGCTCAGGTTGCTGGTGACTGGCCAACCTCCCAGAGAAAGGAGAGAGCATACACAGACTGGCTATTGCCTCCCTTTCTGAGAACCCATAGTTCCCCACTCACATTAAGACCTAAAAGAGAAAGGTGATTTAGCTGGTGGAAGTGTAGATGAAGCCCAGGAGGCTTAGAGCCATGAGGAAGAGAAAGGAAGCTGGCATGGATTGAACATCAATCCTGCACCATGCTCTGCAGATGTGTTTATTCGTTTGACATTCAGAGCTAGCCTGAGCAGTGCTATTATTATCATCCTTATTTCCCAATGAAGCCCTTGAAGTTCAAAGAGGTTTGCTCAAAGCCACACAAGGCAAAATCAGGGTGCAAATGCTGAGTCGAAAGCCTCTGCTGCTATCTTAAACCTGTGCTGAGAGAGGGAGACCTTCAGAGGTTGGCAAACTCAGGCCTTCTTCTACTGGGCAGGGTGGCCAATGGTGACACTAGAAAGTCCACATGAAAATAAGGGTCTTCCTGCTTCAGGTACCCCACAGGGAAGGTGGTGCTTGGAGGCGAGTGGGTTGCTGCATGGGCTCAGGTCTCTTTCTGTGCTGGAACTGATGGGGGGATGTAGGGATTGGTGGTGTTCACGGTGTGTTATCTCTAAGCTAAGCTGATACTTGCTGGCTTGGAAGTGGGAGAGTCCTAAGTCAGTTGTCCCCAGAGGGAGAACTGGCACTCTGGTTGTATTGTTAATCATCTGTCTCTGCTGTAGGAAAGGGACTGGGGAGGGTACAAGCTTGGGCCACAGAGTGAAGTCCTAACACCTCGGCCTGTCTCTGTATGGACTCCCTGACAGGACTCCCAGGCACCATTCTCTGCATGCTCACTCCCTCCTTTCCACCTCCAGCCATTTGCTCTGGCTTGAAACATGCTGGAACTCCATCACTCGGCTCCAAAGCCTGCTTGGTTCAAAGTCAGATTCTCAGTAGAACCTTCTCTGATTCCGACTCCTCTTTCCTTCCCTTGCTCAAATCTGAAAGCAACAACAGTCTGGAGGTACTCACGTACTCATTGCGTTCCTCTGCATCCCGGGTGCCTATCACACTGTGACAGTGCACAGCATCAGAGTTGTCCTAGTTATCGTCACCATTATTGTCACCATCATCCTCATCATAGCTAACATTTGGCTCTGAGCTTACCCATATGCCAGGAAGCATTATAAGCACCTAAGATGTATTAATTTAATTTTTACATTAATCCTTTGGGACCAATACTATCATTATCCTCAATTTTCAGATGAGAAGACTGAGGCACGGGAACAATAAGTTCACTGTTATTACTCAGCTAGTGGAAGAAACAGGGAGGAAATCACAGGCATTCTGGCTTTATCCCACACTTTCTTTGCGTTTGTTTGTTTGTTTTTAAAATTTTATTCATTTATTTCGCCTGTGAGAAACAGAGAAACAGGAAACTCCAATAGGGTCTTGGTGCCATGATCTACCCCTCACCTTCAGTCAGCCCTGGATCATGGGCAAACATGATCAATCACTCAGGGAGATCTCGCAGAGAGGTCACGAACTGGGAACCTCCAAGAGCATTGTGTTTACTGCTGTGCCACCGTCCAGTCCTCTGCACATGCTTTTGACTGCCGCATACTTAAGCCCAATAAATACTTGTTGAGCGACAGAAGAAAAGAAGGGTAAGAGGATCTGTAGTTTACTTAAACTTCCTTGAAACCCTCCTTGTCTCTTCATTGCACCTGTCATGTTCCATTCTGAGACCTCTGTTCAGGTGCTTCCCTGACTGCTTCCTCTTGTCTCCTAGAGGAAAAAGCCCCTATTTGAGAGGTCCCTGTATTCTGCAGTGCCCGGTAAATAGTAAGTGCTCATTGGATATATGTTGAATAAATGGGTAGTCCAGACTCGAGGGGCATCAGAAAGGTGGGTCACTGGCGGATGGGAAGGAGAGGCTGGGATCAAGCATTATGCCCGATATCTCCAGAATCCACTTCTTCCCACCCTCTCTTTGAGCTACAAGGAAACCACCAGCGAGAAGAGGCCACTTTCCGCAACTGCTCTGAAGGCTTTGTATCAGTTTTTTTATCGATACAGTAGCCCCATCCCCTTCATAGCTTTTCTTTTTGAGATTTTAGTTACCTGCAGTCAACCACAGTCTGAAAATGGGTGAATACAATACGGTAAGATATTTTGAGAGAGAGAGAAAAATTACCACATTCACTTAGATTTTATTACAGTATGTTTTTATTAATGTTCTATTTTATTATTAGTTATTGTTTTTAATCTCTTACTGGACCTAGTTTGGTAGGAAAAACATAGTATATACAGGGTTCAATATATCCCCTAGGGAGTTAGGAATGTATCCTCTGGATAATGGGAGACCACATGGTCTCATCAGAACTGAAACTTGAAGTGGGGATCAATCAAGAGGGTTACTGAGCCTGGGCTCCGCTGGTGTTAAGAATTCACCTCACCAAGGAAAGGTTTCTTCTTGGGTCCCTGGACCAGTGCCACGCCACTCGTGCCTGCTGCTCTGGTATCATCTGTCGATGTGAGAGGATCGATGAGGTGAATTTGTCTCTGGAGACTGCTGTGTATCTGTCCTGCGTCACCTCCATCTTCTCCCTATTGCTCACACACATAAAGATAGATCCCAGGATCTCCCAGCAACCTTTCCACCTTACTCAGATTTGGGGAATGCCAGGTGCCCTTCTACCCACCCACCCCTAACAGTTCTCAGACTTTCCCTGGAGGACCAGCTGTGAAAGTCAGCAACTGATGGCTCAGCCTACTAAAGAGAAAGGGGATCAAGGGTGCTCTGAGGAGTGAGAGAAAGGACACAAAGTGTGGCATTGGATCCAGACATAGCTCTGTCTGAGGAAGTCTCTTAGTATCCTAAGGCACAGGTACTGAGGCAGGGAGGTTCATGGTGCATCAGAGGAACAGAAGGAGCACTGGTCCCAGGGCAGAGAGTGCCAGGCATGAGTACAATTGAACAGGGAGGGAGAGGCCAGCTTCCAGTGTGGTTCTATCCCAGAAAGGGCTCTGTAAGCTATAGCAGGTTGTATACATTCCAGAACAAAATGCACCCTCTCCCAGTACTGAGGACCATGAAAAAGAGCCCTATGAATCCCTGTCCCTCAGTGCCCCTTCCCTGTCCCTCCCTTGCCTTTTCCTGACTCTCACTAGCCTCTCCTTTCCTCTCCCCCTGTCTTAGGATCTCCAGCAAGATTCACACATGTGCGTCTCTAGCTCAGCCCTCCCCTTGGATCTCTGGACTACCTTAGTCTATATGATGGCTCCTTTTGAAGGAGGCACCTTAAAGAAAAATATGTTGCAAACTGAACACACTAGCTTTCCCCTCAAACCTGTGCCTTCTGCTCCCATGCTCCATTCTCAAGTAATGTCTCCACCATCCCTTCAGTTTCTCTAGTCAGAGATTTGGGCATCATCCTTAATCCTCTCCATTTCTTTTCTCCCACATTCAAACCATCACTGGGTCTTTTACATTCTCCCTCTCAAATATTCCCCAAATTCTGCTGCTTCCCATTCCCACTGTATCATCTGGACTGCACTAACAGATTCCTCACTAGTCTTTCTTTTTTTCATTCTCTTTCTTTCTTTCTTTCTTTCTTTCTTTCTTTCTTTCTTTCTTTCTTTCTTTCTTTTTAAAGAGAGGTTTTTGCTATAGGGTGCACTCACTGGAGAGACAGAGAGACAGAAAGCGAGAAATCACCCCCTAGGGGAATGGCCACAATCCCTTTTCTCCCTTTCTCCTCACGATTTTGGGTATACACATACTGCAACTGGAGTGAGCTTTAAGCTTCCGGGTCTGGAACTTGAACCACAATCAACAATGTGACCAATATACCATCTGCTGGTCCCATCAACCTCCTCATTACCTTTTCTTTTTCTTTTTATTCTTTTTCTCTTTTTCTTTTTTTTTTTTCTGAACACACTAGCTTTCCCCTCAAACCTGTGCCTTCTGCTCCCATGCTCCATTCTCAAGTAATGTCTCCACCATCCCTTCAGTTTCTCTAGTCAGAGATTTGGGCATCATCCTTAATCCTCTCCATTTCTTTTCTCCCACATTCAAACCATCACTGGGTCTTTTACATTCTCCCTCTCAAATATTCCCCAAATTCTGCTGCTTCCCATTCCCACTGTATCATCTGGACTGCACTAACAGATTCCTCACTAGTCTTTCTTTTTTTCATTCTCTTTCTTTCTTTCTTTCTTTCTTTCTTTCTTTCTTTCTTTCTTTCTTTCTTTCTTTCTTTCTTTTTAAAGAGAGGTTTTTGCTATAGGGTGCACTCACTGGAGAGACAGAGAGACAGAAAGCGAGAAATCACCCCCTAGGGGAATGGCCACAATCCCTTTTCTCCCTTTCTCCTCACGATTTTGGGTATACACATACTGCAACTGGAGTGAGCTTTAAGCTTCCGGGTCTGGAACTTGAACCACAATCAACAATGTGACCAATATACCATCTGCTGGTCCCATCAACCTCCTCATTACCTTTTCTTTTTCTTTTTATTCTTTTTCTCTTTTTCTTTTTTTTTTTTGGAGAGATTTTCACTATAGGGCGCGTGCGCTCGCCAGACAGACAGAGAGAGACATAGAGACAGAAAGCAAGAAATCACCCCCCGGGGGGGGGAGGGTCACACCATAATCCCTTCTCCTCCATTCTCCTCTCGGGATCTTGGGCACGCATACACACGTGCCCGGCGTGAGTTTTAAGCCACTGAGTCCGGGACGCGAACCATGGTCGACTACGTGGGAGTCCAGCGACATAGCCATTACCCTAACTGCTGATTCCCCCTCATTACCTTTTCAACTCAAATTCTAATATACTCTCTCTGGCACTTGAGGAGATCTTTTTTCAAAAGCTCTTTGGTCATTATTACACTTCTAAATCAGAATACTGTTGGTGGCTTCCCAGTGCTCTTAGGATAAAATCTAACATTTTTAGCATGGCCTACAAGGCTTCTCTGGCTGATCCCCGCCTGCTGCTCCAACGTCATCGCTCAGCATTGTCTCACTCTCTGCTCCAGCCACACTGTCCTCTTGTCTGCTCCACTGGGCTATTCTGGTACATGCTGTTCCCTGCTAGTCTCCACAGTCTGAAGACATAAATGCCGATGCTGAATACTTGTTCTCTAAGTGCCTGACAATATGCTTTCTCTAAGCACCTGACAATATGCTCGGCCCATAATAGGTGCTCCCTACATGCTCATTGAGTGAAGGGAAGGTCAGATGTGGTGAGACAGGAAGCAGAAGCTCTCAGTAGGGTCAGAGATTCTCTTGGCAACTTTCCTTCCAGCACTAGGATCTCCTGAATGCCTGTCCCAATGAAACAACAGAACAAGCTGATGGCTTAGGAACACAGGAACACCTTCTTATGTGAATTGATCAACTAATAAGAAAGTAAGGATCTATGGAGGCCAAAACCAGAGTGAAAGCTAAGAACCTGGGAAATAACTAAGAGCCTCAATCAGCTCCTCCCTCCGCATACCTGCTAAACCTGGAGACCTTACACTTCTATCCTGGTGGCTGCCAGGGGCTCAGAAATCAGGAGATTATGCCTCAGGCCCATCCATAGCAGGCAGCTAATAAAACAAGTTGCATATGACTGAGGCTGTGTAGAGCTGTTTCTTCAGTGAAAGAATAAATGAATATAAAACTACTCTATGGTCGTCCCCCCCACAAACCCACTCCAGTCGAATCATGAGGAAAACAAGAGACAAATCCCATTAGAGGGATATTCTACAAAATACCTGAGCAGTACTCTTCAAAACTATTAAAGTCACCAAAAATAAGAAAAGTCTGAGAAACTGTCACAGTGAAGAGAATCTAAAGAGATGTGATGACTAAATGTATCGTGGTATACTAAGTGGAATCCTAGGACAGAAAAAGGACTTGTGGGGAGAATTAAGGACATAGGAATAAATTATGGACTTTAGCAAATAAAAATCTTTTAAATATTGGTTCATTATGACAAATGTACTATACAAACATAAGATGCCAAAGGTAGAAGAAACTAGATGTGGGGTATATGGAACTTTGTACTATCTTTAAAACTTTTCTGTAAATCTAAAACTACTCTAAAATCCAAATTATACTAAAAATAAAATAAACCCACTATGCAGAAAAGAATAGCAAGGAAACTTAATTTGATGTTGAAGGAGGGAAAGAAAATTATCCTTGATATTCATAACCATTCATTTGAGTTTGTAGCTCAAATCATCATGCAAAAATCTTAAGTTCGGATGGCATCAGATTGGTGCAGCTCCCATGTACATGACAGGTTCCATCACAAATTTTCTGTTTCACCTGAGGCCTCAAATAATTTCCCCAGATGAAGTTTCAAGGGATAGGAATTTATGATCCAAAAGCTACAAAGCACATAAGAAAACTAAGTGCTATAAGTGAAATCCAGAAAAGATAGCATATAGTAGAATCGGAATCTTAAATATTTCAAACATTATCATTATCACGTGTTCCCAGAGATAAAATAGAAACTTGAAAATGATAAGCAAAAATAAAGAGACTTTAACAAATGATCCATATATTTGAAAAAGAACAAATAGAGCTTTGATGAAAAACATAATCGAAGTTAAAAATTCAATGGACAATTAGAGTAGATTCAACACAGCTGAAGGAGGCATTGATGAATTGAAAATTGCATTTTGTAATGCTGTGATGATGTTCGGTGATGGAATGTAAAATAAATAAATTAATTTAAAAAAAGATAGTTTCAGAATGTGTTTCCAAAGAAGCAAAGAAATAAACAGTATGAACTAAAGACTGAGGTATGATAAAGTAAGAGAGTCTAACATTTACTTGCTAGTGGGATAATGAAAAAAACAAGGAAGAGGCAGTGATGAAAGAGTTCATGACTAAAGAATTTTCCAGAATTGTTAAGGATACCAAAACCCAGTTCTGGAAGTCCTAACAAATGCCAAGCAGAATATGTACAATGAAATCCACTTAGACAAAGCAAAGTAAATCTGAAAAACACAAAACACGAGAGACAAAAACAACAACCACAACAACAGATCAGAAGTAGGCAAAACTGATCTGTGAAGACAAACATGAAAGCAGTACTTATCTTCAGGGAAGTGGGTAATGACAAAGGGAAGTTTCTAGAGTGCTTATAAGGTTTCATGTTCATTTTTAAAAAGCTGGGTGATGATAACCCAGTTATATTCACCTTGTAAAAATTCAGCAGACTGTATATTTATGATTCGTGCACTTGAAAGTAAGGAATATTTATAGTTTTTTTTTTTTTTTTTTTTTTAAATCAGAGAGAGAAGACAGATACCATTCAAAGGAATGGTAATTAGATCAATGACTGACTTTTCAACAGTAACTGCGGGAGCCAGAAAAATAGTTGAATAATATCTTCAACAAGCTGAGAAAATGACTTGAATTCCATACCAAGTAAAATTATCTTTTGAGAACGAGAATGAAATAAGTACATTTCCAGATAAATGAATGTTACTAACACAAATTTTAAAGAATGCATATTAGGCAGAAGAAAAATGATCTCAGAGGAAATGTCTAAGATAAAGAAGGAATGATGAGATGCGATGTTGGAAATAAACATTGACTGAATAAAGCAGTTACAATAATGTCTAAATTGTGAGATTACAAATAGCTGTAACTCAAAATACTAGATAAAAAGAGTACATAGTTGGAAGAGTGGTGATAAGAGTCAGAGCATTCTAAGGCTCTTAAACTGGGAGGAAGATAAAAATACTGATTAATTCTTGACATTATTAAATCAAGTCTACATGTTAAAATATCAAGGGTAACCACTAACAGAATAAACATATAGAACATAATTTTCAAACTAGTAGAGGAAAAGCTGAAAGAATAATAATATTAACAGCACTTCAATCAATCAAAAAAAAAAAACAGCGAGAAAGGAGAAAAATGGGAAATAAAAAAAAAGAGATAAATAGAAAACACAAAGTAAAGCAATAGAAATAAATCTAAATATATCAGGAATCACAATACATATAAATTGATAAACTCTCCAGTTAAAATGAAGATGTTGCCAGGCTACATTTTTTTTAAGTTGATTATAGGGCATGTGCCCTCACTGGAGACAGAGAGAGAGGTAAAATGAGAAAGCAACCCCCCAGTGGGGATGACCACACCACAACTCCCTCTCCATTCTCTTCGAGGGATTTGGAGCATGCATGTACATGTGCCTGACGTGATTTTCAAGCCACCAAGTCTGGGACTTGAACAGTACAGTTGACCATATGGGATTCAGCCACCCTAACCTCCATACCACTACCTGGCCCACAGTCTAGATTAATCCAACTTTTAAAATAATCTTTTAAAATGTAATGACAAAAAAAATTGAAAGTGAAAACATGAAAATATAGAAAAAGATATACTAAGCAAGGAGTAACAAGCACTAACAATAAAAAGCTTGTGAGTGGGTCAGCCTGGTAGTGCAATGGTAGTGTGCCGCTCAGGAAGGCTGGATTCATATGGACCATGGGCTCAGTTCCCTGGTCAGTCTGTATACTCTGAACACGCATGCTCACCATCCTGGCTGGCTGGAAAGGCTTGGGGAAAGGGGGTTTGTTACAGTATGTTGAGGGTGGTTGTCTTTCCCATTTTCTGTCTCTCACTCTCATGAAAGAAAGAAAGAATCTTTAAAAATAAGTAAATAAATGGATAGATAGCTGATAAAGTAATGCATTATAAAGTAAAGCATTAACAAATATAAAGAAGATCACTACACAATAGCAAAAGCTTCAAATCAACACAAAGATACAATAGTCCTAAACTTGCATACAGGTAACACTATAATCTCAAAATACATAAAACAAAACTAGGTGGAATTACTAAATATTGAAACACCGATCACCAGATGTGAGATTTTGACCTACTTGTCTAGGTAATCGATAGAGCCAGCAGACAAAATCATCAGTAAGACTTAAACAACACAATTAAAAGATTGATCTAATGGACACATATACGTATAGAATATTGCATTCACAAAATAAGAAATACACTCTTTTCAAGCACCCATGGAATAGTTTTTAAAAATTGATTAGCCACTGGACTATAAAGCAAGTCTCAAGAAATACTAATTTTATGAGATCACATTATCTGACAATTATGAAATTAAATGAAAAATTAGTAACAAAAAGTAAGTCAACAGAAGACCACACCATTTGGAAAGTGAAAGCATATTTCTAATCAATTCACAAATTGAATAAAAATTCTAATAAAATTAAAACTTAGATATGATTAACAAGAAAAATGCTATATATCCAAACTTTGGGATGTGGCTTACTTAGAAATTAGAGTGAAATTTATAGCTGTAAAACTTACATTCAAAAAAAAAAAAGGTTGAAAATGAATTAGCTATGACTTTGATTTAAGAAACAAGAAAAGAGCATTGGGTTAGCTACCCACTCCTCAACACACAGATAGAGCAGAAAGAAAACCACGATTTCCAGAGAGATCTAAAATACAGAATTAGCATCTGATAAATAATTCTAAAGCCACCAATCTCCTCTCCTAGAGTTCATCTCGGGACTTCACTATGTCACACCAATGCACTAAGGACTGTATGGCCTTTGCGTGAAGACTGTAGAACAGCTGTTAGAGCTATTGCCTCTGTAGTAAGCAGACTTAAGTATTTGGAAAGTCTGCTGAGAAGAGTACCTGGTACATATCTCTCTTTCTCTGACCCTGGTTAGTGAGCCATTGCAGGTATGACATCAGGCCACTGGATCTTTTTCTTGGATGTATAAGCTAGTTGATACTCTGGTACTCAGAAGTATTTAATGCACTCTCTAGCAGTTGGACCAAACAAGAAAAGCACAGCATCTCTTTAGTTTCATCACTCTTAGTGTTTTTTTGGTTTCTTTGTGTGTGTCTATGTGTGTGTATATTTATGTTAAGCCCTGTACCAGAACAGGCAAGGAGAAGTCACCACCCAAAGTAGATGAGTGTGGTTGTTAGAGACCCTTTTCAGAGGTCCAAGATCAATCATGATTCAGATGAACTCTCTGAGGAGACCATTTGTCAGAGGAAGAGAAGAAATTTCCTCCAAAGAACAGGAAAATGGAAACCAAAGTTTCAAGGCCAGGAGCCCTGCTGCTTATATTGATTGGAAAGAAGAGAATTGCTGTCCCCAGGGACGGGCCCAGCTGATGGCGGCATGGCAGAACTAGCAGGTACCCCCTGCCCTCCAGTTTCATGGGAGCCTTGTCCCTCTTGCCACTCCAAGCCTCTGCAGAATCCATAAAAGTATTTTAAAACTAAGGGAGAAAAACTAGCCCATATGTTTAGACCAGCCATGCACACATCACCAATAAATAAATAAATAAAACAAAAGAAGGGGGAGTAGAGAACAAAACAACAAAATTAACTAAGCTTTGACTGAGTGTCTAATAAACTTGACATTTTTAACAGGCACGTTGAAATTTCCCCCATGTACTGGTGACAATGATAATAACTGAATGCAAAAGAGATAAAAATGTATTAAAAATAGTGACAGCAACTAATCCTGTTGAGAGTTTTAAACTTTAGATTTCTGTTTTAAATTCAAGGTCTATGGCCTCTTCATTAGCTCACTGCAACCTTTTCTTTGTTGAAGCTATGGAGGAGACTGTGGGCCCATGGGGAAAAGAGACCATTACATCCCCCTACTTGGAGGCCTGAAGGACAGAGCCCACAGGAGTTAGGATCTTCACGGGCATCCATTCATAGGTAAATCACCCCGTTTATGAGACCCAGAGAAGCAGTCTCAGTCATAGCCCAGTGGACACACTCTCTTCCCTTGCCCTACCACAGCCCACAACCTGAAGGAAATAGGAAAACTTGTTATGTTTTGTTTTTTAATTGAAGTAACATTCACATAACATGAAATTATGCCCACTTAAGGTGGCAGACAGATAGGGCCACCACTTAGGAGGCTGGAAGCCACATGAGAAGCTCAGGTTTGGTTCCCAGGGCCACTTTGAACTTGCTGGACATGGTAGCATCTTTCTGTAATCCTAGCTTATTGGGAGGCTGGGGAGGAGGATCGATACACAGCAAGATCCAGTCAATAACATTGATCTCTTGGGAGCCAAAGAGTGTTGCAGCACTAAAATGTGATGCTCTGTGAAGTTAGTGCGCATGGGAAGGTTCAGGGTTCACATCCAAAGATCTCCCTCAAAATACTTGGTATGTGTGTGTCTATGATCCAGGGCCAAAGCTGGGTGTGGATCACTGAGTCAAGACCCTACTGGAAATCCTTCTTTCTCTCTCTCTCCCGCCTCCCTCTATCTTTGTCTCTTATTAAAGAAATAATCTTTAAGGGTCAACTGGTGGAGTGGTGGTTAAGGTGCTGAAACTCATATGGCCAACCGTGTGGTTCAAATTCTGGACCTGGTAGCTTGAAAGACACATTGTGCACACACCTTCTGGCAAATTTTTAAAAAAGAGCAGCTTAAAACAGCAACAACTTCTCTCTCTTCCTCTCCTGGTCTCTCTCTTACATAAAGAAACAAAAATTACTCATTTTAAAGTATACATTTCAGTAGCATTCAATGCATTCACAATGTTGTGCAACTACCATTTATATCAAGTTCCAAAATATCTGGTACCACTACAAAAGAAAGCTCTATTACCCATCAAACGGTCACATCACCCACCCCCAACTCCATACAACCATCAGTCTGTTTTCTGTTTCTATAGATTTACCTATTCTGGATATTTCATAAAAACAGAACTTTTGTGTCTGACTTCTTTCATCTAGTGTAATGTTTTCAAGGTCCATTCATGCCATAGCATATAACACTATTTGGATTTATTTATTTATTTTATATTCCATCACTGTGTATCATTACAGTATACAAATGAGTTACCCATTGTGAATATACTGTGTATTTATTCAGTAATTTTTATGCCTCAATAATATTCCATTGTGCATATATACCACACTTTGTTTACTTACTCATCCATCGATGGAAAGGAGGTCCTTTGGGACGTTCCTTGAGCCTACATTGAATAAGTGGCCAGGAGATTACGAAACTGATTTGGTGCCAGCTATAAAATAATAATTATCCAATCAGAAATCCTGGTTCAGAGTATGTTAGACCTCTAATTCTTTATGCTTAGGAAAAGATTGTTAGATGAATGTGTGGGTAGGTGGATGGATGGATAGGTTGATGGGTGGATGGAAGAATACTGAACTCAAAAGTTCAAAATCCTAGACTCCAGCTTTGCCAGGATAGCTCTATAACACACCCATAACTTTCTTTGTGGGTCTTTATTTCCTCACATGAAAAATTAGACCACCAGACTAGCTTGTTTCTTGTGAGCTCAAGAGATACTACTAGATACTTTCTCAGGACAGAGCAGAATCCTGACTGGGCTGAACTGCAGGTTATACTCTCCAGAGGCAAGGAAATGGAAAAGTCAACTTACAGAAGGCTTTTCCTGACCTGGGTATTCTAGTCCTACCAATTTGAGTTGGGTTCATCAGGACTTTGTTTTTGACCTCTTGGGTTCTTCTTCCTCTCATACCTACTTCCTGCTATACCCCAGCATCTCTCACTGGCACACCAAGTCCTTTAGTTATTCTGTCCTAGTAGTCACCATCATAAGCTGCATGTTTCCAAATGGGAGGTTTTCTCACTCTTATAAATCAAACCCACAAAGATACATTCCTAACTGAAGCCCCCGACTTCTAACTGCCTATATTCCCCAACAGACCAGCACAGGCCCCAGAGTCAACTGTCAGTGGAGACCTCTCCCCCAGCCAATTATCACCAGTATCATGTACTTGTGGGTTATTTTATCAACAAACTTGTGATTTGTGTGCAGCAAGTTGCCATGGAAATCAAAAGCAATTTGTTGGTATTGGTATCTAGAAAATAAAGTGTGAGCCAAGCTGAAAAATACCAGAGGTAGAACTATCAAAAGAAATAGAAAATTTTCTCTTTGTGAAGAGTAAGGAGGAAGCATCTTGCATTGTCCCAAGACGAAAGTCCAGGTGGCATTTGAAAGAGGGAAGAAGGCCGCTAGGTACTGGACTTAGCCTCACTGAGACTGATGTTCATTACTTGGCATGAAGGAAAGAAACTCTGAGGGTCTGCCCACTGTTTTCTCCACGGTAATGAAGATTTAAAACAGCAATTAAGTTAGGCCCGGTAGTCTAACCCATTACTATGCATCTTTCCCAGACCAGGGGCAGTGAGCTGGCCTCATGGATCACCACGACAGTAACAAGCTGGGGGTGGTAATGGCTTTTGCTTCAGAGCATTTTCTTGGCAATTCTCCCTGTGGGACCCAGATCTGCTCCTTGAAGGATACTCACTGAGATGGCTCCCTGAGAGACTTCCCAGGGTAAAGTCTTGCTCTTGTCATCAAAAACACCAAAGGGAGGGACCAGCAGTTAGCATAATGGCTATGTCGCTGGACGCCCATGTAGTCGACCGCAGTTCACGTCCCGGATCTGGTGGCTTAAAACTCACACTGGGCACGTGTACATGCGTGCCCAAGATCCCGAGAGGAGAATGGAGGGGAAGGGATTGCGATGTGGCCATCCCCCTGGGGGGTGATTTCTCGCTTTCTGTCTCTCTGTCTCTCTCTGTCTATTTGGAGAGCGCACGTGCCCTACAGCAAAAACCTCTCTAAAAAACAAACAAACAAACAAACAAAAACACCAAAGGGAGGCCCTGAGTGGCCACCAACCACCTAGTCACTGCAGTCAGTTTGGTCATAGAGCCATTCTTACATGATCCCTGAGGATCACAGCTGCCTGGGTTGGCCAGGTCTGTCTATACTAGCTCAAATTTATATACCTCTTCAAGCCCAGGATTTCTCGTCTTTTAATAGGAGTAATCTCATTTGTCTTCTGTGGTTGACAAACTCTATGAAAGGAGCTGATGCAATGTTAGACACATATAGACGCTTAATAAATCTGGTTTTCTTCTTCATAGTTAATTGCAAATCCAGAAGTTTCTTCTCAGAGAAGTAGCTCTTCTGAGGCAGCTGGATGTCTCCTGGGTACCCAAGGGAGTGATGGAGACACCACAGCAACCTCTATCTGGAGAGGCAGAGTGGGAAGCACTGGGTGCTACAGCTTGCCCTGAAGGAGGATGGTCTTTCTGTCTGCACCATGGGCATATTCATCCATCACTCCTTAGGGAATCAGTGTGCCACCTTCTATCGGTCACTTTGGAGCTTCTCTTTGTTCTAGAAATTTTGCCCCGCTGTCATTATGGTTGTGGCAGGCTTTGTATTCTGCTAAAGGAAATTTAGCTTGTCTGGAAAAGCAGGGTCCTTCCCAGAGCCTCATAAACCATACCAAGAAAGCAACAGATAATTGTAGTGTGAGTAATGGGTCCCAGAGTTAGGGAGCTAATTCATTCATGTAAACAATTATTTATTGAGCATCTCTTATATACTAGACACTCTTCTAGACAGAGTGAAAGAGAAAAATCCTTGCCCACACCAAGCATATAATCTAGTGAGAGAGACCAAAAATAAGCACGTGAATAAGTGAATAAGTATGACAGCCCTGGTGGCAAAGAGTGCCAAAAAGAAACCAAAACAAGGGCCCAATGTCCCCTAGGTATCCTGGGGATGGTGGGAGAGCTATTTGATGTAGAGTAGTCAAGGAAGACCTCTCCGATAAGGAGACATTTGAGCAGAGATGTGAAGGAAGAAGGGAGAAGATTTATAGGAACAAACCAGATAAGGAAAAGGAAAAATGAAATGAAAAGCCCAAATCCTCTTGTGAGCTGTGCTGTAGAAAGCAGCTTTCCTGTCTTTTTTAGGAGGCAATGTAAGTTTTTTGTTTTGTTTTGGCTTTGTGTTTTTTCTGGAGAGGTTTTTACTATAGGGTGCATGCTCTTGCCAGAAAGACATAGACAGAGAGACAGAAAGCGAGAAATCTCACACACACCCCCCCCCCGGCCAGGGAGGATGGCCACACCAAATCCCTTCTCCTCCACTCTCCTTTCAGGATCTTGGGCATGCACACACGCACCTAGAGTGAGTTTAAGCCACCAGGTCCAGGTCTCGAACCATAGTCAACTACATGGGAGTCCAGCGACGTAGACATGCCATCTGCTGCTCCCAGAAGGCAATGTTAAGTTTTAAACAGCGTTCGTCAGTAGAGGAACAGTGCTTGGACAGGGCTCTTTACATGGCTTTCGCCTTAACCCTTCTGCTTCCCCATAGCTGGGCACCAGAGCCAGATTAACTAGAATCAGAAAGTAAGCTGTCACTTATCACCCATCTGACCTTGAACAAGCTACTTAGCCCTTCTTTTTATTAGTATTATTATTTTAATTTGTCAGAGGGTGTGTGTACTTGTCAGAGACAGGCAGAGAGAGAAAGGAGAAAATACCCCCTTACCTCTGGGGCATGGTCATGCCACAATTCCTTCACCTGTTTCTCTGTCCTGTTGGGATTTGGGGTATGTACACACATGTACCCAGTGTAGTTTTTAAACAGGCAGGGCCAGGGCTTGAACTGCGTGGTTGGCCCTGTGGGATCCAGCTTCCTTAACTGTTAGGCCATGGAGCTGGCTCTTTTTTTTTTTTTCCAATTTTGTCAAAGAACACATGTGAACTGGAGGGGGAGAGACAGAGAGAAAGAGAAAGAAACTTTAAAAAAAAATCCCCATGGGGCATAAACATGCCACAATCTCTTCTCCATCTCTCCTTCCCTTCAGGATTTTGGGCAGGAACACACTCATGTGCCTGGTGTGTTTTTCAAGCTGCTGGGTCCAGGACTCAAACTACACAGTCACGTGGGGTCCAGCCACCTTGGCCACCATGCTGCAGGCTGGCCCCAGACTTAGCCTTTCTAATTTATAATTCTCTCATCTATATAATAAATTAAGTAAGTAATAATTCTTACTTCACAGGGCTGCTGAGAGGATTAGAAGAGCTGGAACATTCTGGGTTTGCATGCCACTCCTTTGCTCCTTCTCAGGCGGGAGTGCTCTCTTGAGGTCTCCAATATTCTCAAGGAGGGTGATCCCTTGGCTATAGTCTCAGGTTCCAGAGCCTCACTTTCTTTCGCTACAGATGTTCTAATGAACCTAACCACCCTCTACATGAAGTGCTTCTCTCCCGTCCGCAGCAACAAACCTATCAGCTCTGGACTCTTGCTCAGCATGGAGAAACTGGGCAGGACTTCTCTAAAGAGCTAACCCAGACGGAGCCACCTGCATGCCCAGCGCAGGAAGCACGTGAGCCCGCGACTCAGCTGTGACCATCCCCAGCTCAGAGTTCCACGGCTGGGAACAGGCTTGGGAGCTGCCTGCAAATTTGATGGTATAAGGAACAGTTTAAAGTTTTATTTTACAAAACAGAATAAATTAAAAATGCATTAGAAATAAGGCCCTTACTTAACTACAGGGTGTGCTAATGGGCTTGGGGCCTCCACTCCCTCCTCCTTTAAGCTCTTAATGACTGAGCTTTAATGTATTTTATTTCTTGAAAAACAATCCCACAAGTGCTCAGTACAGTCAGAAAAACATTTCTAAAATCATTAGACCGCTGCACAGTAAATATTCATCCCAACCGCAGCTCCCACCTGCTTGCAGTGAGGCATTGATTTTCTCCTTGCTTTGTTTTGCTCTCTCTTGCTTTTCACGTCTCTTCTGTTCTCCTCTTTCTCCACCTCCTCTCCCCAGATCCTCCCTTGAACTACAGGCAAGTCTTGGTAAGGCCAAAGAGTTTCTGTTGATATTCATTCCAACAGGAATCATCACACCAACTGCTGCAAGGCCTCCAGGTATTCTTGGTTGGTGAGTGGTCCTGGTCCTTTAAGAATCCACTCGTCTGGTGTCTGAAATTCTACCATTGAGACTGGACATTCACACAGTAAAAAAAGTAATTAGTCTAGCCATTCAAAGATCTGGAATCCATTTCTAGCCTAGCTAATATAACTGTGTGACCTTGAACAAGTCACATCACTGCTCCAGTTCTGAGAACTGTCATCTAAATGACAATGTTGAACGAATTGTCCACTAGGTGATATTCTATGCTCTCTTTAGCCCAAGGATTGGATTTCAATCCCCCTCTGGCTAGTCACTAGCTGTGTAAGAGGGCAAGTTGCTTACTCTTTTTGTCCTTGTTTTTCTCATTTAAAAATTATGTATGTGCACATACATATGTAAAACATATATCTGAAAGAGTGCTTGAAATTTAAAATATATACCCTATGTGGAGCACCCAGCATAGTGCCCAGCTCATACTAGGAATCAAAAAAATTAATTGATCTCTTCTGGAACTGTAGTCATTCTTGTCATCTTACAGACATGCAGGAGCTGACCCTAGGCTGGAGAGCACAAGAGAGCACCAACGTTTTGGAGCAGCAGGCAGGTGGTTATATTATTATTACTATTATTATTATTATTTTTGGAGAGATTTTTGCTATAGGTTGCATGTGTTCACCAGAAAGACAGAGAGACAGAAAGGGAGAAATCAACCTCCAGCGGGGATGGCCATGCCACAATCCCTTCTCTTCTCGGGATCTTGGGCACACATGCACCCACACCCAGCGTGAGTTTAAATCACCAGATCTGGAACCTGAACCGCGGCCGACTACATGGGAGTCCAGCGACATAGCCATTATACCAACTGCTGGTCCCAGCAGGTAGCTATAGAAGGAGAAGAGGAACATCCTGGCATATGGGCCCATGTCCTCCAGTCTAGAAGAGACTTTGGGGATGCATGCACATGCACATGTTCTTCAAGCTGTAGAGTTGGAACTTGAACTGTGATTGACCATGTGGGATTCGTCTCCCTTAGTAGCTGGAGAGTTGCTGGGCTTCCTCTGTAAATGTAATAACAGGGTTGGGGGGGAAGAGTCTTCCCCCAGATGAAAGTCACTAAGGACCCACCTTCCTCAATGCACATCCTTGCTGTTCCTTTACTTGATCCCCAGCATCTTATGAGGCGGATTAGGATTATTACATCCCCAGCTTTTAGATGCATAAATAGAAGTCAAAGAGGTGTACCCTTAGGTCACAGTGACCATGAGCGGCAAAATGAGATTACACATCTAGACCCTACATTCAAAGACGTTAACCAAATTTCACTTTACTCACAACTCTTCAAGGACATAATTATGACAGTGAGGCAGTTCATCACAAACATCATGCCCAATGAGGGTGCAGTGTCAATATTTTGTGTCTCCTATCTACCACCACAGAGGGGATCAAGATTATTGGGAGTTTCTTGATTTCTGCTAGCTTTCATCAATAAATAGTGATTAGCAATGTGAGGGTTTTTTTTTGTTGTTTGTTTGTTTTGTTTTGTCTTTTTTTTTTTTTCTATGAGCGCATGTGCTTGCCAGAAAAACAGAAAGTGAGAAATAACCCACCAGGGAGGATGGTCACGCCGCAATCCCTTCTCCTCCATTCTCCTCTTGGGATCTTGGGCATGCACACACATGCTCTCAGCATGAGTTTAAGCCACCGGGTCCAGGACTAGAACTACAGTCAACTATATTGGAGTCCAGTGACATAGCCATTATGCCAACTGCTGGTCCCAGCAATATGAGTTCTTAAAACTCAGTCAAGTTTTCAGCTAAGAAATCAGGATGATAGACTGTGATTTTATTCTGAATTGTGTATTTTTGTCCATTATCTATGAATATTGGTCTAACATACCATGAAGAAAAAAAGTTTATGGAGAATGGTGACATGTCAGACACTGTGATAAGGATTAATTATACATTTTCTAAATTACTTAGAATTCTTGAAATGACTCTACAAGTAGGCAACACTATCACCATTTTACAAATATATAGTGAAAGTGTTTCAATAGGTCAAGTAACATAGCCAAGGTTACACAGGTGGTGAGGTATTTACAACTGGCTTCTCCCTCGTCTTCCTTACTGTAGAGGTTAGAGAGCTAAAATATTGTCTTTCTTGCTTTCTCTTGCAACAAGAAAGGCTGGTCAATAGATAATAATTTAGGTTTTTTGGTGAATTTCCTGGAACACTTTTTAAAAAGAGATAGACCATCTACCATGCCCCTTGCCTGTTCTTTCTTCCTGAAGCCTGGAACTGCAGCATCCTTTTCCAACTCTTGAGTATAGAAGCCACCTAATAAGAAGGCATAGAAGTAAAACAGAATAATCCTGGGCACTTGATGACATTCTTAAGGAGGTGCATCAGTCCTGCACTGCCTACTTCTGGAATTATAGGGGTAAAAATGAACTCCTCTTAGCCCATAGAAATTTTGTTTTCTCTTGCTTGGAGTTATGCCTAATCCTAAGTGATACATACAGCATACTGTTATAATTTTTGTTGTTATGACTCCTTTCCAATTTGTTCTTGAAGTCTCCTTGTCAAGAGTATCTACAAGCCAGGATAGCTACTCTCTAAGAAAGCCTTAGCCAGGGGAAAAGTTGATACATGTGTGTGTATCAGGTGAAACATAATGAGGAAGTGAAATCGACATATATTAAACAAAATTCATTACTCACAGGTCCAAAGAGTTTAGGGATACCAAGTGGTGGCTGAGGGGATTCTGGAAGCATCAGAGAGTTCAACCACAGGAGGCAGTGAGAGAGAGAAAGAGAGGGAGTGAGAGAATCTATGGGACCATGCCGTTATTCAAGTCCATGAGTATTATTCCTTAGGCTTTTTATTGGGGGTTACAGATTAGCTAGTCTTAAAAAATACTTATGAAGGGAGGAATTTATTTACAGGACTCATGTTGACCATTATTAGTGAGCAGTTGTACAGTGTGTTGATTTTTGGGTCAGTGAAATGAGAAACAAACAGGCTATATTACAAACAACCACATGGGGGTAGGGGGGAATCTTTAACTAGACCAAAGATGACAGAGTATGACTGGGTTTCAAATAACTTGTCAGGCTTAAAAATTGATGCTGAGATAGCAACTAATTGAAGAAATTTGTGACAGAATCAAGATTCAAGCCAGCGGGCCAGTCTTGTAGCCTAGTGGTTAAGGGGGACAGATCCCACAGTTCAAGTCTCAGCCCTGCAGCTTGAGAAACATTCTCAGTGCATGTTCATGCAAGCCCCAAATACTGACAGGATAAAGAGTTGCAGGAGAAGGGATCACAGCATGGCCATGCCCTGTTGGAGTACTTCCTTCCTCTCTCTTCCTTTATTTCTGGCTCTCTCTGGTAAGCATACGTGCCCTCTGTTGATTAAAATAATCAACAGATCAAAATACTTTTAAAAATCAGGGGTGAGACTATCAGACTTGTCACAAGTTTTTAAAAAAGTTTTATTTTTTAAATTTATGATAAACAGCACATGAGTGAGAGAGAGAGACAACCCTGAACGCCTGACAAGGTCTGCCATACCACAGTCCCCTTCCTCCAGACCTCCAGCTCATCGGGATCTTAGGAATGCATGTACACACCAGTAGCATTTCAGGTCAACTGGGTTAGGGCTCTGAACTGTGGACCGTTTTATGGCTTCCAGCACTGCATTTCAGTACACTACCAACTACACCACCAAGCTGCAACTAACTTTAAAAAAAAAGAATTATTTTATTTTATTCATTATTGTTATTTTAAAAATTTTACCAGAGAGAGAGAGAGAGAGAAAGAGAGAAAGTGAGAAAACAGGTTACCAGGTCCAGGACTCAAACTGCAGTCAGCCATGTGAGAGTCCAGTGCCTTAACCACCGTGCTACCCATCAGCCATCAGAACTTACTTTTTAATCACTATAATATCTGCCTAAATGCCACTATTTTTTCCAGTATAAGAAGGCAAATCATTAATGTTGGATAAAGGAGGCCACCAGGTGGCATGGCAGTTAAGGTGCTGGACCCCCATATGGCAGACCATGGTTTGAGTTCCAGATCCAGCAGCTTGAAAGTCATGTTGAGTGTGTGTGCATGCATGCCCAAAGTCTCAGGAGGAGACTGGAAGAGATAAGATTGTGGTGTGGCCATCTCCCTCAGTGGGGAGGGGAGAGGGTGATTTCTCACTTTCCCTCTCGCTGTCTCTCTCTGGTGAGTGCATGAGTGCATGCTCCCTATGGCAAACACCTAAAAAAAATTTTTTTTTAATTAAAAGTTGGGGAGATAGGAAGGAAAGACTACCCAGAGCAGCTAAGACATTCCCATTCCTCCTATGATCTACCACCCACCACACCTATAACTAACACAGTATTAACCAGGAATTTCAAGGGTTCAGATATGTTCAGGTCTGTCCTACCCTCAGGAAGAAGTCACTCCACAGATGACATTAGCACTGTTTCTGCTGTTTAATACCACATTGTTCTTGGTTCAGGAGGAAGGAGGGAAATTTATTTTTTTAAGAATTATTTTATTGAACTTTATTTATTTATTTATTTCAAATTTTGACCAAAGAGGGACAGAGAGAAAGTGAGAAAGCAAGTTGCCGGGTCCAGGATTCAAACTGCGGTCGGCCATGTGGGAGTCCAATGCCCTTAACCGCCACACCACCTGCCAGCACCAGGAAGGAGGGAAATTTAAAAACTCCGTTCCTATTTTTACTTAAACAGTGACTATATAATAAAGCTTCTGTCCCATGACCTTTCAAAGGATCAAGCGATGACCAGAAAGAGGGTCAGCAATCTTCTGTTTTTGCGCCTACACAATGATATTGCTGTTTTCAGCACCTTGGAGAGAGTCTACACTCTTTGGACCTTGAGGCAATGCAGGGAGCAGGGCTTTTTCTGATGGCCTCACTTTATACTCTCTTCCTGAAAAGAAGAGAGCACCTGAGTTCAGTACATTCGCGCCCTAGGGATTTGCTCAGCCTGCATGGGGATTTACCTGCCCTGCTTTCACCAGCCACTACGTAATACAGCAAGTTTGAGAACCTGTGCAGTGAACCTCTGTCAAGGAAGGCAGAGATGAATGAGAACACTGTGAACAGTGTCTGGCATCTGTGAGGAACTCAAAATATTGTTTAATAAGTGAATCAATCCTGTGTAGGTATCATCATCAATTTCCTAGGACCAGAGTACCTATGTCCTAAGAGGACAAAATAAGATAATGCTTGTAAAGAGCTTAACAAAATGTTAACATATAAGATGTGCTTAATAACTGTTAGTATAATCCTAAGAAAACTACCTAAAATATGAATAAAGATGTTTATCACAACATTTCTTATAATAATATAAAAATAGAACAACTTAAAAGCTTAACAATATGGTAATCCACACGATGAAATAAAATAGCCATGAAAAGATATTTTCAAAGTGCTTTTGTGATAACATGGTAGTGGTTGAGACTTTTATCCTTGGCAATAGGGCAATTTACAGCACAGAGAAATACCGAAAACAAAGTAAATAAATATTACAGGGGCTGAGTTTAAGGGAGATCTGATTTTTAATCTTGAAAGACCCCATAGCAACAGAGTTAACAGAAATTGAACTGATTTGATGGTTTTTTACCTTGGAGATATAAAACAAAATTACCTTTTTTAGGAAGAAGAGTTTGTAAACAAAGTTCATCCACTCTGCATCACCCTGTGGAAGAAGAGATGGAGAAAAAGCTGCTTCTTATCTTCAAGTCAAATCAGAGGGTCCCAAGAGAATGGTTTATGAATGTTCAAGGCTGGGACCAGCAGCAATGGACTCTCACATGGCTGACTCTGGTTTGAGTCTCAGACCTGATGACTTTCTCTCTCTCTCTCCCTGGTAAATTAAAAAAAAAACTAGTAAATTAAGTAAATAATTATAAAAATATAAATAAATAAATGTTTGTGGTAGCTCCAAGAGAAAGAGCAAGAGATCTTGTTCCTCAGTTCTGCCACAGCTGGGGACAGAGCAGGGGATAGGGTCAAGTGATGAGGGAGGCAAGAACAATCACCATGAGTACCTTCTAGATGTTCCCTATACCCACTGTCTATGTAGTAGGGCCAGGAAGAATGCATGAGCATGGCAGGGATGCTGAAGTTGGAGACACCTGAAAGTACCATGGGAATTGTCTTCATCAGGGCAACCTGCTGAGTCTCCTGCACATCCACAGGGACCCAATGACTAAGAATTAGAATAGTTGTGATGAACAACAAGAAGGGGTGGCAACTTGTCAAGGTTTGCCATGTAGGTAAAGTTATTGCTTGTTTGTTTGCTTCTTCCATTTTCTTATTTGAACATCTCTACAGCAGGCAGTAAGGGCAGAGAAGAGAGAGAGGATGTATAAAAAAGAATAGACCATTTTTTTCTGCCCCCCCCCCTTTACAGCACAAGCCACAAGTTCAGCTCACTCCTTAGGGCAGCAGGAGATCTGAAGAGAGCTTAGAATCAATAGAATTTGAGACTGAATTTTTTTTTAATATGAAAGACTAAGCTTAATAACCAAAACCAGATAATTTTAATAACTGAATGTGGCTGCAAAGTTATGGAATCATACTGAGCTGTTGTCAAGGGTGTTTTTTCCCCAGGGAGAAAAGAGATTTGACATAGAACAGTAGGAGGCAATTACTAGAAGAGTAAAAGCATTTCATGTTTATATATCAATGAGTTTGATATTTTATTATCAAACTGGTTACATTCATAATACAATGTAAATGCAAAAAATCAGGGTACAAAATTGCATATGTGATATGCATTCATTTTGTAAAATATACGAAGGGCTCAAAGGAAACATATCTCAATGCTTTGGGTAGATGGAATGATGAGTAATTTTAATTTTCTTCTTGATGCCTTTCTTTATTTCTCAAATTGCCTCAGTGGGCATATATTACTTTTATAGTCAGGAAGAAATATTTTTAAAACTTTACTTTGTTGTGTGAGTTTCTCTCCTGAGGTCTACCTTTTTGGGGCAGGCTCTCCATCACCCTTGGTTGCCCTAGCACTAAAGTCCCCTTCAAGGACAGAGACACAAGTCCTATTTGGGAGTAAAATAAAGCTTCAGCCTAATGAGATTTTATTTCAGATGTTGATTTTAGTGTTTGTGAAACTTTTATCCTAGGGTTACTGTGACTCAGCATCCCTGAGGCTGGACCCTGAGCTCAAAGCTCCGTGGTCTTTTCACTAGAATCTCTGAAATTTTAAAGAAACCATGTGCTCAGGGGCAACTGATTACTGTGTCAACTGCAATTGGTTTTCCTAGGGCCAGAGTAGCAGAATAGCAAGCAGTTGTAGTACATCATGAGCAGCCTGGTGGGATTTTATCCATATAAATAATCCACACAATGTCAGCTTCGATTTTTCATCCCTTGATAGAGAAGTATGCTCAGAACATGGCTAGAGAAACAGAACTTTTTCAGGATATAGTCATTTGCCTGAAGATGAAGCTTGAATGAGGTGGTCTAAGCAAAGCCACTACTCCAACACCTAATTTACAGGCATCCAGAGGTGCTCAGGTGCACTTAAAGGGCCATGACCATCCAATTGCTACTGGCTTCAATAAGGACACAGGAGAAAAGGATGCTGAGGGGCTAAGCAATGGCACATGGTAACATAAGTGGACTCACATGGAAAAGGGCCTGGGTTTGTGTCCTGGGACATTCTCTGTTCATGTCAGGCATGTATGCATGTCTTTGATATGGGCTGGCTGAGACTGGGGGTAGATTATGGCACAGGAGCACTATTGGGGATTCCTATCTATGTCTCTCTCTCTCTCTCTCTCTCTCTCTCTCTCTCTCTCTCTCCCATGAAACAAATAAGTGAGCTTTTGAAAAAGAATGGTCACCAAAGTTTGAGAAAATGCAATACAGTAAGACTGTATGTTAAATAATTTTGTCTCCAAGCATCTATGCTGTATTACATTTTCCAGTAACAAAAAACTATAAAGAAAGAAAAGTAGCAGGATGCCAGAAAGAGAAACCTCCAAAGGCCCTGGGCAGTGCTGGGCTGTCACTCTAGAAAAGTGCACTACTCTGGTTCTGAAGGTTTGGAAGGCTAGAACAAGGACTGTGTGAGGGAAGAAGCAATGGTCACAAAGGCAAAGTCTTCACTGATTTACAACGGGGATGTGGGCTCTCCCAGTAACCTCCATTTGCCCCTCCATAAGTGGGATTCACAGTTCTAGGCGGAACCAGCCATAGACATAGTTACATGGTGTTTTCATGTGCTGAGAAAGGCTTCTATCCTCAAAACCCTCTCTCCTGTTTCCAAATGCCTAAGTCATTCTAACAGGGATCAAAGTCCTTTTTCAAAAACTAATTTATTTATTTTATTTATGATGATGATGTTTAATTTGCTATAGGACACATGTGTTCACTAGAGAGAGAGAGTGGAGAAAGCAAGTCACCAGGTCCGAGACTCAAACCATGTGGGAATCCAGCATCTTAGCCACCACACCACCTGCTGGCCCCATAAAGTCTTTCATATAAAGAGAGAAAGTCATAAAAAGAAAGACCACAATCCTTATAAAAATAAACATGGTTCTTTAGATTTACATTAAGAAATGTCTAACATAACTTCAGATCCTATTCCGAAAGTGATTTTTCATGGAAGGTGAAGAGTGGCCATCAGGAGGTAGTAGGTGTGAAGAAGGAAAGAGGATCTAGTGGCCAAGAAGTAGGGAGAAATGAAAGAGGGAGGCTCAGGGTAATGAGGCCAAACTACCTTCACCCTCTGGCTTGGAACTGGTATAGTTCCCAGAAGGACACAGGAACCTACTAACACTTTGGAAGGGAAACCAGTATTAGCTCAAAGTCCTCAGGTTGTGCCTCATTTATTTCTCAGTATTTGATCCCAGACTTGATCTCCAGATAGGTCATCCATTATAATGAGAGATCTGTTAAGGCCAAGAGATGGCTAAAATTGTGTGCTAGGGATGCGAACAATTACTCATCCATTAAATGTCAGACTTCCTTGAATAATTGAATAATATTGAATAATATGTTTAGGATTTTTTTTGTTTTTCTATTTTTTTCTTTTATTATGCCAGAGGAAATGTGCCCAGAGGGGAGAGAAAGCACTCCCAAATGTGATGAGATGCTAATACAATACTTGTCTCACCAATTCTCCATTTTATCAAGACCCTGGGCTCAGTCTTGCACCCAGCATGTAAACTGGGGCTGAGCCTTGAGCCGTGATCAGCCAAGTGTAATTCAGCCTCCTTAGCATAGAGCTTATCTGCTGCACTATGGGGCTGACCCTAGGCTTAGTTTTAAATGAGTGCTATAGGAGACCGGAGAAGGATCAGGAGACGTAGGGTTAGGGACATCTGTCTATCCAACAATTACTTCAGCTTCTAACCAATAATTATATCAGCTTCAATTTGGAATGCATTTGTACTTTCTCTTTGAAGCACTTTTTTCATTATTGGCAACATCTTCTTGATACTACCTCCAAGAATTATACCATTCTTTCACTGCAGTATTTGGATTAATCATATATATGGGCCACCAGCCTGAGCTTAAAAAGTTTTTGCTGTATAGAGATTTCTGTCACGATGATGCTGGGTCAAAATGTTATAGTGTGATTTTATCCAATTAGGTCATGTTAGCCTCAAAACAATAGATTACTATCTTTCCTTGCTTCTTCCTCCACTCCCACAGCTATTATCTTGTTAATGGCCTTTACCCTTTCCCACTCTCCTGTAGGAAAAGCTGCCCCTCCTCTTGCCCAAAGCAACACCTCCTCTTGCTCTAGATCTTACTCCAACCTCAGGGACCAAGAACCTTGTTTCTTCAATTATTTCCTCTTTGCCTTGTACCCTTTTTTTTTTCTTTTTTTTTTTGAGAGGTTTTTGGTATAGGACATGTGCACTCGCTATGAAGACAGAGAGAGACAGAAAGTGAGAAATCATCCCCCCAGGGGATGGCCACACTGAAATCCCTTCTCCTCCATTCTTCACTCGAGATCTTGGGCACGCACGCGCACGCGCCCGGCTTGAGTTTAAGCCACTAGTCCGGGACTTGAACCACAGTAGACTACATGGGAGTCCAGCGACATAGCCATTATACCAACTGTTGGTACCTGGAACCACTTTTCTGACTGAGCATTCTCCTGTCCTTTGGGTAGACACCCAGTAGCAGAATTGCTGTATCATATGGTAGTTCTATTTGTAGCTTTGAGGAACTTCTGTATTGTTTTCCACAGTGACTGGACCAATTTACATTCCCATCAACAGTGAACGAGAGTTTCCCGCTTCCCTGTCACCACAATCCCACCAACACTTATCATTTTTTGAATTTTTAATCTTCGCTATTCTGACAGGGATTAGGTGGTATTCTCATTGTGATTTTAATCTGCATCTCCCTATGATGAGGGATGCTGAGCATTTTTTCATATGCTTTTTGGCTTTTCATATGTCTTTCTTAGAGAGTTCTTGTACAGATCATTTTCCCATCTTTTAATTGGGTTAATCTTTTTTTTTTTTTCCTCAGATGATCCACTTGAGTACTCTGTGTATTCTGGTTATCAGCCCCTTATCCGAGGCATAATTTCCAAAGATATTCTCCCATTCTGAGGGTTGCCTAGTCACACCAATGACTATGCCTTTTGCTGTATAGAAACTTCTTAATCCGATGTTATCTAACTTGTCTATTTCTGGGAGTTTCCCCAGTGTTTTCCACCAGTAGTTTTATACTTTGAGGTCTTAGTTTAGATCTTTGATCCATTTTGAGTTGATATTTGTTAATAGTGAGAGATGAGGGTCCAGTTTTATCTTTCTGCAGGTGGAT
Source organism: Tupaia belangeri chinensis (assembly GCF_000334495.1). Lineage (NCBI taxonomy): Eukaryota > Metazoa > Chordata > Mammalia > Scandentia > Tupaiidae > Tupaia > Tupaia belangeri. The sequence goes on from NW_006159751.1 coordinate 2,048,526, forward strand.
ATGCAGTTTTCCAGCACCATTTGCTAAAGAGGTTTTCCTTTCCCCACTGGTATCCTTTGTCAAAAATGAGTTGGCTATATTTATGGGGGGGTAATTCTGGGGTCTCTGTTATGTTCCATTGGTCTACCTGTCTGTTTTTGTACCAATACTGTGTTGTTTTGGTTATCACAGCTTTATAATATATTTTTGGGCCAGAGAGTGAGATGACATCCACTCCTTTTCTTGCACATGATTGATTGCTTTGATAATACAGGGTCTTCTATGATTTCAAATAAATTTTATGATTGCCTTTTCTAGATCTGTGAACAATGTTTCTGGTAATTTGATTGACATTGAATTAAATGTGAAGATTTATTTGGGTAGAATTGCCATTTGATTATATTAATTCTTCCAATCCAGGAACATGAGATGTCCTTCTACTTTTTGGTGTCATTTTCAATATCTTTTTTAAAAATTTCATAGTTTTCCTTGTACAGGTCTCTGAATTCCTTGGTTAGGCTTATCCCTAGATATCTTACACATTTTGTGGTTCTGGTAAAAGGGATTACTTCCTTCAGTTTTACCTCAGTCAGCTTGTTGTTCATAAATAAACATCCATTTTTGGAGGTTGGTTTTGTATTCTACCACTTTACTGTATTCATTTATTACTTTAAGAAGTTTTTTCATAGATATTGGGTCTTCTATGTATACCATCATGCTTTCTGCAAATAAAGATATGTTCAACTCTTCTTTGCCTATTCGAATGCCTTTAATATTGTTCTCTTCTCTGATTGCAATAGCTAAGACTTCTAGCAGAGAAAGTGGACAGCCTTGTCTAGTACCAGTTTTTGGTAGAAAAGCTGTCAGCTTTCCCCTTTTAGTATAATGTTAACTGTAGGTTTTTTGTTTTTTGAGAGGTTTTTGCTATAGGGCATGTGCATTCACCAGACAGAGAGAGACAGAGAGACAGAAAGCGAGAAATCACCCTCCCCCAGGGGGGATAGCCACGCCACAATCCCTTCTCCATTCTCCTCTCGGGATCTTGGGCATGCACGCACATGCACCTGGCGTGAGTTTAAGCCACCAGATCCGGGACTCGAACTGCTGTTGATTACATGGGAGTCCAGCGACATAGCCATTACGCTAACTGCTGCTCCCTAACTGTAGGTTTTTCATAGATGGCTTTTATTGTGTTGAGAAATGACTCTTCTATGCTGATTTTGCTAAGAGTCTTAATCATGAATTGATGCTTATTTTATCAAACATGTTTTTCTGCATCAATAGAAATAATCAAATGGCTTTTATCTTTCTCTCTGTTAATATGGTGTATTACATTTATGGTTTTGCATATGTTTGCATCCATGAAATAAAACCTACCTTCGTATTTCTTGTGCCTCTATGATGGTTTCTAGTCACCAGGTGAGTTATATGTTTCCTCCTAAATTCTTTGAGGTAATTCTGAGTGTTCAAAGGTGAGCAGAAGGAGGTGATCAGTGATCTCTCTGCTGCTCTATCTCCCTGATGTTTACCCAGCAAACTGCACTATCATCTCTAGACTTAGATAATTCAAAGTCCTCCCAGTATCTGGAGAACAGAAACACCTGGGGCTGAGCTGCTGGACTTCAATTAAGGAAGAGGGAAGGGGTCTCTTGGTGTGCCACGTGCACCACGTGTTCCAGGAAATGCTGAAGTCTGAGAATTCAGAGGCCTGTGGCAGGGGATGAGCCACACAGTCTCTCTGCAGCTCAATGTCCCTGCCGCTCAGTGCAGCCAGGCCCATCGCTGGGGAGGACGTCTCCATGGCTTGGGGAACCGGAAAGATAGGCTTCTCCAAGTCCCAATTAATACACCTGAGAGTTCAAAGACTCTCTCTGCCCACCTTTTCAATGTTAATTATCTCCAAGGTACTATCCAGTGCTCTGCCATTGACTCCACACACCGTCTTTGGAGAAACTCATTCTCTATAGTGAGTTTAACTACCCTTCTGTTTCTCCTCCCAAACCTTTACCCAAGTTCCAACTCTACCTATCTACTAGATAGATTAGTTTAGATATATCTACATTTAATTAGTTTAGATAAGAATGCCAGATTTAACATATCTGAAACTGAACTCTTAACTTTCTTCTGGAACATACAAATGTAACGTTAGATTCTCTTTTAGAATCTCTTGTTATTCTCCTTTAACCTTCAGGACAAAGGTCAAGCTCCTTGGTGTAGCCTACTAGGTAGTTTATGAAATCATGGTTAGTCTCTGGCTACCTATTTGGAGATCATTTGACCCTCCTATCCATCCCAAAGCACCTACTCCCCAACTTTTTCCTCAGCAAGATAAGACTTCTCATAGTTCCATAAATGCACCAGGTTGCCAGATGCATTTCCGCCTGTGTATCTTCTGCCTGCAATGTCCTTTATTGTATTTCTCTTTTCTGTTTACAAAATCTTTCTAAGGAATCTATCCTCTGTGGACCCCCTCATTTTATTGAGATTTAGTTCTAAACATTACACATACTTGGACTATTTGTGTATCTCATGGGATCCTACCTTATATTACATATCTATCTTTACCACAGAGATGATGGACTCTTTATGGGTAGATGCGTTTCTTATTCATCATGTCTCCTGAGACTTCCATTTTTGACTTCTAGTAGATTCTCTGAAAATGCTTTTGGACTAACCTTATTGTTTTATTTTCTTCATGGGTTAAAAACCAAAAGAACTATAATCCGTGAGTAATTTTTGTGACTGATGAATAGCTCTGAAATGTTATCATTGTTGTTAAAAAGAAAACTCAATAACCCTCTGTACTTTGTCTTCCTTTTCCATCCCAGTTCTCCTCAATTCCTAGACAATTCATGGATCCTCCTCAAAGTTGCCAAATACAACTCGAGACTCTTGTAGAAAGATGGAGGAGTTTGGTAATGCTCAGCAAAGATGCATATGTGTTAACAATTTATTCCCAGTTGATCATGCTTGGAAAATCAATATTGTGTTTACTTTATTTTGGGTCAACAGCTCACAAAGGAAGTCACTCTTTCATTCCAATCGGCACCGAGGTTAGTAATGTCAATGGCGAGGCAAGCAGTTTTTCCCAGTCCACAACTATTTTATTAAAGGGGCAAAGGCTCTGGATTTAGATAATAAGGAGGCAGATAGTAGCTTGGGAAGCGTTTTCTTTCTGATATGTGGGAAAAGTCACTCTTTGAGTAATATTTTTAAAAATACCGTGAATGGGACCTTGAGGAAAGACCAAGTATCATTATCTCCATCCAGAAGCTTCTTTCCTTGTAGTCCAGGATCCTGGCAGAGAGATGAGGCTGACCATGGGAAGAAAAAAATATATCTTTAAACTGAGGCAGAAACCCAAGTAGACTTTCCTGGATGAAACATAGATCAGGAAATATCTGTTTCTGGGAAAATATGTCCTTGGGTGAAGGTAGCAGCAAAGACCCATATTTTAAATGACCTTTCTACCAGAGACCAGCAGAGCTATGCTTCTCCAACTTCTGCCACAATGTCACAATCCAGAGATTCTTTTGTCACTTCAAGCCCAACAAATCCCAAATGATCTAATTATCAGTCCACTTGATCACACTCCATCTACCAAAATCTCTATTTTTTTTTTCTATTTCTTTTTCCTGTTGTCCTGGCCTCATCTTCATGGTTTTCCTCTCTGTATACAGCCAGATGGCTAATATTTTCTATCCATTGCCATTGCCTTTACTTAGCCATTAACCGTTTGCTTAGATTTTTACAAGGGCCTGTTGGTCTCTAAATAGCACCTCAATTCTTCTATGTGGCTATTGAAGGTACTTCTGATAATTTCCCTCTTCACCTTAAAAAGCTTCAAAGGTTCTGCATGGCATATAGTATAAAATCAGACTCCTTATTCTCTAATAGCTATGACTCATTCTTAAGTCTGTTTTTTAATATCTAATGTTCTTTCCATTCCAACCACAATTTATATTTCTGGCCTTATTTCTCATGTTCACTCACCCAGGTTCCTTTATTCAATCTTCAGAATTCCTTCTGCATTGCCATTATATGCTATGTTTTAGCCTTGAAAACTTTATTTTGAAAATGAGTACATCCCTCAAAGTCAAACTCAAATACATTTCTGCTGTTTAGCTTCCCCCCCCATTACCTAGGTGATCTCCCCCACCTCAGGACCCCTGAGCATTTGATGTCTCTATTGAGACACTGGTGACTTACTTTCTTGCACTGTAATGTATCTGTAACAATAACCCAAGTATGAGGGGATCTTCAAAAAGTTCATGGGAAGTGTCTATTATAAAACAATTATGAATTTTGACTTTTTTTTGCACCATAATGAACTCATACTTCAATTTCATTCTTCCACAAACTTTTTGAAGTCCCTTCACTTGTTTTGAGAAAAGGCTTCATATGTTTTATCATGTTAGCATTCCCACAATCTTAATATAGTGCCATACTCATAGAATAATGGAGAAGTAAGTGATGTCATTAAAGAATAGACTCCTGGGCCTTTAAGGAGAATGTCCCATTGAGGATCAAGATTCTCTCTGAAGTTGTACCCAGTGTCATCCAGAGAAACCTCTCTCCATTGGCTTCCTTGCCTACCTTGCCCCACCCTTGAGGGGGGCCACAAATACATTTAAATGGGCAGGACTGGGTAAGACAAGGATGTCTTACTAGGCTAGGTGATTTTGGAGTGACTAGGGAAGGAATGCAAGGCTGTATTTCCACTGATGTGGAGGAAGAAGAGAAGACACCCAAGGAAAGAGGTGGCAAATGAACAGATACAGCATGGCTGACAGGGGGATATGGCTGGGATGCAGAGTGGGGAGCAGTTTATCTTAACTGGAGCTGAGTCACAATAGGAAGTGAGTAAAATGAGGATAAGATGGGAGTGTGTGTTGGGGGAGGTCACAGCAGAGACCTAAAGATCAGGCAAAACAAAAGAGAGACATCCTTCCCTAGGGCCCATTGCTCCGCTTAACTTGGGGTACTTACAGAGAGAAGGTTAAGGTCAAGGTCAAGAGTGGAGAGTGACTGATTATAATCCCAGTGCTACCACTTCCTAGTTTTTATGGCATTGGGATAGTAATTTAACCTCCCTGTGTATCAGTTTCCTCATCTTTAATTCAGGGACAATAATAGTATCTTTATATAGGGTTATTACAGGACGAAATGAGTAAAGCACTTAGAATAATGTCTGAACCATATGGGTTATTTTATTATCTCAGAGACCTTAAGACCAGGGTCTGGGACCAGCAGTTGGCTTAATGGCTATGTCACTGACTCCCATGTAGTCGACCACAGTTCGAGTCCCGGACCCAGTGGCTTAAATTCATGCCAGGTGTGTGTGTGCCCAAGACCCCAAGAGGAGAATGGAGGAGAAGGGATTGCACTGTGGCCATCCCCCCTGGGGGATGATTTCTCACTTTCTGTCTCTGTCTGTCTCTTTCTGGCGAGTGCACATGCCCTATAGCAAAAACCTCCCCCCCCCAAAAAAAAAAGACCAGGGTCCAAAACTCAGCATTATAAAATTTGTCAAAACACGTAAATCTCAGAACTGAGAAGACCTATCCCAGAAAAGTCCTTTTGAATAAAGGCAACTATGTTACACAGAACAGCACCAGACCCAGGAGAATGGAACCACAGATGCCCAAGTGTCGAGGCCCACGCTGGGGTCTGATCCAGGCTGGAGACCTAGGGAGGCATTGCACCACTGTCTAGGCAGACACCACCAGTTCCAAAGGGGACAGGACTCAAGGCAAAGGTTAAGGGTCAGCCCAGGGGAAAGGAAGTGGGGCAGAGCTGGGTTCTCCACACCGACCGCAGAGCCCCAGGAAAGGCGCTGAGCCAGGGCCTCATTAGCAAGAGGAAACTGACTTCTGAGCTGCTTGCCACATCTCTGTGCCATCGCAAAAATGCTCTGAGAAAGTCAGTAAACAGGTATTTGGGGAGGCTTTTTAAAAATCCCTATGAACACATTTTTAGGCAAGAATGTAAGTTGAGAGAAAGGAGCTGCCAACTGGTGAGGGGCTGAGCGTTATGAAGAGAGTATTACATCCCCCTCTGGGAAAGAGGACTGACACAGCAAAGAAACTTAATGAGACTCAATATCCTGCTTCCTCTCACTGCTCCTTTGCAGGGATTGGAACGCAAATCTCCTAAGTGGGGGAGGTTATTTGATGCGGGGTAAAAAGGAAGGTGCTTTGCTGCTAGTGTTTGTTAAGTTTTCCTTGGGCTTAAAAGGCCAGCGGGGGTTTTTCTTTGCAAAACAAGAAGGAAGGAAAAAACAAAGCCTGTATGTGAAGATCCTGCAAAATTTCCCTTTTCATTAATTCTTCAGAAACTACCAGAAAGGAGCCCCCAGTGCTGACATGATGCTGCCAATTCTTCTAAGTGTCCCTGCAAGTGCTGGGCCAGACGATTTGCAGGGCTCAGCTCCCCAAGCAGAGGACACACCACTGGCTGTGCTAGAGAGACAAGATCTCCTCATCCCAAATCCCCATGTTGATGGAACTGAGCTGCCCTTTAGTTTACCTGAGAGTGGAGGGAAATAGTGACAAAAACTCTTCTAGGTGATTTAGGGATAGGTGGGGTGGAGCTTAACAAGATTCAGCTGCCTCTCTACCCTGTACTAAGGTAGGCATGACGCATAAATTATCTCTTGAGAATGCTTAGATAAGACTCAAGCTTAGCTGAAACGATGTGATTAATTTAGAAAGAAATGTATAAAGAGAGATTGAAAGAGAAAAGGAATCAGGGAGGGAGGGAAGAAGAAGAGAAGGAAAATTTATAGTCAAAGACTGTTCAAATCCTAGGTTGCCCATGGCTAACAAGTCAGGACTTTAGTTTCCTCTCCTACAAAACAATATCATTGAGGCCAGCAGGTGTTGTGTTGGTCGAGGTGCTGGACTCCCACAGGGCTGACCATAGTTTGAGTCCCAGACCTGCAGCTTACTTTCTCACTTTCCCTCACTATCTCTCTGTCTCTCTGGTCAAATGAAAAAAAAAAATGACGAATAACATTAAATAAAATAATTACTTAATAAATAAATAAAACAAGATTGTTGTTCGGTGGATGGGAAAGTTCCTAGCACAGATCCTGGTACATGGTAGGTGCCTAGCAAATGATTGTTTATGTATTAATTTGACTTGAAGGAAACCAACATATTTCTCCCTAAAATACCAAGTATTGTTGAGTTGAAGAAGGATAAAATGCAGGGGGACTGTTCTTCCACCTCCTTTTCTGTGTCTGCCTGAGTACAGGACATAAATCTTTTCCTATCCCTATGGAGACAACTTTCTTAGCACAGAATGGCATCAGTGAGGTCAAAGGAATTTAGGAGTAAATTTTACTACTTTCTCATAGTTTTGCCACCACTAGAACACATCTAAATTTATTGTTCTTTGTTGGATATGCTATATAAGCCAGGACCCCAAGCCTCTGCTCTGGGAGATACTTTTGAACTGAAGTCTTTTCTACATGATGGGCCCAGCTGCAAAGAATATGTGGGCACCGCATACTACACATCAAATTGCCTTACTGGGCACACATTAAAATGACCCACTACAGGGTTTCCTCTCATTAATTTGACTTGTTTTGTTTTTGCCATAGGGCACACGTACTCACCTGAGAGAAAGGGAAAGGAAAGTGAAAAACTACCTCCCTGCTCCCCGCAGGAGGGAGGGGTGGCCACATCACAATCCCTTCTCCTCCAGACTCCTCATGGGATCTCAGGCATGCCTGCATACACCCGGTGTGATTTTTCAAACTGTTGGGTCTGGAACTTGAACCACAGTCTGCCATGTGAGAATCCAGCACCTTAATCTTCACACCACCTGTTGGCCTTATTTTCAGGGCACTGTATCAAGTAAGAACTTATGGGGGGGCAGAAATTATATATACTTTTTCCCCTTCAATATGGCGAGAAAGCCAGGAGAGACAGAGATACTTCACTCGCTCCAGGACCTACAAATGGAACCAGGAGAGCTGGCAGAGGCCAGCAGAAAGGGCAAGATTTCTTACCAGTCTGTACTATTATCTGTAATGCCTAGAAGAAAAGGCTAAGTCTTTTCCTTGGTCCTTCCTTTTCCACACTGACATCAGCAGGGAAAAAAAAAAAACATTTATAACACCTAATTCTTTGAATTTGTGACGTGTAGGAGTTTGCTTTTGGTCTTTCATATGTCACTGATCTTTTGTCTCCCAGTGTTCAACATCGGTTTTTTTTGGTCTCTGTCTTTTTGTAAAGTTTGTTGTAAGAAGGAAAATCATAACAATATTTTCCATCATCTTGCCTTTATATACTGAGAGCTTGGCTTTGAAATCTGTGAATTTATTCTCTTGCTTCCACCATCCCAGAAGGACATAGGATGTTGGCCTCAGGTCAGGTGACCAACCAATAAGGGTGCAGAGCCCAAAATGTCAGTTTGTTTGAATGTGCCAGCTCTTAGGGGAATTTATCTTAATCATTGCAACCCTAATATCCTTTTTAACAGTAGGGGGCTCTTGTTTTCTTAGCTTATGTATGGAAGAGAAATGTCATATCTTGGGAGGGCCTGCACTTTGGTACCTTCTTTGCGAATATAATTCTTACATCTGCTTATAAGGCATAAAAAGACTTACTGGTATTTTTTGTTTGTCTGTTTTAATGACTCATCTTTGAAATCGGTATTGTACACCTTTGGAAATCTGGACTTTTTGTGTCTGAGAGAATTTTTTTAGAGAACTCTCACTCTTTCTCCATCTTTCTCTCAGCCCCTCAGAGGTGTAACTTTCATTCTGTCTTTGAAATGTATACATCCAGAGAGCAAGAGCAAGTTGTGTGAAAAGTAAGGTTATAGTCTTGAGAAAAAAAATTATATTTAGAATATGGAGACCTGAATTCAAGTTTGACGTTGCTATATGCTAACTACCTGACTATATAAGTCAGACTACACACGTTTGCAGCCTCACAGGGCTGCAAACCTTTCTTTCTTTTCACTGGAAAAAAAAAAATCTAAATCTATCACATAGGATTGATATGAAAGTGAAATAAAATAATAATATCTGTAAAATGCTTAGCACAATGTCCTACTCTTTGAGAAGTCTCTATAAACAGTAATTACTAGTACCAGCTCCTTGGTGAAAGGACTTTGAGGGTTGGGGGTAGGAAGGTGTGGGAACAGTTGGCATCCCAAGCTCTTAGTTACAGGTAAAGATCAAAAATGTCTCCACCTGGTCTTTCATGAAAGTATAATGCTGTAACTAGCCTGGCAGTTACAAAAGGAGAAGCTCATCTCCTGAGTTTTCATTGTGAATGCCAGGGGCCAGTGGGTAGAAAATATGCTGCAAGGTTGTTCTCAAGGAGTCTGCTGGCCTTCTATGAGCTGGACTGTGCTGAGCCTCCCAGCTCAGGCAGAAAAAGTGGGGCTTTGGGAGATCTCTTTCTACTTACGGTGCTGTAACATCCAACTTGGAAAACACTGTTCACTCACCACTCACTGCAAAGAAGAATGTGTGGGCACTGCAGACCACACACCAATTGTGTTGGTGAAAAAGAAAACAGCTAAACAGTCTCTCTACTGCAGACACAATCATGTCACTGAGGGAGCATTTAGGGGAAGGAGGAGAAGGGCGGAAGGGGAAAGCAGCTGACCTTTCTGCTCCATCCACAGGGACCTGTCCTAGAGGGCACTCCTCTCCTAACTCCTTGCCCTGTTTTCTCCCCTGCATTTGGCAAGCTGGGCAGTTGGGATGCTCCAAGATTTGCAGACTCATCTTTCATCTTCGGTGACAGTTTGAGTTTATTAAGTAGGTGTTGCATCTCTCCTGCCAGGTCAGGGGGAAGGTTGAAGTTGATTAATGCCCAGGAGGCCAGGAAGAATAGGGAGGGGACTGGGGTTCAGTCTTCACACGGGAAATGAGGTCAAATGGACATATGAAAGGTAGCAAGGGGTGCAAAGTCAGCCCTGCAGGAACTATCCCCTGCACACTACCCTGTCTGAAGGTCAAATGTACAATCAGCCAAGGCTTGGGTTGTAGGGGCACAACTCAAGTTCATCATGTTTGTTTTCAGCCCCTATGATTGGATGGTCTTATGTTTGGCAAACTTCATGTTAAACAATGAACACTTACCTTCCAATGTTCTCTGTACTTGGATAAAATGAGCTTTGCAAGGAACTAATTTAGGAAAAACTGAATAGAACTTTCATTCTTCTGCGGGATATCTACAGAGGGACCGAGAGCTGATTAATGGCCAGGAGGAGATCCAAGCTCATGCGTCCACACCTTTTCTTACTAAGTATGCTGGATTTGGAAAAGCCAGTCACTCCATCGTCACCTTGGTTTCTGCATCTGTAAAATGGAGAAATAGCACCACTCCTCCAACTGACATTAATGATTGATCAATATAACACATTCGTGCCATGAATCATGTTAAGGGTTCTGAGATGAATGAAATATGGTCTCTGCTCTCAAGGAGCTTATAGTCCGGTCTACCTACTTGCATCAGACTCATGCACCTGATGGTCTCACTTGTCACTGAAGGTTCCGGGTTTATGTGGCTCCCACTGACTTCACATAGACACAACCTGAAGGTAGCTTACCTCATGCCCCTGCTGCACAACTCTTGCTTCCTGCTTCTAGACTTTCCTGTTGACATGGAGGTATGAAACATCTCTGACCCCTGCTTGGTACCCCCATATGTAACCTAGAAAGGTAGGAGAGTTAATGCCCCATGGGGAAAGCTTCAACTATGAGGTAGTGGAGTCCATGGATAAATTCTTCCCCAGGTCTCTTCCAGGATGAATTTTGCTAAGATGCAGTTGGCATGGCTTCTTGGAAGAGTATCCTGTGAGGTCAAGAAATAAGTCACACATTGGGAACCAGCAGTTAGCATAATGGCTATGTCGCTGGACTCCCATGTAGTCGACCACGGTTCGCGTCCTGGACCCGGTTGCTTAAAACTCACGCCGGGCACGTGTGCGTGCATGCCCAAGATCCCGAGAGGAGGATGGAGGAGAAGGGATTGCGGTGTGACCATCCCCCCTGGGGGGTGATTTCTCGCTTTCTGTCTCTATGTCTCTCTCTGTCTGTCTGGTGAGTGCACACGCCCTATAGCGAAAACCTCTCAAAAAAAAAAAAAAAAAAACAAATAGAAGTAAGTCACACTGAGCAGCTTCCAGGTGATCATGTATCCTCTTTGTACCTTTCCATTAATCTGTGAATCACCGTCTTAGTGTCTTTCTTCCCCTCTGGGTATCCCCTAGTAAAATAAAACCAAATGGAGTCCTGGTCCTCATCCATCTCACAGTGAATCCATTGAGTCTGCAGACACATTCTATAGTGATATCTCTGGTCTTCAGATATTTAATTGAGACAAATGAAGTTGACAGAATTCTTCGATTGGTTCTTTGATCAGTGAAGTAATGGTTATTACACTAGTAATGGCCAAGTGGAAGCTTCTGAAGTTGATCAGCTCTCCCTCTTATGCATGAACCAAAAGAGTAATCAAGGAAGTGCAGGAGAAATTGCAGAGGTTAACCAACCACCAAAGATGTAACTACTTGGGGTAATGGCCTCATATCTTCATTTAATTTACTTATGATGTCCCTGAAAAATACAAAAAACAAACAAACAAAAAACAAAAAACAAAACAGGTGAATTAAGGCATTTCATGCTGGACTACCATAAACTTAAACTTCACGTGGACTATGTATTCACATTCATAGTTTTGTATCGGAAACAATGTCTTTTTTTTTTTTTTTTGGAGAGGTTTTTGCTATAAGGCGCATGCGCTCGCCAGAAAGACAGGGACAGAGACAGAAAGCGAGAAATCACCCCTCAGGGGGGATGGCCACGCCACAATCCCTTCTCCTCCATTCTCCTCTCAGGATCTTGGACACGCATGCACACACATCTGGTGTGAGTTTAAGCCACCGAGTCCAGGACGCAAACCATAGTCGGCTACATGGGAGTTCAGCTACATAGCCATTACACTAACTGCTGGTCCCAGAAACAATGTCTTTATTGAGACAAACTAAAAGTTTCTGGCACATCGTATGCAGTAACTGAGCTGGTAGATTTACGGTTCTCAATTCCCATCAATAAGAGGATCAAAAGCAGTTACCTGCCTAAGACAGAGACAGTAGGATACTCTCATTGTCTTTCTCCAAGGCTGTGTTAACTTTTCTCTCTCCATCACAATATACTCTACATGCATCTTGATCATCTTAGAATTTCACAGAACTTCTTTATGGTGCACACCAGGTTTGGACCACACTAGAACATTATCTTTAAAAGTTCAAGTTGCTGCACTTTGTACCTCCTGTCATTTAAAAGCAGCACGGTGCTGGTAGAATTCTGAATGTTAGGATATATGATATTAGACATTTGAGAATATACTATACTAAGGAACATTGCTCTGGCTATAATTTTGAATGACTCAGAAGATAACCATTTTCAAATAGAGCCAAAAAAGTGAGAAAACTCTACAGTAGCCTCAGTGGCAGAATAACCTACCTGCCACTGGGCATGTATGATTTGGCATATCTGGTGATGTTCGAGATATCTATGGTGGATAATGTTGCTCCTGTTGGCAATCCCTGATAGGAAAGATAAAGTACAAAACCTAAGGTTCTGGAAAAAGCCTGTAACTTCTGCAGCAGAAAGCTACTTTTCCATTTGAAAAACAGCTCCTGGTATAGCACTGGATCCCTTAGCAGAAACTGGATGCTTGACCGTGGTGCCAAGTGATGATGTAATTTGAGCTACCCATCATGAGCTGACTATTCTCAGAACCCCTGAGTCATAAGGTTGGGTGAGCACAGCAATAAACGACCATCTAGTAGAAATGACATATTTGGAATATGGCCCAAGTAGGCTCAAAAGACATAAATAAGTACATGGACATAGCCCAGCATTCTGTATCATCTATTTATAGGGCGCTAATGTCTCTCCCTCAATCCAACTCTATGGCCTCATAAGGGCTTCCTTATGACCAACCGATGGAGAAGAAAAAATTCAAATCAGGTTTACAAATGACTCAATGCAGAATAGCAGTGCTAACTGAAAGTAAACTGTTGTCACAATACAGCAGAACTCAGGGATGGTTCCACGTGATGGAGAAAGGAAATTCTACCAGAGGACAGACCTAGGAGCAGCATCTTGTTCCTCCATGATATTGCTAATAATAAAAACGCCTGAGTCTGGGGCCAGCAGGTGGCGTGGCGGTTAAGGTGCTGGATTCCCAAATGACCAATTGCATTTTGAATCTTGATGGCTTGAAAATCTCACTGGGTGTATGTGCTTACATGCCCAAAATCCCAGGAGGAGAATGGAGAAGATGAAAAGATTACAGCCTAACTACCCCCCTGGGGAGTGATTTCTCACTTTTCCATTCTCTATCCCTTTCTGTCTCTCTCTGGTGAGCACATGCATCCTATGGCCAAAAAAAGGGGAAATACTCAAGCTTGAATAATTGATAAAGAGTAGGTGTCTGTTAAGTTCATGGCTTTGGAGGTCCAAGGTAAAGGTCGCATATATTGAGCATCTTCTTGCTTGTGAATAACATGGCAGAGGGCATCACATGGTGAGACAGAGCAAGAGTGTGTGTTTGCATCTGTCTCTGTGTCATTCTCTTCTTAACCCACCAGGATTCAATTACGGGGTTCCTACCCTAATGACCTTAATCCTAATCATTTTTCAAAAGCCCTACCTCTTACTCCCATAGTTATATTAAGTGTTGACTCTCTTAGTCCTGTTATAACCAAATTTCATCACGTGAGTTTGGGGTGGGGGAGCACATTTGAACTATAGCACAGTGATATTTGGAGAACTTTCTTTCCCTCGGTCCTATTTTTCCTCATTCTTGCTTCTTGGGTTTGTATGCAGTAATAAATTAGTATTGCATAAACCATTATTTCAGGCTCTGCATTATCTCAGTTTCTAGGAAACTCAGATGAAGACGCTGCCTGAGATAATTGCTGTAAGGGTTGTACTTTTGAAATAACAGAAATCAAAGTGCTTTGCAAGCACATGATGTAAATATTTAGCTTATAGTTATTGGATCTATTTCCAGTTTGCGTTACAGGTACAGTGGAGTAGAAAAATCCATGGACAGTAGAGTAGATAAACAAATACGCTCTTGACTCTACTTCCAGTCCTTTTCTTTGAATCCTAATCATCCTGAATTACAGAGTACCTGCCACTCAACCTATTCTCCATAAATTTCAAGGGCTCCCTCCTTCAAGAAGGTTCTTGGATTGATCCAGATCACTCTCTGACCCAATAATTAGCATCATTAACAACAACGAATACAATCTCAGACCACAGTTTTATGATGAATAGAACTTAATCTTGCATATCTTGCATATTAAATATATGTGAGTTCACTGAGAGCAGGTGGTGTTCATTCTCTAATGTGACTTTGGGGTGACTGAAACACCCACTGTTTTAGTGGAGAGATTTTTGCTATTGGGCACGTGCACTCACCAGAGAGACAGAAAGCGAGAAATCACCTCCAGGATGTATGGCTAGGCTGTAATCCCTTCTTCTCCATTCTCCTCTCTGAATTTCAGGCATGCACACATGCCTGGCATTAAGCACCCACTTCTAAGCTATGCATCAAATTCCTCCTTAGGACAACAGGTTTTCCTAACACAGCAGGGCTGATATGTGCAAACCATTCTGTACTCTCTCACCTGAGTCCTCTCTGACCACAACCCTAGCATGATTACAGGGAGACAATGTAGAGTGGATGACAATATTGGAAAGGGCAGACTTTGTAGTAAAAAAAAATTGCATTTTTTTTTTCTTTTTTGGAGAGGTTTTTGCTATAGGGAGCGTGTGCTCGCCAGACAGACAGAGAGAGACAGAGAGACAGAAAGCGAGAACTCACCCCCCAGGGGGTATGGCTACGCTGCAATCCCTCCTCCTCCATTCTCCTCTCGGGATCTTGGGTATGCACACACACGCGCCTGGCGTGAGTTTAAGCCACTGGGTCCAGGACAGGAACCGCAGTCGACTGCGTGGGAGTCCAGTGACATAGCCATTACGCTAACTGCTGGTCCCCAAAATCTGCATTTTTAATCCTGGCTCTAGCACATAAATGCTGCCCAATTCTGAGCTTCAGTGTCTGTGATAGCTAATTTTATGCATCAACTTGACTAGGCCATGGAATGCTCAGATACTTAAACATTATTCTAGGTGAGTCTATGGAGGGGGGGCTAATTCTGAATGATTTTAACATTTGAATTGGTAGTCTGAGGAAAGAATACCTCCCAAATGAGGGCGGGGTTCAACCAATCCATGGAAAGCCCAACTAGAACAATGAGGCTGGGGAGCATGCATAAAAGGTACAGTAAGAGAAATCACTCTCTCTACTTGATTGTCTTGAGATGGGCCATCAATTTCCTCCAGCCTTCAGACTCAGATTCAGACTGAACTTCCATCATCAGTTCTCTTGGTTCGCAAGCACTTGGATTTGAACTGGACTACATCCTTGGTTCTCCTGTGTCTCCAGTTTGCCAGCTGCAGATCCTGGTCTTTTCAGCCTCCACAAATGCAAGAGACAGTTATTTATAATAGTTCTGTATGTGTGTGTGTGTGTGTGTAAAACCAATGAATGAAACTAATAGGAGATATATGTAAAATACTTATATAATATCTATGTAATATGTAGTATTTATATTATTTATCTACTGTATAGACCGATAAGTAAAACCAATAGAATATACATATAAATTAGTTATATAATATACATAATATATAATATGTAATATTTATATCGCATATCTATTTTATAGATATATAATAGCTATTGTATAGGAATTACATATCTATGGTACAGATACATAATAGCTATTATATAAGTGTTATATAAAGATATAGGCCTATTCTAATTTATACAAAATATATCATAAAATATATATACTATTGTACATATGTTACATATAATATCATAAATGATATATAATATAATTACATTATAATTATATAATGCATTTATATACATTTATAATATATTTATAGATGTAATATTATGATTTCATAATATATATTATACATCCCTCCAAAAGGAGACATATATATATATAATATAAAAAATGCATTACATTGTATTATGACATATATATATATATACATGGTGTTATATATTATATGTTATATATCGCCCAAGGAGATACATATGTATATAATGTAAGAGGTCTTCAAAAAGTTTGTAGGACATACATTTATGGCAAAACTATGCATGGATTTAAAAAAATGCATTACACCAAAATAAACCTATTATTTTAATTTTTCCATAAACTTTCTGACCCCGTTATGTACCTCCTATTGGTTCTGTTCCTTCAGAGAACCCAGACTAATATGTTGTCTTTGTCAGTGAGCATCCCCCAAGTATTGTTACAAGGCACATATTAAGAAGCAGATTGAAAGCAGATTTTTAAACTGCAAAATCTTCATACACTTATTAATTGGCATTATCACTACTTTCCATACAGAAAGAAAAAAAAGAATGAGCCTCTCTTACTTGAAGAAGGATTTGTTTTGCAATTCACCAATCACAATGGGGACCTTTTCTGACATTTGACTTTAGTGCCAAGAGATTCACTCTAAGCAGCTGGGATCAGGAGAAGTGAGAGGAATGTAGCAAACAAAGCTTTGGTCTAATCTTTCATTTTAACCAAAAATAACTTATGTTTGTAAAGCACGTTAGCATTTACAAAGTACATTTCACAAAAAGCATCTCATTTTATTCTCACAATTCTGAGGCAAGTATAGTTTCCCCCATTTTGCAGATAAAAAAATCGAGTAGAGGAGAGGTTAGGATTTGGTCTGAAATCTCATAGCATGAGAAAATTGGATCTGGAACTCACTCAACATCTCTTAGTCCTGATCACATGTTCTCTCATTGAAACTTGCTAAGCTAAACTTGGCCTGATTTATCTTGAGCCTTTGTTTACCTCTGTCCTGGGATCTTCCTCCAGAAACCTGGTCAGATTAAAAAAAAAAAAAAAAAAAAGGAATTCTCAAGTTTTTCAGAAGATTCTATTGCGTAACTTAGGTGCTGTCTGATACCTTGTAGAAACAACAGTCAACAAACACATTTGATGTCTTTTGCTGCCTTGTATTGAGTTCTGAGGTTAAGGTGAATATACCCACTTCAACCCCATCCCAGTCAATAGGATGCTTGTTCAGGTGCAAAGGTCTTGTCTACAAGCATGAAACTTTCTGCCAGTGCTTTGTTCCTTGGGCTCTGGCTGGGTCCTCAAGGTTGAAGGAGAAAGAAGTGGTGCAATTTTGAAATCATCTCTCCGGGAAAGAAGATAAGAGTCAGCATATGGAAAATGGAGTGAAATTCCTTTAGTGAGTGTCTTTAGAAGCAGATAGGTACTTTACCAAATGCAGGACAATTTTTGCATCTGGCTAGTACAGTGGGACACCATGGGGTAATTGAGACCAAATTACAGAGACTTTGATTATGACATTGGGCCTTCTGTAAGGCCAGCCAGCTGACACAAGCCACTTGCATATTCTCCGGTGGAAAACAGGGTAACTCACATTGGCTCAAATTTGCAAATGACTCTTCCTCTTCATTAGCAGCCCCAGGATGAAATGGAACTGATGGTGAGATTTTAATGAAATTCAGTGTTTAGAATCCTTCAGTGAGGCCACTGGTAGTGCCAAGAAACATTATTTCCCTTTATCAGACCATGTGAAGGGCAACCAGGTCCTTTAGGAGTCGATCATTTATCTATTCATCCATTGTAGGTCTTCCTAAAGATCTGCAGGAACAGAGGAGATGCTGAATTTTCAGAGCTATTTGCCTCACCTTTTTCCATTGAGTATCAAAGCCATAACACATGGGACAGGGAGAAGGTTATCTAAGACGTGACTTAAGAGCCCAGGACAAAGTGACAATCAATATAGTATCATGAATGCTACCACTTAAAAGGTCAAAGCAACCTAGTCTGACTACTGCCAGCTTTCCCTTGCTTTGGTGCTCAACTGGACACTGTTGACAATCCCCTCTTCTTGCCCTGGCAGCAAGTAATTGAATGAGTCATTGACCCTGAACCTTCAAAGCAGAAGCACAGTTCCCACGGATATTAGGCTTCTGGCCACTGAGTAGTTTCCCTCTCTGGCTTTTGCTCTCTATGCTTCAGGTGTCCCCTTAACAAATACATAAATAAATGGGGTCATCCCTGTAGCCGAGTGGTTAAGAAAAGCCTGCTTCCATGTGGCAAATTGCGGTTCAAGAATCAGCCGTTGTGTCTAGAGAAACAGGCTGGTGCATGTGTGTGCATGTCCAAAATCCCTACAGGCTAGAGAAGAGAAGGGACTGCAATATGACCATGCCTAATTGAAGTGTGCTTTCTCTCTCTCTCTCTCTCTCTCTCTCTCTTGCAAGTACACACATACTCTGGCAATTAAAAATGAACGAATCATTGCTTTTGTTTTTTGAGAGGTCATTATTAGTCATTAAAAACATGTATTTTTGTTGGGACCACCAAATGGCGTAATGGCTATGTTGCTGGACTCCCATGTAGTTGACTGCAGTTAGAGTCCTGGGTGCATGTGCTTGCGTGCCCAAGATCCCAAGAGGAGAATGTAGAAGAAGGGATTGCAGCATGGCCATGCCTCCCCTGGGGGGTGATTTTTTGCTTTCTGTCTCTCTGTCTGTCTGGCAAGCGCATGCGCCCTTTAACAAAAACCTCTCCAAAGAAATGTATTTTTGTAGGATTTATCTCAAGTATTCAACAAAGTGCAGGGAAATAGTGTTACATACATTTTATCAATAAGGAAACGGAGGCACATAGAAGGTAAGAAATTTTCTCAAGCTTATATAGATAGTAAGTATAATGGTTCCAAAGCTTGACCCCCATCTGATCAACTCCATAGACTTCCTTATTCTGTGTTGCATTGACTTCTTTATGTCTGTGGTGCTCTCCAAACACTGGCCCTGGTGTAGCAGTTTCTGGAGGTCACCATATGTTAAATTTTGAATAATACTTGTACAAATAGGTTTCCAGTAGATAATCATAGTATCGTGATTATTCAACAGGAACTTTGGTGATACCCCAGGCTTATAAATTAGTTTTTTCTTAGTAGCTATGTGGCTTTGGGCAGATTGTTTTCACTCCCTAGATTATAATTTTCATATTTGTAGAACAGGTTTAGTAATCCTTTCTATCTAATAGGCTTATTATTATTATTATTATTTTGGAGAGGTTTTTGCTATAGAGCACATACACTCGCCAGACAGAGAGACAGAAAGCGAGAAATCACCCCCCAGGGGAAATGGCCACAATCCCTTCTCCTCCATTCTCCTCTCAGGATTTTGTGCACACACGTACATGAGCCTGGCATGAGCTTAAGCCACCGGGTCTGGGACTCTAACTGTGGTCGACTATATGGGAGTCCAGCGACATAGCCATTACGCTAACTACTGGTCCCTCTAATAGGTTTATTCTGAGAAACAAATTATATAGTATTTGTAAACACACTGCAATATCTTGCACATCACAAGTATTTCCTAAATGGGGGAAAGATGAAGAGGAAGAGGAGAGTAAATCTTGGGGCAGATCTAAGTAACAGCAGGTGGAGAAAAGGTAAAGAAGGGTGATGTAGAGATGGTGCCTTTGACTCCCGGGCAGGGGAGAGAAGCTCTTAGAGGAGAGGGGGTAATAGCTTAGTGAATTAGAACAGGTTTTCCAGAGAATCAGAGCCAATAGAATAAGAGAAACTGGATTTAAGGAACTGGCTTACATGACTGTGGAGGCCAGCAAGTCCAGAACCTGCTGGGTGGCCCAGCAGGCTGAAAACACTGGGAGCGCTGATGTTGGCAGTTCAAGTGCAAAGCCAGTGTGCTGGCAGAATGACCTGTTCCTGGCGGAAGAACAGTCTTTTTGTCTCTTAAGAGTTTCATCTGATGGAATGAACCTACCCACTGCATGGATTCTTCAAGTAGTCTGCCTTACTCAAAGTCTAATGACTTAAATGTTAATCTCATCTAAAGATAACCTCAGAATCATCCAGATTAGTCTTTGACCAAATATCTGAGTACTGTAGCCTAGCCAGGTTAACGCATAAAATTAACCACCACTCGGTCTTCCCCATCTAAACAGAGATGAATAAATAACCCCAGAAACCTCAATGTCATGCAACCCAAGGCAGAAAAGAGGAGAATGTGCACATGTTGACCTTAAGGGCACAGGGACTAGTGTTTTCATTCCTCTTCTTCTATCTGGTGCTACTTTCCCCTTCATGGCTCTTTAATGATGTCACCACGCAAATGAAGGAGACAAGGCAGAAGATGGTGTCAGGCAGCTGAATTGCAAGATGGAAAAGTTATTGTAAATATTTTGGTCAACCAGCCACTGAGTCATAAAGGACAGACTAGCCCTCCACACCTGGCCCACTTGACTCTACATGTCCAAATAAGAACTTGGATTATATAGGCAGAAACCTTCTGAAGAAATGCCAACAGTATCCCTCAGGATTCCAGGTTCTTCTAATCAGAATGTAGTATCAGGATAACAAAAAAAAAAAAAAAAAAGAAATCTTGACAGGCTGAAATGATGGTCTGAGTCTAACAAAATGGACCTTAGTGGAAATAAATGTACAATCCTTCATTTAGGTCCCAAACAAAATACTGTAATATAAAATAAAACACCAAGAAGGATTCAGAGAGACGTTCTAGTATAAAATTGCACCTGGTTATCATTCCCCAGGGAAGCTTTTATCAAACTTCCCATTAAAATACCCATGAAAACATAGATAAGGCTGAAAAATTACAATGCTGAAAACTAAGACTGATGGACAACTTAATGGCAGAATCTGCAGGGAATCTCTGCTTTCTAAGAGGTGAGCAGAATTGGAATGTAAAGAAATAGATTTCTAAGGTTTAACCTCATATGGTATGAAGGTTTTGCTTATTGTGGAGGGCCCACTGGTGTTCTCCAGTGTCTGTGCTCTCCTCTTCTGCCTGGGCCATGGAGAGACTGTGTGTTACAGCCTCTTTGACCTCTGCGTATAGCCACATGCCTGTGTCTGATTAATGACTATGACTAGAAGTGATGGTTATTCCCTCCAGGTCAAGCCTATAAAACCTCCCCACCACTAGGACAGCTGGTGGTATGGTGGTTAAAGCAGCTGGATCCCACGTGACCAACTGTGCAAGTATTGGACCCAGTGACTTGAGTAACACAGCAGGTACATGCATATGCATGTGCATGCCAAAAATCCCAAAAGGAGGGAAAAGGGATTGCAGTGTGACCATTCTTCATTGAGAGTGCTTTCTCACTTTATCTCTGTCTCTGGTGAGTGCACATGTACTGTGGCAAATATAAAATCCAGAAACTTCCAAAGTATAATTCTCCATACTCTCTTTTTACATCATCAGACCAATAGAACAGTCCCCAAAACACAGAGGGAGGGTGAACACACAAATGGAAGGAGTCCTCTATGAGAAGTCCTCTATGAGAAGAGTAGGTCCTTCTATAGCCCCAGCCACTTTCTCCAACACCAAACACACACCATACTATGATCTGAATGAGAAATAATCTTTTACTATGTTAAAGCATTGAGATTTTGGAATTGTAGCACGTAGTCTGTCCTAATAATCCTGCTAAAAGGAGATGGTCTAAAAAATTCAGATGACATGTTATATTTATCATTCCCTGGGTTCTAACAGATCCTATTAGAGCATAGAAGAAAAGGGTTGTAGGATCCAACAGATGGTGTAGCAGTTACATTGCTGGACTCCCACATAGCTGATTGCAGTTCGAGTCTCAGACTCTGTGGCTTGAAAATCATGCTGGGCATATGTGTGTGCATACCCAAGATCCTGGGATGAAAATGGAGGAGAAGGAATTACAGTGTGGCCATTCCCCCTGGAGGGTGATTTCTCATTTCCCCTCTCACTGTCTCTGTCTCTCTCTCTCTCCAGAAAGCACACACACACTAAGGCAAAAACCTCTTAAGAAAAGAAGAATAGGGAAAAAAAGAAAGAAAAGAAAAAGGTTGTAGCTGGAGTCAGCAACAGGAAAAACTTTGATAAATTTACAGACTGTAATTTTCCATTTATTCATTCAGTCAATAAATATGTATTAGGTACTTACTATGTGCCAGGCTCTGCTTTAAGCATTGGGAATACAGCAGTAAACAAAACAGACATGGAACTGTACTTGTATAGCTGGCAGTCTAGTGGAACACACCAAACAGGAAACAAATCATTACCAGCATGAATGAGTGTTATGAAAGGACACATTGTAGACCACTTTGGGTAGAGGGGAGCATCCTCACCTAGACACTGAGAAAGTGAGATTCAGTGTGTTCACTAGTAAGGCACTTCAGAGAACAGGAAACGGGAGCAGGAGAGCCTGTGTTGCAAGAATTAGACTGGAAATCATGTACATCCATCTGTGCATTGACTTGCCTCAGTAGACAGAAAGGAGACCAAGGTGGTCTATACACTGAACCTGGTGGAAAACACCAAGCCTGGAAGATCTTGCTTTGCTTATGGTGAGCAAGAGAAAATGTCTGATAGGGAGCCTAAGGTGTAAGGAAAACGTTATTCAGAAGACAAGTGAGAGGCACACTGGGAAACACATGCAGAACTCTAAGATCCAGGTTGGGGGTTGGCAGTAAGACCAGGGGAGCAGATCATATTTTCTTTCCATTAAAAATATAATAAAACTGGGACCAGCAGCTAGTGTAATGGCTATGTCGCTGGACTCCCATGTAGCTGACCACGGTTCATGTCCCGGACCCGGTGGCTTGAAACTCACGCTGGGCGTGTGTGTGTGTGCCAAAGATCCTGAGAGGAGAATGGGGGAGAAGGGATTGCGGCGTGGCCATCCCCTCTGGGGGGTGATTTCTCACTTTCTGTATCTATGTCTGTCTCGGGCTGCCTGGCGAGCGCACACGCCCTATAGCAAAAACCTCTCCAAAAATAAAAGTAAAAAATAAAAAGAAAGAAAGAAATATAATAAAACTGAGACCAGCAGGAGGAATGCTGGTTAAAGCACTAGACTCCCACATAGCTGACTACAATTTTAGTCCTGGACCCAGTGGCTTGAAAATCACACCAGGCATATGTGTGTGTGTGCCCAAAGTCCCAGGAAAAGAATGGAGGAGAAGGGATTGTGGCATGTCCATCCACCTAGGGGGTGATTTCTCACTTCCCTCTCTCTTTCTTCAGCTAGTGCACATGCCCTATAGTGAAAACCTAAAAAATAATAATAATAAAACTATATAAAATGTATTAAATCATTTGTAGAAAACTAATGATTTATGACTCCATTTAATCTGCAATCACATAAGATTTATGATCTTTTCATCAGGATAGAAAATTAAAACATACCACTGGCATATCCAAATAATCTGTGCAACAATCATTTTGTCACTCTGAGTCTGTCCCTCTGCAGATGATATACGACTGAAGGCAGAAGAAAATTTCCAGAAGTGTGATTTGATATTTTTAATAGGATGCAAAAATACAATGTCTCCAAGAAACATGAGCAAAACTCAGGACATGATGAAATTAAAATAACATGATTAAAGAAAAGATGGATGATATATGGAAGAAATTAAGGAAAATAAGAAAAAAAATATTAGAAGAAGTAGAATCTACTTTGGAGGTAGTAAAAAAAAGAAAACTTTTAGCATGGAAAGTGGAATCTTATTTTGAAAGACAAATTTGAGAAACCCTGACAGAATTTGGAAGCAAAGGACCAAGAGATGAAAGTGAGGGAGGAGAAAATAAAAAAAGACTATAGGCATGTTAAACGAATTGGAAAGGTAAAAAAGAGTAAAGTGTTGTTAAAAATTTTGGTTTTAGATAGGAGACACCCAAAGATAATTTTTTACTGATGACTCAAAACATACATTCACAGGAGCGGGGGTAGCAGATGGTGTGGTAGTTAATGAGTTGGACTCACGCATAGATGACTGTGGTTCCAGTTCCAGACCTAGTGGCTTAAGAATCACTCGGCATGTGTGTATGCATGCCCAAAATTCCAGGAGGAGGAGAATGAAGAAGAAGGAATTGTGGCATGACCATCCCTCCCGGTGGGTGATTTCTTGTTTCCCTCTCACTGTCTCTCTATCTCTCTCTGGCACATGCACATGCTTCATGGCAAAAATAAAATAAAATATAAAATAATTAATTAAAATTTGAAAAATACATAAAGTATGAAACTAGAAAGTACTTTTTAAAAATGTCAAAGAATTTAATATTGTATCCCTGCATTCAAACAATGAAGATGATAAGAAACAAAGAACAATTTTAAAAAGTCCAGATACTAAAAGATTAAAAAAAAAAAAAGTTGTGAACAACAAATGCAAACATGATAGATGAGTAGATGTTTGTTTTTCCTGACTGTTCAGCATTGGGCAGGTCTCTGACTTCTAACATGAAAACTGAGTGGGGCAGATCATCATTTGCCTGGTACCTGGGCTCAGGCTTCAGTCTTGGTCCAGCCAGTCAGATTCTCCTATCTGATGCTTTGAAAGTCAAGGGAGTGGTAATAAGTGAAGTCGGAGAGTATTTGGGCATGGTGGCTATGAAGTCAAGAGTCCATCCATACAGCAGAAGTAACAAGAAAGAGTAGAGTCCATAAGTAGCAACTGCGAGGGTCCAGTCATATTGTCCTGCCATGTCCTACCACATGATCTTGGCTCTGTCTTGCTTTCCATAGTTCCTGCTTATTTTCAGAATCTGGTTTTCTCTTTGCAGACATCCATCCAATACTCTATTTTTCTGCTTCTGTTAGATAGATTAATTTTCTGTTGTGTTTAACACAAATGGAACTGCAATAGAATAAAACAAGCTAGCAGTTATAAACCCAAATATATTAGTTATAACAATAAAAGTAAATGAATTAAAAACTCCTTTTCAAAAGTCAAAAGAAATCAGATTGCATTACAATTTTTTTACATATGCCATTATAACAAGAGAGACACCTAAAACTAAATAACTCAGGAAAATTAAAAGTAAAAGGATTGGGGACAGCTAGTGGTGTGATAATTGGGTTAGCTGGATTCCACATGGCCAAAAATGCAGTTCAAATCATAAACCTGGCAGCTTAAAAAACACACCAAATGCATGTGTGAGTGCACAAAACTCTGAAAGAAGAAATGAAGGAGAGGAAATTGCACCATCCCCCATGGGGAACAGTGCATTCTCACTTTCCCTCTCTCTGTCTCTCTTTGTCTCCTCCAGTGAGCACACATGCCCTCTGGCAAATTAAAAAAAAAAAAAAGGAAAAAGGTTGGTAAAGATACATCAAGTGGATATAAATAAAATAAAGTAATAATGGAATATTAGCACAAAGTAGAATTTGCCTAAAAAGATTAAATTAAGAGGTTAATTTTACATTTTTATTTATTTTTAACCACATAAATTATAATTACGAGAATGGATTATTATAAAAAGTAAATCAATGCAAACATATATGGGACAAAATATGAAAATACTTCCATTCTTATAACTATTTCTAAGAGGTAAACTCTGTTAAGTATTTGGTGTATATATTTCTAGACCTTTATGCCTGTATTTACTTACATATTCACATGCAAATCTTTGGAGATTTTATTAAATCATAATTGTGGCAGCTAAGATGCCTTTCTGAGGATTGGCAACAGCCTCCAGCCACAGCACCTCAGGCCACTGCAGTGTCCGAGCCAAGGTCATGCTCTCCTTGAGCAGCAACCAGCCAATCATTGAGCATAGAGGGACTCCTAGGGCCTGCCCATTTCTGGTCAGCGCAGGACTTCTCTATGAGCAATCCTTATACTAAATTTCTGTTGCTCAACTGAGATTTTCCTGGAGCAACAGTGCAGCCTTGGGCTCATCCTGTCCAATATCCCTTCTTTCCTCTTCATTTATGCTGTCACACTTCCATCATGGTTTGAAAAGTTTTTATACTGCCTATCCAGACCTCTCTCCTCTCTATATTTCATAAGCATGTATTCAATCAATCTCTTGCACTTAAATACCCATTTTGGCATCCAAATGACACAACTGATACCAGAAGTGATCCTAAAAAGGAGGAACTGAGATAGGGTTTTAAGAATGGATCACTTGCTACTCAGCAGGACCCAACCGAGTGATATGTGAGGTCGTAGTCCATGACACAAGGTAGTGGTTCAACTGCTAAAATGTTCATCAGTAGTGACTGGGAGCACTTCCTAGGGGAGAGGAACAACCTCTTATTCTGAAAGGCTATGGGGGACAAGGCATACAACGTCAGTGGGATTGGCTTTTTACTACAAAGTTGCATTGATACCCTGCAGAAACACACTAAGCAAATAAGCCTGGTTAACTGTTTAAAACCAAGTTTGAAAGCCTGGAGTCTTTGTCATAGGCCCACATCTGCAGTAGTAGAATAGATACAACTCAAGATTTCATGGTTAGCATCATGAGCTTTAAATATTACTAAATGACAGTCAAGGCAGTTCTACATGCTTAAGTCAGGGCCTACACTGGAAAAACCTGGGACCCTGAAAAGTAGTTTGTAATATCTGGGTGGTAACCACAATGACTATATTTCTGCAGATTCCCCTGAACTATCCAAGGCTGCAGAACAGCCCACCCTTTTCTATTAAGAGCTATAACTTCCCCCAATGTGGAAAGATATCATAGAGGCCTCTCTCACACAAGACAAAAGGGCCACCCTGGAGGAGCTGTCCTACTTCCTCCTGGCTGCTGTTCTGATGACAAGGAGTAAGTCCTAGTCATGATGAGCTAGGGAAATACTGAGTCTGAAAGGGGAGGAAAGAGATTATATACCAAAGGAACTGTGAGAATTAGCTAATATGTTCAGGTGGGAGCCAACGGAGTATCTATGGGATTAAATTTTCAGGATGCATGCTCCAGAGGACATAAGGCTAGATAAACAAGTGTTCTTTGACCTTGGGGTATCCCCTTGGGAGGTGAAATTTGACAAACTACATACTAGAGTGGCTCTCAGAAGTCTTGATAAAGCAATGGCCCATGGTGAATAAAGCTGAAATGCCTAAATTGCTGTGACAGAGGGAGGCAGATATTAAAAGGCCCAGAAACATGAGACCAGAAACCCACTTAAGGATTACATGACTTAGGGAGGCTAAGACCATCGGGAGCACACCTTACCTGTATCACTTTAAGTCATTGTGACTCCTTTCTGTGGGTCAGAGTGATGGTAGGAAAGCTGATCACAGACCTTGACTGATTAGCTGAGAGGATGATGCCTTTCAAATATCCCCACCTCAAGCAATGAAGATCAGGTGACAGCATTTAACCACCAGAAACAGAAAGTTGCAATTATCATAAATGACTGGCAAAGTTAGGTGGCAGCCAAGGGACTCTGATCTACAAAGAGTTGTAGAGATGGTTAACAGAACACAGTGTCCTTAGGGGCAAAACAGATGGGCAGCCAACATGAGTTCTGCTTAATATATACAATCAAAAGAAGGTAAAAGTGTCTGATCAGGAGAAGGTCAGTTGCCAAAATAAAAAGTCATAATTTCTTGCAGAGTCAATTTTCAGGTCTGAAACGATCTGATCAGATGCCAGGTCCCCAGGATAATGAAACCTATAACCACGTGGCAGGTATGGGCCACAAAGTCTCCCTCAGTCCTGCAAGACGACATGCAGATATTCACCTGAGTATCTGCATCCTGGAAATGAGAAATGTCCAAGACATTTTGATGACTGTTGGTCACAGGGTCCAAGTGAACACTGATTCCTGGAGACCTGCACTTTTATCATGCTCCATGTAACATTGGGAGCACAGAGAAGTCAGGTAATAAAAGCCATCTGATCGGTCAACTTCCACGGGGTTCATTGGGCCTGTGGATCTGCCAGGTGGTCATTTCCCTGAATTCATAATTTATATTGACATAATTGGAAATTGCAGTACACAACACAGTGAGTCAGCCTGTGAGATAAGAGCTAACATTGTGGGGAAGACTAAGTGGAAATCCCATTCCTCAGCCAAAAGAGTAAATAAAAAATAAGATAACATCCTGGAGGAATAACAAAGATTAGTGTGATCTTTAAAGGATGCAAGGGTGGTCCCTTTTATATCCTTATTTAGTTCACCAATTCAGTCCCAGAAGAAACTGGATGAACCTGGAGAATGACGTTAGACTCCTCTAAGCTCAACCAAGTGGTAGCCTCAGTCACAAATGCTATGTCAAATGTAGTATCTTTGCTGGAACAAAGTGATAAGGTCTCAGGTACAAAATACGCTCCCACTAGTTTAACAAGTGCATTTTTGTCTGCTCTCCCCAAGAACAAGAATCAGAAATAGTACATATTCACACAGAGTAGATCGTATTTTTTAAATTTGGCCCCTATACTACACTGGTCTCCTACTTCCTGCCATGATATAGTCTAAGGAGAAATGGAATGTCTGACCATCCCATAGAACATCTCAGAGATCCCTTACATAGATGACTTCATGCTGATTAGATGGGCAGACTAAGAGCTGGCTAGTACACAGTAGGTGATGGTGAGACACATGTGCTTCAAGAATGGGAGACAAAGCCTAGAAACAGGAAGCTTCCCTTATAGTAAAGCTTTCTGGAGATTAGCAGTCAGTGAGGTGTTGGGATATTTCACCCAAAGAAAAGACAAACTGCTTCATCATTCACCCCCAAGGAAGAAAGATTGGCCTCTTGGCTCTAGTGGCAACATAGTCCATGTCTAGGAAGACATCTCTGACTCATACACTGACTCATTTCTGATATGTATAAGATTAACAATTTGTATGGGTCCTAAAACAGGACGAGTGGGCTGCTTGGGCCATATAGCCCTTACTCTGTTGTTAGAGAGCCAGCTGTGGGAAAAGAAGCTGTGTGGCATTTATGGCAAACCTTAGTGGGATAATAACAAGGAAGATCACCGAGGTTCTAGAGCAAGGCCAGAAGCTTTCAAAAAAAAGAGAGAGAGAGAGACAAAGAGTGCTATTGGGCTCAAGTAGAGACAGAACATTTGACCATATTCTAAGTGGTCCTAAGTGACC
The DNA here is from genome assembly GCF_000334495.1 of Tupaia belangeri chinensis. Lineage (NCBI taxonomy): Eukaryota > Metazoa > Chordata > Mammalia > Scandentia > Tupaiidae > Tupaia > Tupaia belangeri. The sequence goes on from NW_006159751.1 coordinate 2,077,494, forward strand.
AAGGTCATAACTTTTGTGATATGTTGAACACAGCAAGTCAAAGGTCATGGGACCCTGCAGCAGCCATCAAAAGATGGAAAAGATTGAGCCTGGACCAGAGACACAAGGAACCTGCATAAGTAGGTAGACCAGGTTCCCTGTCATCCTGCAGAGTGACTGCCTGTGTGTGTGTGTGTGTGTATGTGTGTGTGTGTGTGTGTGTGTGTGAGAAGGGATCGCAGTGTGATCATTTACCATGGCAGGGGGTGCTATCTCTTTTTCCATCCCTCTGTCTCTCTCCAGTGAGTACACATGCCTGCTGGCAAAAAAAAAAAAAATGTTTTAAAAGAAAGAAAATAATAAGAAATACCAATAAGAATATCATATGCTAAAATTTATGGAATATAGCCAAAGCTTTGCTCAAAGGAAAACTGAAAGAATAAAATGTTTTCATTATAAAACAAGAAAAATCAAAGTAAGCATTCAATTCAAGTTCAAAAAGAAAAAAAAAAAACAAGACAAACATAAGTTTAATAAGAACAAAAAATTAACAAAGGCAAAAGTAGAAAATGATAAAAATAGAAAAATCAAATAGTTAAATAAATCCAGTGGATAGTTTGTTGAAAATGTTTACAATTAGGCAAATCTGGGACAAATGCGATCAGTGAGAAGAAGAAAGACAAAACACCAATATGTACACAAAAAATAGAGAGTGACTATGACCAGCGACAGAAAGGAAACTAAATGAGGAAATGCAATGTTCAATAGTATGCTAGTAAAGTTGTGAATTTATGTAGTATGAACAATAGTTCTGGGAGCCGCAAATATCCAATACTGTCTTACTGGGTAGAAAACCTGACCAGAGCCATGGCTAGGGTGGAAATTAGAAATACTTCCCAAAAAGGTCTTAAATTTTCATTTCTTTCAAACCTTCAAAGAAGGGAAGATTGCTAGATTAGTCAAGCTAGACTGAATCACAGCCTAAAGATTTAAAAATTCCAAATTTATTTTATTAATCTAACGTGTCCCAAAACCACGTAAAAATCTAGGGCACAAAAGGAAGCCCAGCAAAATATCATTTATTAACATAGCAGTAAAAATCCTAAAGATGATGCAAACCAATAAAACTTTAAAACACATTATTTATTTAAAATACACCATGACTAAAGCTTATTTTAAAGAGTAGTTTAGTAGCATGAAATATATTACTACAATTTACCATGTGAACAAATCATTGATAGATTAAAAAAAAAAAAAAACTGCAATCTTCTTCACAGATACCAGAACACCAAAATCCTTTTGATTATATTTTTAAAAAAACTTTTAGGAAACTATGACAATAAAGACATTTGTCTAATAAATGAAGTTTGTATCACACTGACAGTAAGTACTATACTTGATTATGACATCATAGACATATTTGTTTCAGAAGTAACTTAAACAGACTTGTTATCATCATTATTTATTCATCACTCTTCTGAAAAACCCAGCTAATTACATAGGGCAAGGTGTACAAACAACAATAAAAATAACTAAAATTGCATCACGTGCTTACTATTTTCTAGGTTCTGCTCTAAGCATGTCTGTTTTCACTTAATTCACACAAAAACCCTGTGGGTTGGTATCATTACTATGCCCACTTTAAATATAAAGAAATAAGTCTGAAAAGTAAAATAATTTTCCAAGGTAGGTAAAAGTAGTTAATATTGGAAAGCAAGAACACAATTTTTACAATTTGTAGATGTCATGACTGCCTTCCTAGAAAGCCTGAGAATTAGCTGAAAATCATTTAAAAAGTACCAATAATAACAAAACATCCTCTCTCCCAGCCCTCTCAATCTTTTCTAGGATGCTACAAGAGCCATCAGGCAAGCAGATGTTTAATTTAGTCCTGGCAAGTGGGTAGGATGTCTGTCTTCCCATTTACTCATCTTAATCCTTAATTGCCACCCGTCCTCCTGAAGCAGCCTGTCTCATTTTCTTTGCTCCCACTTGCAATCAAGGGTTGAGCCCCAAAGACATCTGGAGTCTTAAAACCCCGTAATGATAAACAGAAACAAACACAAAACAAACAATCCTTTAGAAATTGCTGACCATAGATGATGTACATCTGTAAGACCCCAAAAACTCCAGTCAACAGGCTCAACAGTGAAGGGGGAGGCAGGGTTGGCAGGAGCACATCCCTCTTTAAGACCCAGACTCAGATTTTGGTACCGACTGTGGCTGCCAGTCAGGCAGACCCTGGATCACAACACCAGCATCTGCGTGCTCTCTGAGAGCTAAGTCCTGGTCCCCCGGGGCCCAGTGGCCTGCCTGAGTAGGAGGCCTGCTGTGACAGCTCAGAAAGGAACAAGGCAAACTGAGGCACTATGAGGATTCTGGGCATCTGTGGAGGCAGTAACATTGAGCAAGGGAAAGAAGGAATGAAGGGATGAGCACGATGGCTAAAGCTGACCCTACCAGGACAAAAATTGCTATCCTAAAGTCACTTAGCATTGGCCACTATACTGGTTCCTGGTAAACAGCATGCACAGTGGGAAAAACCAAGATCTAAAGGACCCGCATTTATGCCCTTACCAGCCTACTACTATCTTTGTGTCTTTGGTGAACCCTTGTATTTTCCTTATTCTAAATGTAGTCAACCTCTAAATAAAAGAGAAGACTCTAAAAGGAAAATTGTATTTGTTTGAGAGTGGACATTACAATGTGGAAACTGCTTATAATAGTAAACTATGGGCATATTCAGGGAGCAAGGGGAGGGGACAAGGGTTTTAAAAGAAAATCAGTCAAGGAGGGATTATGTACCTTGTTTTGGGACAACTATTCTGACTACTATGATCAATAACAAGAATGGTGTTGGTTCTAGGTTATATAGGGAGATGACCTCACAGAAGTTTCTGAGTAGATGTCTTCAAACAAGTATGAGGATATTCAAAAAGTTTGTGAAGAAGTGAAATTAAAGTATGAGTTTATTTTGGTGCAAAAAATTTTATATCCATGCATAATTTTTTCATAATATGCATTTTATATGAACTCTTACCCCTTTATTTGTTAAGGCTACACCAGCCTTTGCCCAAAGTTGTGGTTCTAGAAGAGCTCTTGTGATAGCTCTTGCTCTGAGACATACACGCATGAGATCCCCACACACCTTCACGACCTTCCCAGATACACTTTTTTTTTGATGAATTAGCCTTTTTTTCATTTAATTTTATTACTATTTTTTACATTTTTTCACATTTTATTGATTCACAAAATATCTTAAACTAAAACTATAGACAAAGCTAGAATCTAGTTACAAGTGCACGTAATTTTCTTCTGAAACATTTTTAATTAATTAATTAATTTGCATTCATTCCCTGAGCATTGTCACAGCATACAAAATGTGATTTCCCATCCAAAATACACTGCATAGTGGCTTAATCATACATGTTATTGTCATTAACTTTCCATTTCTAGTTTCATATATATACATGTATGTATATTTTTTACCCCTATTTCTCACCCTCTGCCATTTCCCACCCTCCTCCCACACTATCTTAGGCCTCTATTATTGTTTTCCATTCCTTTTTCTCCCCACATTTTATTGATTCATAGAACTTAAGTAATCTAACTACTTTTTTTTCTTTTTTCTTTTTCTTTTTCTATTTCTTTTTCTTTTTTTTCTTTTCTTTTTTTTTTTTTTTTTTTTTTTTTTTTTTTTTTGAGAGGTTTTTGCTATAGGGCACGTGCGCTCGCCAGGCAGACAGAGACAGAGAGACAGAAAGCGAGAAATCATCCCCCAGGGGGGATGGTCATGCCGCAATCCCTTCTCCTCCACTCTCCTCTCCGGATCTTAGACATGCATGCACACATGCCCGGCATGAGTTTTAAGCCACTGGGTCGGGGACTCAAACCGCAGTCTACTACATGGGAGTCCAGTGACATAGCCATTACGCTAACTGCTGGTCCCAGTAATCTAACTACTTTCAATAGCAAGTTTAGCTGGTATGTACATATCAGTGAATACATGTCTGACTTTAGGTGTGAAACTGAGTAGAATGAATATACTATAAGGTAACACCTAGCTGACGCTATAAAGCTTACTATGGTCATTAAAAATGTATTTTTAATATATTTTTAATTTCAAGAAAAACAGTTTTAACTTTAATAAATCAAAGAAATATTAAGGAACTTTACTTAAAACTTAAATACAGGAAACAGATTAGGATTCTGTTCAAATGGTAGATACATGAACCTATCGGCAGCTCAAAACAGGACAAAAATGCTTAAAACTGGAAAACAAAGCCTAGAAGAAAATCAGCAATCTTTTGGTCAAAAGTCATAAAATGGGGACCAGCACTTAGCGTAATGGCTATGTTGCTGGACTACCACGTAGTCAACCGCGGTTCGCGTCCGGAACCCAGTGGCTTAAAACTCACGCCAGGCATGTATGCATGTGTGCCCAGGATTCCGAGAGGAAAATGGAGGAGAAGAGATTGCGGCGTGGCCAACCCCCCTGGGGGGTGATTTCTCGCTTTCTGTCTCTCTGTCTCTGTCTGGTGAGCGCACGCGCCCTATAGC
>NW_006159751.1:2082341-2106959 GCF_000334495.1 Tupaia belangeri chinensis
GAGAAAGCAAGCCCCCAGGTCCAGGACTTGAACCGTTGTCAGCCATGTGGGAGTGTCCAACACCTTAACCACCATACCACCTGCTGGTCCCCATAGTTTTTAAACACTTATTTCCATGTGTCTGTATTTAATTTTCCTGGTATAGCACTCCCTTAAGAACTTTTTGGAGACCTGGTCTGGTGTTGGTAAATTCTTTCAGGTTTTGATTATCTGAGAATATTCTTGTATTTTCTTCCCATATGAAGGATAATTATGCCGGGTACAGTGTTCTTGGTTGAAGTTGCTTTTCACTTAACACTTTGAATATATTTTCCCATTCTTTCCTTGCTTGCATTGTTTCTGCTGAGAGGTCCACTGTTAGTCTGATGGGATATCCTTTGTTGTTAACTTGCAGTTTCCCTCTTCCCAATCTTAGTATCTTGTCTTTGTCTGTGGTTTTGGTCAGTCTGGCTATCATGTGTCTTGGAGAAGATCTTCTTGGGTTGATTCTATTTGGGGTCCTTTGTATTTCTTGGGACTGGATCTTCAAGTGCCTCTCTAGGTTTGGAAAGTTTTCTTCTAGGATTTCATGGTATAGATTATCAATGCTTTTATGGGTCTCTTCACCTTCTGGGATACCAATTATGCGGATGTTTGGATATTTGATGGTATCTAGTATTTCTCATATATTATTCTCATTTTGGGGGGCCATTTTCTCAGTCTCCATGGTGGATTTTTCTAGGCCAGCAATACTACCTTCTATATCTGAGATTCAATTTTCTGTATGATCTAGTCTACTTTTAATACTTTTGAGGGAGATTTTGACTTGCTGTATTATGGCCTTTATCTTTAACAGGTCTATTTGATTGTTTTTTAGAGTGTGTATTTCCTCTTTTAGATCTTGCAAGAATTTCCTCACCTCCTGGAACTCATCAGCTCCTTTCTCCTGACTCTTTTACAGTTCATTGTCTCTCTTCTCTTCCATCTCTGTTAGCTTTGTCATTATGAATATTCTGAAATCCTTATCAGACATTTCCATGAGTTTCACTGTACTGTCTGAGGGTGAAGAGGTGTTATTCTTTTCCCTTAGAGGAGAGGTATTGTCTTTCTTTCCCATATTTCTTGTGATCCTGCAGTGATTTCTAGTCATCTGATGGATGGTGCATTTCTTCCTAATTCTTAAAGTTCAATCTGAGCGTTCAGAGGTGAGCAGAAGGAGGTGCTCTGCAATCTTTCTTATGTTCCGTTTTCACTCTTTGTGCATCAGATTCAAGGTGAAGAGAGGAATATTCTGACCCTAATCATATTCAAATGATTGGAAACTGTTCACTTGAACCTGTCTAGACACTTAATGTGTAGAGGCTGATCAGAAAATGAATAAAGATAAGAAAAAAAAGTAAAAGAATTAAGATGAGGAAAGAAGAAAAATAAAATTAAAAGGAAAAGGAAAAAAAGAGCATAAAAGAGCCATAAGATTATAATTTAAAAAGCAAAAATGAAAACTGTGCAATGTGCACACTCACCACCCGAAACCAGTATTTTACAACTGAAGTACAGTATCCGTATTAGGATAGGCATAACTTAGCTAGTGCCTTTCCTAAATGAAATGAGGAAAGGCACCAATTAACACAATAAAGGAGAGACTTGAGAGCCCAGAGAATATTTTACCTTAAAAAAAATGAAAAGTCACAGGGAGACACAGCGAAACAGAAACAGACAGAAATTAAGAGAAAGAGACACAGAGCTATCCTTACACACTAGAAATGAGTCTGTAGGGGAAGTCTCAGCAGAAAATCTTCAGTTTTGGTCAAGGAAACCAAAATTTCACAACTGAAGTACACTATCTGTATTAGGATCGAGCTACACTTTTTATTCATTGTTTGGGTTTAGACAGAAGTTGACCAAATGACTTCATTTTGCTTCCAACAAATTTCACATCTCCCCTTTCGATCGAGATCATTCTCCAAAAGTATCACTGATCAACCATTTTGTGATTAGGTTTTGATTGTGCCTTGGTACTACAATGGATTTGTTTGTTCTGCCTGGTTCCAAATCAGAGGGAAGTGATCTTTTAGCCACATTTGAACAACAAAGAAAGTCTTGGAGACATGGCTATTAGACCAAGAGTATCTGAGGTCCTCAGGACACATAAACAATTTAAATATGACATCCCCGTCAAAGATTTGGTATTATGAATAATGCTTCCAACTGTATCCTGTTATAAAGTATATTAGTCAAGGTTCTCTAGGGAGACAGAATCAAGAGGCTATTTGTAAATACATAAGAGAATTGTTGATCAATTCACATACTTACAGAAGCTGAGAAGTCCCTCAATAGTCTGTCTGCAAGCAGAAGATTCTGGGATTCTGGTAGCATAGTGCAGTTCAAGGCAGATGGCCTCACAGGTGAGGAAGCCAATGATGTAACTCCCAGTCTGAGACTGAAGGCCTGAGAACTGAGGGGAGCAGCTGGTATAAAGCCTGGAGTCTGAAGGAAGGCAGATAAGCCTTGAGTATTGATTTCCAAGGCAAGAGAAGACTCTTCTTTCTCAAAAGAGGTCTGTTCATCTTCTATATTCTCTCCATTTCCCTTATAGATTGGATTGTATCTGCCTACACTGAGGGCAGATCTTTCATATCTAGTCTACTCAGGCTCCCATGTTAATCTCTTCTGGGAACACCTACAGGGGCAGACTTAGAATAATACTTTATTGGTTTCCTGAGTCTGATGAAGTTGACAATCAAAATTAACCATCAAAAACCATAAAAAGAGCAGCTTCTTATTGAACTTATGTGAACAACTATATTGCTATATTGCCATAAAAAATTAAAATATTCATGAATCATTTCTGAATTTTGGAGGTGACAAGTAAAGAGAAATACTATTTTTTTTCTTTTTTTTTGTTCATATAAGTATATTTTACAAAATCGTAAGCTGTAGATAGCTTAAAAGAAAAAGTTTTCTCGGGAACCAGCAGTTAGCGTAATGGCTATGTCGCTGGACTCCCACGTAGTCAACTGCGGTTCGCGTCCCAGACCCGGTGGCTTAAACTCACACCGGGCACGTGTGCGTGCATGCCCAAGATCCCAAGAGGAGAATGGAGGAGAAGGGATTGTGGCATGACCATTCCCCCTGGGGGGTGATTTCTCGCTTTCTGTCTCTATGTCTTTTTCTCTGTCTGACGAGCGCACGTGCCCTATAGCAAAAACCTCTCCAAAAAAAAAAAGTTTTCTTAAATCTGTAAAATAAAACATTAAGATGAAGAACCAGCTGTGTTTCAAGTATAAGTTTTAAAAACATTATTCATCAGTTATTTCATCTCATATAATTAATTTTTGTTCTGTTTGATCTTGCTTAGCATCTTCAGGAACCTGTCAGTTTCTTCATTAGTGTTTTAGAAGATGTTATTTAGTTCATTGGTCTTAAAGTTATCAGAAACCTATATTCAATTACTTTTAGACTCTCTTTCATGAATCTGATTGCATATGCTTTTAGAGAAAAATCAAAACTATGGATGACAGAGACTTAAAATAGCCCTAGTTAAAATATGATGATAGCTCATTACAATGATATAACTGACAAAGAAATTCAGTTATTTTTATTGCATACAACATTTTTTTAAAAGGCAATATCTTGCCATGTTATGAGTCCTCAGCCTCTCAGCTGGTACTACAGGTGCATGCCACCATACCTAACTCTTCTCTGGACAGAGTCCTGTAGTGTTACACAGACTAGTCTTTTTTCTATTTTATTTTATTTTAGATTACTTTATTTAACTTTACTTACTTATTTATTTATTTATTTTATTTGACCAAAGAGAGACAGAGTGAGAGTGAGAGAGAGAGAGAAAGTGACAAAGCAACCCGCCAGGTCAGGGAATCAAACCACAGTGGGCCATGTGGGAGTCCAGCGCCCTTAGCCACTACGCCACTTGCCAGCACCCACAGACTAGTCTTAAGTCTAGGATTCTCCTGCCTCAGCCTCCCTAGTCACTGGGATTATGGGTGCATGCCACCACACCCAGACTGTAGCTTGTCCTGGAGATCAAACTCAGGCCTCCCATTTGGTCCCAGACTGCAGAGCACAGCATCATACCACAGTGGCTTTGCCTGCATACAGTGTTTTAAGATAACCAAAATTATGATTCTCTTCCCCCAAGGGATGCCCAAAGTTGGCATGCCCAAAGCGTTCAGTTCAAACCAGGAGCTGAACCAAGATTTCCCATGTGTGTCGAGTTTGTCTGGCAGCAGCCCACTGCTTGCTTCACTAGGCTGGCCCATATATCTTTGTGACTTCCTCAGACCATATATCTTTGTGACTTCCTCAGTTGTAAACAACTTTACTCAAACTTTCTGTGACTTACTTAAGATTTCAGTTTTGCCCTATATTTCCTTTCCCTATTGTGGAACAATCTACTAGTTCTACATTAGGACAAAATTTTTATCCTGTCACACAAAATCCTTTCTCATACAAAAATTATTCTCTTTAACCTCCCTTACCAAAAATATGTCCTCACATTTACAACTTTCTTCACACCTCTCACTCTCTTATTTACTGATTTAGTTATGCCTTGTTTCTATTTCCTTCCTAAGTGTACTTCTTGAAACAGGCTTAAATATCTCTGAATTGAATATATATATATATCAATAAAATAACACATTTTTATCAATATTTCACCAAAATACATTTAATTTTGGTCTTTGCATATAGAATTACACATATTAATTGGAATCTTTAACTCTTAGTAATCTTAATTCTCAGGAAGCAAGCAATTTTTAATTGTCATATACAAACAACTTATATATCTTATAATTTCATAAAACATGTGCTTTCTCATAGAATACTTTTTTCTTTTTTTCTCTTTTTTTAAAGAATTATTTGATTTTATTGATTCATTCATTTATTTTAATTCGACCAGAGAGAGAGAGTGAGAAGAAAAGTGAGCAAGCAAGCCACCAGGTCTGGGACACAAACCATGGTTGGCTATGTGGGAATGTCCAGTGCCTTAACTACCGCACCACCTGCTGTCCCCTAGAATACTTTTTCAATGTGGAATAGGAAAATGTTACTAATAGACACAAATGTATTGTCTATTTCTATAAATTTTGAAGACCCCAAAGGAGATCATTTAAACCTTCACATTAATCAGAGTATTTTAACTTATTTAGAAATGACTTGGACATTTTATGAGTATCTATTACTTAATTTGGTATAACATGACTTTAATATCTCAAATGACAGAACAGTTTATTTATAAACATTTATACCATTTATATTCATCTCATTTATTTTTAAAAACACCTTTTTTGATACTTATAAAAACAGAGTTTAAAGAAAGCTAGTTATTATTTTAAGTTGTCTCACCATTTCCATAGCATGTGAATGTTAGGTATTTACCTAAGTAAGAACTTTAAAATTAAATATGTAAGTATTTTTTTCATAATTCAGAAGATGTAGCTATTTTCATTAAATCAACCATATTAAATTAGTCATGTTTATCGAAGGATTACACAAGCACAGATCTTTTTTAGACTGGATTTATAGTTTTATGAGTACATGTGCCTTATAGCAAATAAATAAATAAAACATCTAGCTGAAACAAATGTAATCCTGTCTGACCAGTAAATTCAGGGAAAAACATATACTGACAATTTTGAAGATAATTCTATTTTTATTTTACCACAATTTTAAACCAATTCAGTTATCAAAGATTTATACAAATCACATGAATTTAAAGGCATTTAGGTTAGTTATTACTTATTTTACTAGTTTTAATTTAAATGAGCACTCATTTACCTGCAAGCTAAGTTGAATAGAAATCCTTAAAGGATTTTATAATGTAGATACAATATACAGCACATTACATACACATGCATGTAAGCACACGTAAACACATATACATACACACACAAACTGCAGATCTTATAACTCTCATTTGTCATGATGCATGATTTTATGAATGCTGTGGACCAAAATCTGGGTCTCAACAATTTTGTTTTATTTTGTTTTGTTTTTTGTTTTTAAATTTAGTTTTTTAAAAACAAATCTCTTTCCCCTTTCCTTTAGTTTCAAATGAAGTTCAAGGTTATCTCTTGGTTGTTTGCATTTTAGCTAGAATTGACTGGACTATATAAGAAAAACAAATTCTCCAAACAGCCTTGAAACTTTATTTTAATACAAGTGAAAAAAGTCAACAGATTCAACATGAGCAAGGAAAAGAAACATAGAGATAGACAAGAGCTTGGAGACCTTTGCATGCTAACCCTACAGTGGCAAGGTTTTTAAATGATTCTCTTAATAGTCACACAATTTAAATGTATAGCCAGCTGAAGGACCCGAAGGTTTGGCATGTCTTAGAATTTTGAAGATCTCTTTCCATTTCTCAATCTCTTGAGAGCAAAAAAAAGAAAAATCGTAAAAATCCTGTCGGAAAATGTTAAGGGTTTGGGCATAATGTTTTGCTTTGCCACATGCATCTAGCACAGGATTCTGCCTTTGCTCAGAGGATGGTTTGTGCTTTAGGATTCCAAACTGTGACCAAGTTTTCTCTAGTTGCAGAGAAATTTTCTTGAGACTGGTGGACACTCTAGTAATACTCTTACCTGTGACTAGGTTTTCCTTAACATGGGAGGTTTTTCTTTGGTGATCAGAGGCTCTATTCTTTCCCTGATTATTTCACAGGGTTGTCATGAGTATGTATGACAGTGCTTCATAAACTGCAAAGTGAATACAAAGATGAGTTTATTATCATTGTGTTGGTGTGTCTTAAAATCACATCTCTTGGGGACCAGCAAATGGCGAAATGGCAATGTCACTGGACTCCCACGTAGTTGACCATGGTTCAAGTCCCGGACCTAGTGGCTTAAACTTATGCTGGGTAGGTGTGCATGCGTGTCCAAGATCCTGAGAAGAGAATGGAGGAGAAGGAATTGCGGCATGGCCATCCCCTGTAAGGGGTGATTTCTCACTTTTTGTCTCTGTCTTTCTGGCAAGTGCATGCACCCTATAGAAAGAAAAAAAAATTCTCCAAAAAAATCATATTTCTCTCCTCCCTAATAAGTTATCAGCAAAATGCGTATAATAATGCCTTTCTCAAATTATCTGAGTATTATGGGAAATTGTATGTGTAGTGCACCTGTAAAGTGATTGGCCAATAAATGTGAGGTAAAAACATCTAATCAGGTTCCAAGGACTCAGACTTCCATATTCCCTGCTTACTCCACCCCCTCCATACACACACACACACACACACACACACACACACACACACACATTCTCTTTCCATTCCTCTTATAACCTAAAGGCATTTTCAAACTAACCTGTTCTGATCCTGGAAATTGGTTTCTCACTCTTCCATCTTCCCTGTCCCCTCCTTAACATCTTTCCATCAACACTTTGAAGGAATTACACATTTTGCATTTGGATTGTGTGACCTTTATTTTGCCCATAGGCAAGATAGGAGGAGTCCTTAAAAAGTCATCAGGGTTAATCAGCTTTTTGTCTCAACCATGGATAATGTTTTCTTATCACAAGCCATGACCACACTTTCCACCTTTTCCCACTCCTTCCAAAATGATAATGAAGGCATTTCATATCCAACCAATTATTCAAAGAATCGAGAGCCCTGAGAGGTTGTGGGCTACACTTAACAGAGAAACCGAGTAGGAGTGAAGCAGTAAAGAGTAAGTAGGAAAAGGAGAGGAAGTGAAAAATCCCAACTAGATGAAAGATTCTTTCCTTAATCATAAATTCACACTACTTCCTGGGCCATGTCCAAAGGCAGGGCTTGGGAGGGGAAAGCCAGCAAATGTGGAGACCCATGCCTTAGCGAAGTAGGAGATACACTGGGAAGGAGAGAGGTGTCCAAAACACAGTCTAGGAGAACCCATGCAGCCAGAATGCCCTCTCCAGGAGTGGCTGCATTTCCAGGAAGGCGCCAAGGAGTTTGGAGCTCTCCAAGGTCCTGAATAGGTAGCCCTGTCAATGTCCAGAGTTTTAGGGAGTCGGGAGGAGCTGAACTAAAATAGAAAGAAGTAGGGGTGGAGAGGGCACATTCTCTGATAGCCAGCCAAGAGGGTGGGGAGCAAGGCTGAAGGCTGAATACCTGCGAGCTCACCACTCCAGCTGCCTCTCTGTGCATTGCCAGCATGACTTGTAAGTCATCAAAAATGTCTCCTGCTGAGAGAAATTCAGCACACATGATGCAGAGATTAACATTTGAATTCTGACATGAAGGTGACTCACCTCTCAGGAGACCAGGGAACTGGGCAAATTGAGGTTTGTGGGTGTGGGGGATGGAGACCAGCGCAGAAGCTATTCTCAAGCAATCTGTCTTCATCTTACAGCTAGTCCCTGAGGTGCCTTTGCCAGCCTGAGGATATAAGGGTAATGTCCCATGTAATTCCCTTGGTTTTGAAGGATTGATACAGGTTCTGTCCTGTGCTCTTTTTGCCTCATTCTCTCTTCAGACTCCATTTCTTCATTTAGAGTTAAGCATTTGAGCTGCCTTATTCTGGGGTTTCTGAGCTCTGAACTCTGGCATCCTACATGAAGGTGATGGCCAGCTGCCCCAGACTAGCCTTCTGTTCCTTGTTAAAATCATAACCAAGTCGGATAAACAGAACTAAAACTGCCTCTAGTGACAAAACTAGAAAAAGATCCAAGCTGTAATCAAAAGCTCTACCATGGGAAAGAACCTGAGCTCAAAACCTGCCTTGAAGATCCATGGGGCTTCCTCATAAGGATTCTGTCTGCATGAGAAACTTCCGGCATTGATGTTTCCGGAAGATCAGTTTATTTATGCTCAGCATCCTTAAGTGGCCTATGGTAGGCCTAGAATAAACAGATAAAAGATTTTGTTTGTAGCACTTTTTTTTTTTTTGAAACCTGTTGGAGAAAAGTTATAACCTTTGACTTCTACCCTCAAAGCCCAGGGCTCTCTCCTTACACAGTTTATCCTTTCCTTACTTTCCTGGTTAGTATCACCTACATGTCCTCTTACCTTTAGACCTGGCCTGTAGCCGGTCCCTCAGGGCTACCTAGAATTTCTCTCAAGTTGAACTGGCTCTACAGGTGGTTGGAAATGATGGTTACCTATGCTGTATGATTTCACAGTCACAAAAGATCCATTTCTTGGTGGCATTTCCTGTAGTCATTGCCATTATCTGAAATCTTATCAGTAAGGATGCATTCCATTGGGATAAAATAAATTGCCTCCAGGAGTCCTCTACTAGGGTAAAAACACCCTTGCCAGAGATAAACTCAGCAATCTATCATTTATATCCCAATGTAAACTCTCCTCCTCTCTCCAAAATAGTGTCTCATCATTCACAGGTGAGCCATAGTACATGCAGTTCCAGATGTTAAAAGAAACAGATGTGGAAGGCAGTACTGCCTAATGATGGCCATTATGGACTAGGAGTTAATATTACATTCTAATCCCAGCCAAGGGAATTGGGGAAAGTCACTCAACATTGCTAGACCTCAGTTTTCTATCTCAAAATTATCTCTATTCTAACTGTCAAAGAAATTGTTGGAACTCAGTAGAAATGCTCGGAAAACACACACACCAGCAATTATTTATTGCATAATTACCATGCTTCAGGTTCTAAGAGAGTAGCTGGAAATTCTCAGATATTTGAAAGTTGATTTTTTCATGGAAAATGCTTTGAGTCTAGGCCAGTCATGGTGGCAGAGGTGACATGGTACTCTGCAATGCTGAGGCCACATGGGAGGGTCCCAGGTTCATATCCCAAGGCTTCACTCTGTGTGCCGTGCATATATGTTTGTGGTACTTTCTAAATGAGGCTGGGGTTTACATGCAGTATGGAAATCCTGTTGTGAGGGATCTCTCACTTTCTACTTCTTCCTCTAATAGAAGAAAGAAAGAAACATTAAAAAAAAAAAAGTTCTGAGTCTAGTAGGGCAGAGAATTAGCATCAGTGTACTAACAGCAATACTGTATTGTGCAAAATAGTCTAAAGAGTTCAGATGGCCGATCTCAAATGCAGGGTGTGAGCTAAGGAAATGACCCCTGACCTGGAAGATTAAGTAGAATAGACTAAGAGAGGGATTGGAAGAAGGGAAAGTGTCCCACCAAGAAGAAATGACTTGAGCTAATGTATGAGAGTGAAATATTGAGATATATATGAGAACATTTGACCAATTAAGGGTTTCTAGAGCTTAAATTATGAAGAATAGAGTGTCAGGAAATAAGGCTAAGAAATATGCAGGAGCTAAACCATGGAGGACCTTTGGTCTTACATTAAGGAGCTTGGAATTCATGTAGCAGACAGCTCACTCCAGACAAGTTTTAAGCAAGTGAGTGATATAGTTTAATTACAAATTCCTTTAGGAATGGTGAGGCGGGTGGATCAGAAAATAAGAGAGTAAAAATGTTCTGTGGCCCAGTCACAACAATATGTGCTGGTTGACCTTTCTATTCTGCAGGCTGAGGCCACACAGGAGGCCCAGGGTCGATTCCTAACCCACCCAAGTTCGGTACAGTGGCATGTTTCTGTAGCCCCAGATACTCAGGAGATGGAGGCAGTAGGATTGTGACATAGTGAGACCCCATCTAAAAACATCAAAATGAGTTAGAAATTAACAAAAGTAAAGTGTTCTGCAAGTTGATGGGAGGTTGCATGGCCACCTCTTTTGACTCACAGTTTAATTAGAATGCTGAGAGCTGCTTTGACTTGAAAGAAGTTATGGCTGTTAAACTGGGACCCCTGGAGGGACTTCTAGCAACATGTACAGAGTGTTTTCCCAATAGCTTTTTTACACATTATTTATTTATTTAATGACAGAAAAGAGAGAGAGACAGGAACCTCTGACAGGACCTTGCCATGCCACGATCCTCCCCAGTCTTTCAGCCAGTCAGAATGACATATACACTCACCAGAATGCCCAACATGGCCGGTCAACCCTGGGGTCTAAACATGACCCCAACATGGGGTCCAAACCCGGGGCCTCTCTGGATGGCTCCAATATTGTGCAGTAGTGCACACTTGAGCCACATGAGCTTTTTCTAATGCCCAGATATCTTAGGCACAAAGAAAATTTTTAGTAGGCTGCCACAGATCTTTCTGGCACCATCCTGGTCAATGTATCTGTCAAAAAACTGGATAAGAAACCAGATCTTTCAGTGACACAAAGCTAAATATAATATCTACTGTATTGTATGATAGAATAAGGGCTTTCAAAATATTCTATCAGACCAGTACAATGGTTAACACCAATTATACCAGCTTGACCAGATAAATGTTAATACCTGCTTTTCAATTTCTTTAAAATTGATTTCATAAGTACAAGATTTGGGATATCTGGCTTGATGGCAAAAAAATTTATTCATTCATCAAATGCTTACTGAGAACCACTGTATGCCAAGCTTGCAACTCCCAATGCTCTATCACTATGTATTATACATTTTATTAAAACCAGGTCTGAAAAAAAAAAAGAAAGAAAAAGAAACAGGTCTGCTTCCCTTCTAATGCTACAAGCTTTTCTGAGTAAGTGACTAAGCCTTATCTTTATATCCCAGAGCTTAGGGCCAAGCACAGAGAAAGACAGACTTTCTGAATGCCTATACGTTCCAATACTGTTCATCCATAACAATCCTATTACATTCACTTTATAGACAACAAATTTAAGACTCAAATAGGTTATTTGAGTTGTCCATTGTTTTGTTGCTAGAAGGTTTGCAAGCTAACATTTGAACCTGGATCTAACTGGTTCCAAGGTCAATTCTCTTTTCACTACACCACACTGACTCTGCATTGCATAAAATCTCAGTAACATGAATTGACGTTGAGCTGTAGTAAGACTATACAACACTGAGCCACTCCTCAAGATCTGGCCATTTAGGAGATTTATTTTGCCTAGAGGAAAGTGGGTAGGGTGGAAGAAAAGGGTAGAGTTGGTTGCTGTTAGTTTTATTGTCCCTCCAAAATCCATGCATTGAGCCAAGATGAAAATGAATACTTAATCCACGTATGGTGTCAAAAGATAGAGCTTTGGGGAAGAGATGAGTGGGTGGTAAGGGCACAGCCCACATGATTAAGTTCTGATATGTTTCAAAGGCGAGGGAATGTGGCAGACAGAGACCTATAGGAAACACATATTCTGCACTCACCCACTGTCTTTTCTGCTTCTGTCAGCCATGTTGTTGTGATGCCAGCCCATGCCTTTGGGATTTCCAGCCACCAGAATTGCGGGGCAAATGAAACTCTGTTCTTTATAAACCACCCAGTCTCAGATATTTCTATAAACAACGCGATAGCAGACTATGAGCGTCTCCAGCTCTACATGTGCCCTAGTTGGAGCAGCTCAGAAGGCAATCATAGCCCAGGCTGCTCTGTTAGGATGATGGACCCCAGGACCAGGGCTGTGGTGGCCCAGTTCCGCTCTACTCTGCTCAGACTACATGCAGATTTCTGGGCCAGTTTCAGCCAAGACACTTTTAGGGGGAATGACTGCCAACTAGAAGTTATTCAGAGAGGGACATTCGGTGTGGTAAAGGTCTATAAAGCACGTCGTATAAAGAACAATTGGGGAAGGGCATAATAATTTGCCTAGAGAAGAGAAGGCTTAATAGGCAAACAATTGTTGTCTTTAAACAATTGAAGATGCAATTGCATAGCTTTCCTGTATGCTAACAATTGCTGGTTCGTTGCCATGGGCCAGGCACTCCATATATATTTAACCTAATTTTCACAATACCCTGCCAAGTCCTCTACTTTACAGGTGAGTAAAATGCCCAATAGCACCATCTGCTATACCAGAAGTTTGTTACCATCCTTATATAGCATGCCATACTTTCTCTATGATTATGTTGGTCAAAGAGGTCACCCACAAAATGTGGGCATCTTAAGGCCATTCTCCTACATGAAGAAGAGGGCTCACAAATTCAGAATTGCTCTACTCAATGAGTCAGTTTCCACTGTACTGTCAGCTTCTACTGTCCTGCCAGCCGACTATAATCCTTGGTCCAGAATCCTGAACAGAGTCAGAAATCCTCCAGCCCTTTGGTGAAGGTGTCACAAACCGGGGTTTGAACTCGTCACCAAAACCTTCAAGGTTCTTCATAAATAGTCTGTGCTTACTTCCACATTCTTGCCTTAAATATCTCCTCCCTTTCTCACTTCCCTCTACACTTCTCACCAGGCCACTTGAAGAGCCCTGGTAGCATGATGGAGTCCTGGTTCAAAGACTCCCTAGAGCTCAGACACATTCTACATTCCTAGAAGCTTGGACTTAAAACATTTTAATGTCCAAATGAATGAGTACCCTCAAAGAATATTCACATCGAATTTCGCACAAAAGCAATAGGTCAGCTCAGTTTACCAAAACAGACCCATCACATAGATAGGAGTTGGCATTAAAAACAACAGCTTTCTTGTTCCTTAGGGAGATAATGCTGCCTCTCATTTCACATAATCTCTCAGCAGACCCACATGGAATGTGTGCTGCGGTTGCCCACAGCAGTAACCTGCCCAGTAAGGCATGTTTTATAGGCTCTGCCCCTTCTCTGACTGACTGCCCATTCCCACACCATGTTCCTGGGATCACCTCCCAAGTAACTCTTTGCATACTCTGCCCCCACAAAAATTCTCTAAGAGGAATACAGTAAGAAAAGATACTGCAAAGAAGCCCCAAATAAAACATTACTCAATGTCCCCTAATCTCTTTTCCCAAAACACCAGCCAGCCACTCTCATATCTGGCTGTCTAGTGATGTTAAGAATCTCTAAATATGTAAATATATTTTGGGTAAGTCATTAAGCTTGTAAGAAATAAGAAATTAATTAACATTAGCATGTTGAATCACGTAGGTGTCAGTAGCTAATATGGCTAATTGACATTTAATAAGTCTTGCTATCTAATTTACTATGAATTACATTAAATGTTAATTAATTGCTTAGTTATTCTTTACACAATTATTATATGTAAATGTGCATTTGATAGCTAATTATTTGGGTGATTGTCCTAATGGCAAGCAAGTTACCTGTGAATTCTGATCTGCAGATAGTCAGAATTCTCCTAAAATCATTCTCTTAAATACAATTGATTAACAGATGAATTAATATTATTTAAAATCATTGAAAAAACCACGCCATCATTTTTTTTGTACCACAATCCCTGGTTAAGCTGGCAGGATGTATTCACTCTCGGTGCAGTGCCATAATGTACACTATTATCATTATCCATTTCATTAAGCTAACTCCTGGCCCTGATAAACTAGCACATCTTACAGTATATTACTATTGGTCTATGTTTAAATGAGGTCTAGGTTTAAGTCAGACATTTCATTAATAGAGTGATGTGGCTGGCACAAAAGCAGGTGTGATTTTGATTGCTTTAGTAGAAGCATCCTGTCTAAAACAAAGGAAGCGAGAGTCCTGGCTTACCTTGTGCTAGTCTGGCTATGGAGTACTCTGTCAACTCTGGGAAAAACATATTTAAAGAGCTATAAATTATGTCATGTGAAGAACTGGCACAGAAGTTGAAGATGTTCAGCCAGATTTAAGAAAAAACTCCTGGGACAACAGAATCTCTCTCTTCAAATCTAAGCTGAGGTTTGTGGAAAATAAATTCCTTTTTTTTAAATCTTTTTTAACTTATTGACTCAACTGAGAATGCTAGGATCATAAGTTTGAAGGGAGAGGGAACAGATTTTGGACTCAGTCAGAGCTGTCTGAGGATCGAATGAGCTGCCTGTGGAATAATGAGCTCCCTGTCACTGGAGGAGTTCAAGCGTAGTCTCGGCAATCACTTCTGCAGAAGGGACTTGAGCTTCAGATGGGTGGCTGGAGGAGGTGACCTTTCCAATGCCTTGTAAGGCTGAGATTCATGGTCCTCATGGTAAACTACTTGCTCAGTCCAACTCCCTGGCCTGGATTCAGCCTGAGGCCTCATCAGCTATTTCACTTTCAACTTTGGGAAAAGCCTTACAGCAGTGGGAAAGCACTTGGAATCTAATTGACTGGTAGCTTGGAAGTGGACACGACTGGCCCTCGTGGGCTGAAGGTCAACCGGGAGGCCCATCTCAACCCAGTCTGCACATCACGGCTTCCCTTCACATGTCCTCCAGCAATCCATGGTTTGAGGCAGAGCTCAGAAGGGATCAACTGAACCACCAGAGTCATTTATCTTTGACAGGACAGGATGGGAGAAAGGGCAGGCGCCTGGCAGGCAAATAAACTTAATGAAGTTTGTAATGGGCTGCAGAAATAATCAGCTTCATGATCAAAGCAGGAATAAGTCACAAGAAACTATTAATTAAGACTCTCACTATCTCCCTCTTCCCATTTCCTCCTTCACTGAGGCAGTAACCATTCTAATTGTTCCCAGCCTTTCAAGGATTCAAAGGCGGCTTTCTTTCCCAGATTTCTAAAGGCCACTGAAGGGGTCGAGTGTCTGGTGTGATCACCGGCAGGCCCCTGGGCTTTCGACTGTCCACTCCTTGCTTTCTGCAAGAGGGGAAGGTATCCTGTGCCCATTGCCTCCTCCCCTGAACCCCCTGAATACAGTGCTCTGCCCTGGAATGTCCTTGCTGACCTTCAAGCCTGGCTGGAAAGTCCTCTCTCCCAAGAAGCCCTCTCTGATTGTGACCTTGCCCCCTTCTCCAAGGTTGTGCAGTCGCCCACAGGTCTACATGGCTGCATTAGGGCCCTGGGCTCTGTCTGCTATTTTGACCTTGAAACTATTTCTAGTCTCAGGGTGTATGTATCTGGGCAAGGGTAGAATTAAAAATATTTAATAACCTGTATGGAAATATAGATCAATATGTAAGTCAATATATAAATAAAGAATGTTTAAGTCTATTTCCTTTTGTTCTCTAACTAAAAATGCTTACTAAGTGATGCAAGTGTACTGCAAGTCATTCATCAAACTATTCCAATAGCATCCTATTCATTTGCTGATTTTAAAAACTTGTTGGTGTGATCTTTTATTTGATGCAGCTGTCACTAGCTAAATGATGGCCCTCTCTGACTATGAGTGGACATAGGAAATTGCAGTAAACTCTTCCAATCACGTCCCTGTTCACTCACCAGTCAGGAGGTCCCCAGAGTCAGGAGTTTGGTGTGGCAGTCATGCCATGGCTGGCCATGTACCTGATGCCAGTGCTTCCCACAAGGCCTGGATCCAGGGACCTGTCCTAGGTCCCTGACAATGCTGCCACCAACCCTGCCTCCCTTCCTCCGACTCTGATGCTCGTCCATGCTGGCACTCTGGGGGCAGGGGTGTAGACTGCATACATCCTCATGATCAGTTTTGGTTTGCTCTGCAGCTGCTGGAGTCTCTCAGACCTGTCCTACATGACCCCCTCTCCGCCCCCCAGCCACTGATCCCAGTCCTCATTACCTAGTACTGTGGCCACTTTCAGGCAACACAAAATGGTGTCTTAGGTTCTCAACCACCGATGCTATTTACCAACTAGGGTGGAAGTGGCTTAATGTCTCAACAACTGCTTTGGTACGTAGACACATTCACGTATCTGCCTCCCCAAGTACCTTGTCACCTCCTCAGGGGCAGGTGTTCTAGAAGGCATATATCCCTTTAAAAGAAGAAAGCAAGTCTTCAAAGGGTCTCAGGATTTCATTCAATGACACAGCAGCATTGCCAGCCCATTGGGCCTCAGAAACGAGGCCCCTGTTCTCTCTTCCCCAGCATATCTCTAGAGAAGTAGAGAGTATGGTCTCCATTTTCTGCCTCCCTGACAGACGTGGCACTGTGAAGCACCGACCTAATTAGTAATATATTCTGATTTAGATAGGTAATCTAATCTAATCTAATCCTATGGTTTTCTTCCTGAAGATGACAAAGGTAATCAGGTACCCCACAGACAGAGGCAGCCACAGGTCCTGTATAAATCTCCACCTGCTCAAGAGATTTATGGAGACGGATGGCTACACAGCGGCGGGAGGGGTGGGAGCCAGGAGCAGAAAGGATAACGTATGACTACTGTCGACACAGGCAGACCCCTGTTGCTGAAAATGGCTTTCTTGTTGCTTCTGTTGGTTGAAACCTCAACAAATGTAGAAAGATGAACAGGGGGTCTCCCTCAGGGGCTGAGATTTCTGAGGCCAGATCATTAGCAAGAATAATTCCTTCCCTCTCAGTGCATTCCATTTATCATCGGTGCCCTTGGCGGGGCGGGTAGATCTAATAGTTCCAGAGAAGAGAAGTGGGCAGGGTCAGGTCAGGATATGAATGACAATGGGCAAATCCAAAGCTATTATCGCCTGCTCTCATGCCCCCATGGCCTTCCTAAGAAAAGTTGGCCTGTTCAATTAGTTTAATGACATGGTGGGAGATGGTATTTCCAAACAGTGAAAACAGCTGGGCTGTGATCACTCTGGCTGCTGGCGTGAAACATGTCAGGTGGCTTTGGCGGTGGCACAGGGACCCTATCAGCCTGACACACATTTGGAGGAAATGCTATAATTCAGCACTGACACCTCGATCAATGGTGCCCATTTCAGAGCTGTCTTCCCAGGGGAACAGACAAGGTATTAGCCTTCAACAGCTCACCAGACTGTAGCTGCGATGCGTATCTCATCCCTGTCCTCCACCTGCCTCTGCTAGCTTCTGAGCATGGCTGTTCCAGCTCTTGCATACACTGGCAGAGTGTGGGCTCTGAAGTCAGACATGGGCCTGAGTCCTGGCTCCACCTCTCAACCCTGGTGTCGTCCCAACCAACATACTTTATCTTCCACATTGCCCTACTAGAAAAGGGTAGTGACAATCCAAATATTGTGGGTGTATAATTGTAAAGAGATCATGTATCTGAAGCGTTCCAGGCTGTGCCCAGCACATGGGAGCCCTTCCAGAAGTGCTCTCTATTGGGGCTGTATAGTGGCCTCTCATCTCTCTCCTTTCCCATTATTCTGTTCTCTTGGTCTTTGTCACGTACCCATCACTAAGCCTTCTCTGTATCTGTCCCTACTTCTGTCTCTGTCAGCTGTCTCTGCTTTTCATTCCCTCCCTCTCTCCTCTGGGCTCTCTGGGTCTCTCTTTGTCTGTCTTCACTTCTTTCCTCTTTTCCTTAGCTATTTACTATTTCTGGGAAGCCCAGACTCCGTTAGCATCACTTAGACCTGGAGCACTAAGGTATCAGAAGGTTTTCAAATCTTGTGCAGAAAACAATGAACTCTTCTGGATGGTGATCGCCACAGCCACGGTGAAGCATGAGCTGGGAAATCTGGAATTTACTACTGTAATTATCTTGCCTGAAGCTGTGCCAGCTTGGCTGGGTTGGCAGAGCAGCATGCCGGTCAGACATGAATTGCCACCTTCCCATCCAGCATGGAGAAGTGGCCCAGCCCTCTGCTGGGTGCTAAAAATAGGCATCAGGGGGCTGGGGCAGCTCAGAGCAGGAGGCGAGCTAAAAATATGCTTCCAACAATGCAGCCTTCCTGTGCCCCACAGACTGCAGGCTGGCAGGGGCAGGGGCCCAGGCACCCTGGGGTCTGCAGCTGCATGGCCCCAGCTGGGCAGGCGGAGGCTGGGGAGGAAGGAACACAGGCAGACGCCAGAAGCCGGCAGGCCCATCAGTAACTTGGGATACGCACAGCAGGCTACAGCATCAGTCACAGAGCAGAGAGGCTGCAGAGCACACATAGACAGTGAGACAGTTCAAGACCACCCACCCCCCCAGGCCAGCAGGGAGGGAAGTCAACAGTGGGCACTTGCAAACACCCAAGGTTCCTACAGCTTTGTCTACCCACTCTGGCCTCTGCTTTCCCCACTGAGATTGCAACTGCGTTACCCTTTGTTTATTAATCCTCTAGTCCACCAACCAACCATTCCAAGTCCACAGAAGAAAGAAGTTTTCTGCTTCTCAACCCAGCCCCCAATCGTCTAGCCACACTGACCAAACCCCTGTTCTCTGCAGAGAGAACATCTTCTCTGAGTGCTGACTCTGTGGCAATCTCAGCAAGCCCGTGGAGTCAGCATTATTTCCTCAAGTTACAGATGAGGAAACTGAGGCTCAGGGAAACATAGCAATTTGCTAGTCTCAGCCAGTCCGTGGCAGAGCCTGGATGTGAACTCTTCCTGTCTGACTGTAGCTCCTCTGCTCTGGCCTCTGTGTCAGTGATTCTCAACTAGGCGTGGTTTTGTCCCTAGAGGAACACTTGGCACTAACCGGAACTTTTTTCCTTGATATAACCCAGAAAGGGGTTGCTATGTAATATGCAGAGGCCAGGGTTCTGCTAAACAGCCCCCCACACCCCCACACACATCCCTCAACAAAAAAGTATCCAGCCCCAAGTGCTGGAGGGCAGTGCTTTGGACCCTGCTCTGCATCACAGTGCAGCAGCGCCTGGATCCAGGCGAAGGTCTAGAGATTATTAACCTGCTTGATCTGGCTTCAGTAACCACTCACGCATAGGAATCGCCATTGCCACTCCTTCCCCTTTCACCTCCCCTTCCTCAATGATTACCACTCCTGACACGTCAACCCAAATGTGGTTCTTGCCTTTTTTTTTTTTTTTTTGGAGAGATTTTCACTATAGGGCGCGTGAACTCACCAGACAGACAGAGAGAGACAGAAAGCGAGAAATCACCCCCCAGGGGGGATGGCCACACCGCAATCCCTTCTTCTCCATTCTTCTCTCGGGATCTTGGGCACACACGCACACGCACCCGGTGTGTTTTAAGCCACCGGGTCCGGGACGCGAACTGCGGTCGACTACGTGGGAGTCCAGCGACATAGCCATTACGCTAACTCATGGTTCCCTGTGGTTCTTGCCTTTATAAGCCCCCTTCTCCCTACACTCTGGGCTGCGGGGTTTTTCAGAGACATGAGTCCTCCTGCAGTCGCTGGCCTATTAATCAATAAAACTCCAATACATTTGGCTATGTCTGGATGTCCTCTTATTTTTCGCTGATTAGACTATAGTAGTCAAACCTGGGTTGCTTCAGGATTACCACAGGAACTAGAGTCAGACTTGAGCCCCACCCCAGGCACATTCACTGCGTCTGTGGAAGCCCTCCCCAGACCCTTACTAGCAGATTCTCATTTAGTAAAGTTGCAAAGGGGGCACGTGTCAGATCTCTGTCAGCTCTGACTAAACTTGATGTGAGATGAGCTTGGAAAATATTCCCAAATAAGAAAACACACATGCACACAAGTGTGCACACAAACACATACTCACACATCCCTTAGAGGGACCAGGGAGTCATGTAGCCTCCAAAGGTAAAACTCCTAAGACTCATAGCACCAGTTTTATGGCCTCCCTCACCTGCGTATCAATTACCTGATTACTGCTTACCTTGGCCAGTGCGGTCAATGAAATTGTGAATCAGTGAGTCTTGCTCCCAACTCTTCTTTTGATACAAACAAGCTGATGCATTGCACAGATGGGACTGTTTGGATTAACAGCTGAAGTAAGAATGAGTGAAACCACAGGTGCATTGTCAAGATTAATATGCAGGCAAGTTGGAATTGGAATGGTACCAGGTAACATCACGCCTGGATAGGAAGGCAAAGTAATATGAATTGACTCAAGACAAAGGGAAAACAAATGGAAAGTGACAAGCACCAAGGGGGACGGTGAGCCCTGAGGGGCTGAGTAACTAAGAATTCCATCCAGCCCATCACCTAGTCTGCCCACTTGGCTTTTTCTTCCCCATCATCTGGGAAATATCCCCAGGACTAAGCTCCTAAGCATCTGGCTGGATAATATACCCTGAACCATGTCAATAACTGTTCTCCTATTGTTATCAATTTGGTTCAACAGATGTTCACCTCAGACAGGGAAGACAAATGAGACACCATTGTAGAAAAGCAAAGCCACGTGCTCTGAGCATCTTCGCTCCATAGGAAGGTTTGTCATAGAAATTACTATTAGGAAAGCAAGCAGAGGTTCTAGACAGCAGTCTGCCTGTCTTCCTTCTTGCGGGCCTGCCTGCCTTCTGAGACCATGCAAGTTCCGTGGCGGTGGTGGGAAGCACCCTCCACCCAGACTTCTAGAGAATCCCTGAGCAAGGGCTTCCTGAGGGTGAGTTTTCAATCAGAGGTCTGAGTTGATGGCAGCTTCACTTTTGTCTCTGCTACCCAGGAGGTGGGGGCTTGGAAGTGCAGCAGGACTCCATTTGCTGGACAGTGTTATTGAACAGAGATAGATATTACTCGGAATCTAGAAGAAAATAAGTTTATACCCACGAGAAGAAAACATTTTTACTGTCAGACTGACAAATTGGAAAATCTTGATAGACCAAAAATTGGTATATGAGCAAGATTATACCAAATAGCTCCTATATAGGTACTGCTTACTGTAGATTTTTACCATGTGCCAGGCTCAATATTTATTGAAGGTGCTCAATCAATATTTGCTGAATGAGTGAATGAAATCTCATTGTACCAATGCACATAAAGAATCAGGGGCCCTTTTCTTACCGTACAATTTTCATCTTCTTCTCTTTATTCTCACACTGACTATTTTTTAAAGAGATTTTTTGCCATAGAGAGTGTGCACTCACAGAGAGATAGAAAGACAGAAAGCAAGAAATAAACCCCCTGGGGGGCTAGCCATGGCACAGTGCCTTCTCCTCCATTCTACTCTCAGGATTTGGGGCACACCTGCACACACACACACCTGACGTGAGTTTCAAGCCTCTGGGTCCCAAACTTGAACCAGTCAGTCATGTGGGAGTCCAGCACCTTAACCACCATGCCATCTGCTGGCCCCCACACTGACTATTTTATTTTGAAAATCTAGAGAGATGCCCCGACTGTAATAAATGTAAGACCACCAATATGCATGGTGTTCTAAGAGCAGCATTCCAGCCCTTGGCAATACCTGGTGCCCACGGTAAATTGGTAGACTTGGTCCACTTTGCATTAAATTCTTTTTTAAAATCTTTTTTTAAATTATTTTATTCAATTTTATTCATATATTCATTCATTTATTTTAATTTGACCAGAGAGACACACATACAGAGAGAGAGAGAGGAAAGCGAGAAAGCAAGCCATCAGGTCCAGGACTCGAACCATGGTCGACTATGTGGGAGTGTCCAGCACCTTAACCACCATGCCACTTGATGGTCCCTGACTTTCCATTAAATTCTAACCCCCATGGCTTCAGGCAATAGGGCCAGTCATGGACCCAATCCAAACTGGGCCATTCGCACATATAATTTTTATTAAACCCCTAATAATGTAGTTGAGACAATGAACAAGAAATAGATATGATCCCATTTCATCATTCTACATTTAGATAATGACATTAATTGAATAATAATAAAATTCAACCATGATAATTGAGTGTTCTGGATGACAGTTACAGGGCAGGATGCTGAGAGTGCTTGATAAAGTGGGCCAACAAAGCTGGGGATTCAAGAAAGTCTTCCCTTGAAGAAGAAGTCTTTTATCTGAGAGCAGAAGATGAGTAGGATCTAAAAGTGGTGGGAGAGAGGGTGTAGTTTTCTACTTTTATAGAGGACCAACATCGAAAGGGGCTTGGTACTTTTAAGAAACTGAAAACAAGACCAATGGGAAGTAAAGAGAGAGGAAAAAAACAGTACAAAGGCCTATCACTGGTGATTTGACAGTATGCCTTCATGAGTTGTTGCCCTACACTTTTCTTTCCACTGAGTTTGTCCTCAATGGTCTTGACAGCAGATGTGACAGAAATTGGGAGAGTAAAGGAACAACCAAGCTGGAGAGATGAGTAGTCTAAAAAGCCAGAATGTCAAGGATTTAGCATTTGATTCTAAATTCAAGGAGAAGCCAGTAAGGGGTTTGGAGTGGCAATGGAGTGACTTGATGAATTCTGCATTAACAAAAGAAAAAAATTTCTTCTGGTCCAATTTAGACAATGGCCAGAATATCTGAGAAAGGATTTAAGTGGCTCTGGAAACTGATTTATGAAGCTATAGAGTAATCTAGGGAAGAGACAATGGTAGCTTGAACTAGGGGGGTGTTAAGGAGGATGGAGAGAAAAAAAAAAACTATTCAAGAGATATTTAGCAAGTAAAATCTATAAGTTTGATGATGAGCTAGATAAAGGAAATAAAAGAAGGGAAGGAATCAAGGAAAATCACAGAGAGTTCATTCCTGGATGGACAATGCTGTGTGAAGCACTGGAAAACTACTTCATTATATAGGGTAGGAGTTGGAGTAGGTGAAAAAAGTGTGAGCTTTGTTTTGTGCTTATGAAATTAGAAATGCCTTTGAGACAAAAAAAATGGACAAAGCATGTAGGCTACTGGATTTGTGAGTCTAGAACTCAGAAGAGAGTCTCTGACGGTTTATAAATTGGGAATCATTGGTGTGGTCTCTAAGCCATGGGAATGGATGAGATCATCTAGGGAGATAGTATACAATGGGAACAGAAAAGGTGAAGAGGGATAAATCTGCAAATGATTGAAGGAGTGATGAGAGAAAGAGAGGAGAGACACTAGACACTTAGCATCAATCAGATTCTCTCTCACACACATTTGAGAATTGGACCCAGAGGTTAGCATTAGTTGCTATTAGGCACCAGAATGTGCATAACATGGGGAGTGGAGGACATTTCTGCCACATACCTGCTGTGCCTAGAAAGGCAGGCTACAAGGGGCACGGGGATGGTTGGAACAGAAGTGGAGAGAAGAGGTAACATACTAAGTAGCCCCGACAGGTAGAGAGAGGGATCTCAGAGGTTGCTCCCTGCCCATTCCTTACATCCCATAATCTAGGAGATAGCTGTGTTTCCTTCCCATAAGCCCCCTTTTTGTCTTGAGCAGGTATGGATGGGCTACTTTTTCTTGATGGTAAAGCATAATGCCAGGAGACAGCAAGTCATGTGTTGGAGGCAGGGAGCTGACTGGCTTAGGCAGGACTGACACAGACTAACAGAGCCCAGAGGATGAGAGGGTGATAAACCTATCACTGGGCACCTTCACTCATTCTCTCAACTGAACCTTAAGATGCGCGAGCACAGACAACTTGTTCACGGTCTCTTACTCTGTGATTCCCTGTGCCCCTCAGAACTCTCTAGTCCCTAAAGACAGAATTATTACCTCCCAGTTAGGGTGAGAACACAAAGGGTGAGAGACTTTCTAAGGTCACAATGCACAAAAAAATAAGATTAGCAACTAACCCTTCCATACAAGAGAATAGTTATATGGAGGGGGAAAAAAGAGTGGCTGTTTTGTAATGTACAGGGAAGAGTTTGAAAGGAGAGATTATTAGGGACAGTACAGATTTTTTTAGTTAGTAATCAATACAATGAAAATGTATCCTCAGCAGGGATGACTAGAATTTATATGAGAAGCATGGGTTAAAGAGGGAAGCTGTCATGGGCTAGTTTATCCCAATATCTAGTTCTGATAGGAAGTGGTAACGTCTCCTGTTCCTTCCATAGTGAGCAGGGGTGGAGAAATTAAAGCGGTGAGGACCAAGCCTGCTATAGTTTGAATGTGTCCCCCCAAAATTGCTGTGTTGAAAGTTGGTTGTATGGGACCAGCAGTTAGCATAATGGCTATGTTGCTGGACTCCCTCGTAGTTGTCCATGGTTCAAGTCCCAGACCCAGTGGCTTAAACTCACGCTGGGCGCATGTGCGTGCATGCCCAAGATCCCGAGAGGAGAATGGAGGAGAAGGGATTGCAGCATGGCCATCTCCTCTGGGGGGTGATTTCTCGCTTTCT
>NW_006159751.1:2107125-2115539 GCF_000334495.1 Tupaia belangeri chinensis
AAAGAAAGAAAGAAAGAAAGAAAGAAAGAAAGAAAGAAAGGAAGGAAGGAAGGAAGGAAGGAAGGAAGGAAGGAAGGAAGGAAGAAAGAAAGAAAGAAAGAAAGTTGGTTGTAGTTGTACAGAGAGGGTGGAAACATAATCTAACTGTGGGAATAAGAGACAGGGCCTTTGGGAGCTGATTAGGATTAGATAAACTCTTCAAGGTAGAGTCCCGGTGGCTTCCTAATGGTGGGTTTTAAAGGAAAGGAAGTGAAACCAGAGCAGAGAGGCACAGAAATGTGGACACAGATGTACAGACAAGCTTGTTCACAGTCTCTTACTCTGATGCCCTGTGCCCCTCAGGATCTCCAGGGAGCCCCACTATGGTGCATCTCCTTGACCTTGAGTCTCCAAAACCTAAAGCTGAATAAAAATCTCTATCCTTTATAAATCACCCACACTCAGATATTTATTTTATCAGCAACAAAACAGACTAAAATAGTCTCTTTGTAGACTCAGATTTAAAGAGAGGAGCCAAAGAACCCTCTGGCAGGCCTGAGCTGATTGGACCTGTTTTAGTTCTCAGTGACCTTCTAGCTGCTCACACACTCAGCTATGTAAACTGCTCTGTGGCTTTCACTCACCCATGGATGGAGGATGACGGGAAAGGGAGAAGACTGGTTTGGGAGAGGGAGGCTGTGGCCACTAGGAAACCCACCAAAGCCTCCACAAACCAGAGCTGGGCTTAAGGGGCAAGGCAGAGAGAATGATCTGGAAAACATGTGCTCAAGCTCCTGAAACTGGGTCTTAGATTCTAAGAATGAGGTGGGGGTGGGGTGAATGTATCCTAAAATGGTAGCCTAAGTAATGAATGGGAGAAATGAGCTTGGAATATGGGACTATGGCGTGATCTGGAAATCGGGATGTTTCAAGGCATGGATCACTGTTGGCTATTGAGTGCTTTAGGATGGGAAGACTTGCTGAGAGAGAGAATAAGGTCTGGGCATGTAGGGCTGCTCTAGGGATGTGGAGAGGAGAAAGAGAAGACGTCTGGGAGCAGACCATCCTGGAGCAGGACTTAGTACGAGAAGTTGGAAAACTAGAGGAGCTAAAGCCCATTCATAGCACAAAGTGCTTTTCTGAACTAATTTGACAGGGGCATCTCTCTTCCAAAGATCGTCTCCCTGGTGAGTGTGAGGAAGGGACCTTAGAAAGGGTCTGCACCAGCAAGACAGGTGGTGACGAATAGGCGGCGATCAGGCCAATGGCTTTCAAACGTTTTCTGTCAGATAGAAAAACCCTGTCATCTCATTCCCAATTTTATTTCGTTCTGTTTCACCTCATATTTCATTTAATGGGAGCTGTCAAGGAGATCTTTGATTTTTCTCCCCCTCCTTCTCTGGCAGCGTATGCTGTCTGACAGCCAGAGACATAGGTTTTTGGAAGACCCACAATGAGGCAAATTGTCAAAGCCTCCAGTTTTAGGATCTATGTGTCCGTGTGCACATCTGTGCATGCAAGCTTGTCTGTGCTCACCTAGGCATCTGAGCATGTGCACGTGTGTCAGTAGTATGTATGTGTGTGCACATGTGTATGTGTGTGTATAATGAAAGCTAAAACAGCCTTGAGTGAGGAGTCAGACATATGTGTTTGAGCTCTGACTCTGGAAGTTAGTATCCCTGTGTGACTGAGCCTCTATTGCCTCACCTGTCAAGTGAGTGTGACAGTACAGTTCCTCCATGCCTCAGAGACTTGTCATGACAGCAACATGAATACACCCTCGTGATCAATTCTTGCTACTGGTAAGTACAACTCTCATCCATGTGTGCAAGAAGTACCTCCTGATCTAGCCTGAGTCCCACGGGTCTCTTTTTATGCCGACCCCTCTGACATCCTAGACCCTTGATGCTTTGATCTGCTCAGAACCACCATGCCAGCTCCTGACCTTGGCCTATCTCTCCTGACTGCCTCCCCTGCTCCTGCTCACAGGCTGCCAACCATTGCCAGAGAAAGTCAGCAAACACATTTTAATGGGGCAACTCTAGACTTATTCACCCATTTTTCTTTTCACAAAGTGGGGCCAATGGAAATATGCATGTGCAAACAGCAATTTGAAAGTTTTTCCTTTAAAAAATTTTTTTCCAGATGGCACATGTGTTCACCAGAGACAGAGAGAGAGAGAGAGAGAGAGTGCGAGCAAAAAGCATCCCACCATTCGGTGTGGTCATGCCACAATTCCTTCTTTTCTACTTATCCCTTCTTTTTTGGGATTTAGACAAGCACATACATGGGCTGGTATGTCTTTTTCAACCCTCAGAGTATAGGACTTGAAGCCCACGATCAGCCATGTGGCATCCAGTTACCTCAGTCACTAGGCCATGGGCTGGCCATTCACTTATTCTTTTTTTTTTTTTTTTTTGAGAGATTTTCACTGTAGGGCGCGTGCGCTCGCCAGACAGACAGAGAGAGACATAGAGACAGAAAGCGAGAAATCACCCCCCAGAGGGGATGGTCACGCCACAATCCCTTCTCCTCCATTCTCCTCTCGGGATCTTGGGCACGCACGCACACACACCCGGCTTGAGTTTTAAGCCACCAGGTCCGGGACACGAACCGCAGTCGACTACGTGGGAGTCCAGCGACATAGCCATTACGCTAACTGCTGGTTCCCCATTCACTTATTCTTAACAAATATTTATTGACCATTTACTATAGGCAAGACTCTGTGCTAATCTCTGGGGACACAGAATTGAATAAAACAGAAACTCTGTGCACAAGAGCTTTCAAGTAAGTTCAATAGTTAGATTATAGAAGTGTTATAGTATCTAAGCCCAGAACCATGAAAGTGCAGAAAAGCAGCCCTGACCCAACCTAGGGAGAAGTCTTTCTGGAAGAGATGACTCTTGAATTGACTTTTTTGTTGTTGTTCAAGAGAATTAAATCATTTATTAATTATACATGATAATGGAAGATACACAAGTTTCATTCCCATCTATTATAGCTGGTATCATTATTCAATTTAGATATATAGCATAGAATGTGCCAATGATCATTTTTTTAATAACCAAATTCCGTGACTTTGCTTGGGTGAACCTCAGAATGAACTTCAGGCCACAACAGTAACTGTCAGTTTAACTACACTAATGTTTCCAAAGACATCTGGCTTCTATACCCAAGCAGTAGTAAATGATTATTTAATTTCAAAATGGAACCTGGCAGCCCCCTGAAGGGATTCCAACTTCACACCATCGGGAAGTTTACCAAGATGATTTCAGAGCAGACTAATTTTACACAGCACATTTTTTTTAAAAAGACACCTTTATTCAACGTCATGATCAGACTATTACATTTAACAATCAACAGAATGGGTGCCAAAAAAAATTTCTACATTAAAGTTCTTTGTTGGAATGCTTTACACTTTCCACAAAAGAGAAACGAAAATAACCTGTTACACAGTCACAAATATAGTCTTCGTGTTTTTGCCCATACACATGGATATTATCTAAAACATGTCTTCTTTGTAGCAGGTAGGCCTTGTTATCATTGTGCTTGGCTAAGTTCACAAATATATTATAACTTGTAGCTTCCCTGTCACTTCTCTGACTCTCCTCTCCTGCTAACATTTGTTTCCTGTAGTTAATTAAAACATTCTGCTGGAACCAGCAGATGGCATAATGGTTACATCACTGGATTCACACATAGTTGACCACGGTTTGAGTCCCAGACTTGGTGGCTTAAACTCACACTTGGCACATGTGTGTGTGCCCAAGACCCTAAGAAGGGATGGAGGATAAGGGACTATGGCATGGCCATCCCCCCGGGCAATGATTTCTCACTTTCTGTCTCTCTCTGTCTCTGGCAAGCACACATACCCTACAGCAAAAATTTCTCTACTAAAAACAAATTTTAAGAAAAAAAATTTTCTGCCACTGCCATAGTTACTGCTGCTGCTGGAATCACCATAGCCACCTTGATTTCATGATTCATCAAAGTATTAGTCTCCACTCCCATAAGGGTCAGAGCTTCTCCCTCCAAAGTTTCCTCCCTTCATAGGTTCAAAATTTGAAGACTGATTGTTGTAGTTGCCAAAATCATTATATCTTCCACCACTTCCAAAATTGTTTTCCCCTACCACCACCAAAACTGCCTCTACATTCTCCATTGTTTTAGCCGTCATTACTGCCACTCCCAACACAGTCACTGCCCTGGTTTCCATAATCCTGTCCACCACTTCCATACCCTACACTTCCTCCAGAGTAACCAGAGCCGCCTCCTCTAGAACACTGTCAGTACCAAATTCATTATAGTCAGCCTCACTTCCACTGTATCCACCACTACCATGACTGCACCAAAGCCACCATGGCATGAGCAAATTTGTTATTACCACCAAAACCACCTCCACAATCACCACCAAAGTTTCCAGAACCACTTCGACTTCTTGGGCTGGAAGAAGCACTGGCCATCTCTTGTTTGGGCAGGACTTTCCTTACTTCGCAGTTGTGGCCACTCATGGTATGCTATTTCTGAATGACAGCCTTACCCACCGAGTCAGGATCATCAAAGGTGACAAAAGCAAAGCCCCTCTTCTTACCACTGCCTTGGTCAGTCATGATTTCAATCACTTCAATTTTCCCAAACTGTTCAAAATAATCTCTTAGGTGATGTTCTTCAGTATCTTCTTTAATTCCCAATATCTTCTTTAATGCCACCAACAAAGATCTTTTTTGCAGTGGGTGCCTGATCTTTGAGAATCTTCTCCTGATATAGTCCTCTATGGTTCTACATTTCTTACATCAATCTTGTGTGGCCTTCTATTCATGGCTGCACCATCCTCCTCCACAGCAGCAGACGTGACAAACCGAAAGCCCCTGAAGTGCTTGGTATTTGGATCCTGCATTACCATGCAGTCTATGAACATTCCCCATTGCTCAGAATGGCTCCTCAGGCTCTCATCAGTTGTTTCAAAGCTCAACCCTCTGATGAAGCATTTCTGCTGTGTCAGTCTCTTTAAGGAATCTGACTTAGACACGACATCAGTGGAAAGAGAGACTTCAGCAAAGCTTTTCCAGTGGCATCCATCAGTGGAAAGACTTCAGCAAAGCTTTTCCAGTGGCATCCACAGGCAGAAAAGCTGATCTGACTCTTGAAGAAGGGAGTTGGCCAGTTGAAGGGAGTATGTATGAGCTGATCCTCAGGACTTACTACTGCTCAGCAAACATTTAAATTTTCTTTTGGGATCCTCCAGCTCTGTCCTCCAATTTCTTTTCCAACTTTTTACCACATTGTTCAAGTAGCTTACAGCCTCCAGTCTTCCTCTTCCAACATCTCTGCCCATGACCACTGGGTTTAGTCCTCCTGAGTCATTGACAGGATCAGGTTACTCACTACTCACACACTCACATTGTATATGGAACAGTCACAATGCCTGCACCTGGCATTCGAGACCCTCCATAAACAACCTTTCAACTTCATATCCTACAGTATCCCAAACACAAGTCAATCAAAGGTACTCCCCAGTCTTTGAAACTGCTATGCTCTTTCCTACTTCTTCATCTTTACTCCCTGCTCTGGGTGGAGAGTCTGGCCTACCTCCATATCCCATTTCTCCCATGGAAATTATACATATGTTTTGAGTCCTAGCTTAGATGCCACTGTCTCACAATGCTTTTAGAATTTTCCATTCCACTTGTGAAAATTGCTCTCTATTGGAGCAGTGACCAAGAAAACTCAATGTTGGATGCCACCACACAGACAAAAGGGACTCCTTTACACCAGAGACAAAAGGAGACAATTATAGAACTTTGGGGTACCATAATTAATAGAAAGGTGGGCATACAAAACCAAGGAGCTCATAAAAATCATTCCACATAAGTTGCTACAGACACTAGTTCAAGAAAGAATAAATGCAGAAGTTCATATCTGTTTCCTCCCCATATTTCAAATTTATGAAATGACTAAAAATAATTTTTAAAATATAAATTCATATGGACAAGCAATATGAAAGTAGAAACCACAATGAATGAGAAATATCCACATAATTTTGAAACTAGAAAGCTAATGGCAAAGAGTAGACTTATCAGAGAAAACTAATCTCTCACTGCGAAGAAGCCAATGGGGAGCCAGCTGAGTTCCATGCATAGCAAATGTCCCCAAAGCAGCACTTCAGATCCTCTTGGTCTTGCCCTTTGCCACTTGTTCTTACCCATGGTGCCATGCCAACTGTTCATGGGATCCAAGCACATACATGCAGGACCAAGCCAATAGCACCTCATCTCATGTCTGCACTGCCACCCTCCAACTTCCCTGTTGATGCTATGGGACTTGCTCATGACCCATCATAAGCATCCCAGAACTGCAGAGACATTAACTCCCTAAGAGGCAAACCTTTGTAGTAGTAGGTAATTTCTTTCCTCCAAAGTGTAACCATTGGTATTTGAAAGTCAGTCCTGCAAGAATGAGGAATCAGTTTCTCTTGAACAGAGTGGTGGCCAGCACTCTCCATTTCTGCCTTACTCATTTTCCTTTACTCCTGTGTCTCTGGTATTGTGCTATCTAATATAATATAGTATATGAAGGCCTTGCATTTGAAAGAAATCAACCCAAAACACCTTCAGAAAGCCAAGATATTAAAGAATAGATAGCCTTTAGAAACTTATGAAGGCAAATATAGATGATAGGAGTAAAGTTCAGATGATATTTAAAAACCTATACAAGGACTGAGCAGGGCTGGCTTCATGGCATAGTGGTAACTGCTCAAGAGAAGCCAGATCTCACCTGGCAACCACAGTTTGAATTCCCAACCTGGTCAGACTGAAAACACACAGGGAATGGACTTTGGTGCCCAAGATCCAATAGGTTGGAGGACTGGAGGAAGGGAATCATGGCATAACCAGTCCCATGGAAGGTGCTTCTCTTTCTCTGTCTCTCTCTCACACACACATTCTGTGCACATACGTGTGTTCTATCATAAATAATGAAGGGTGCTTCTCTTTCTCTGTCTCTCTCTCACGCACACATTCTGCGCACATACGTGTGTTCTATCATAAATAATGAAGAAAAAGAAGTTCAGAATTCTAGATCCCCTCCCATCCAAGATGCCATGAAACTGTACCTTCACTAGTTTACATGAGCCTTGAGTGAAGTTTATTCCTAAGGGAAGTTTAAGACTTTGAACTTGGGGACATCAGGCAAAGCCAAAGGAAGGACTGGATCAATTTACTGAAAGCATGGAGATTAAATGAGACTCTAAATACTAGAAGATAGTAGTCAAACAAATAGATAGAAACAGTAAACTTGAAGGAGACAGAGACAATGTAAAGCACAAGAAAAAAATTTTAATAATAATGTTCCAAAATTATTGCCATTATAGAAGATACTGCATTCATGAACAAGAGCACAGTACTATGAAAAATTAAAAGATCACAAAATGGTTTGTAAATTAAAAACACAACGGCAAGTAATGAACATTTAAATCAATTAGAAGGAAAAAGTGGGAATACTTTTTCAGATAGTAAAACCAGAAGACCAAAAAAGAAACCCTCACTTTTTAAAAATAGAAATCAATCTAAAAGTCTAATATCCAGCTATTACGTATTCCAGAGAAAGGATGAGCAGACACTCCATACGCCTAATGAGGGAATTTTTAAAGAACTATTGTCAAGAACAAAAAAGGTAAAGAGAAGAACCTCGGGGAGGGGGGGGAGGAAAACACCAAAAATAAATTGTTTATCAAAATGGTGTTAGATTTATCAACAGAAATATTAGATGCTAGGAGACCATAAATCAATACCTTTAAAATTATGAGAGAAAACAATTATTTCTTACCTAGAATTTAATGCTCAGGCAAACTTTCTCTTACCCTGCCTTACATTTTCATCAAGGGCCAAAAAAAAAAAAAAAAAAAAAAAAAAACCCCAAAGAAAAAAAAAAAAAAAAAAGATACCCAATCAGGAAACAGAAGATAAAGCATAGTTAAAAAACATGACTTCTCATGATAGTGAAAGGAAATTCCAAGGTCATAGCAGTGTAGTAGGCTCTAGAGAATAAATAGTCCAGGAAGAAAAAGCTGGTTGAGGGCTTTCGAGGGTAATTTCTAGGAATAGTTAGGTGGGACAGACAGATTATTTCATGTGTTCAACTTTACTGAGAGAAGTGTGATAATTTTGCTAAGGAGACTGAAGATACTCATAGTATATATTAAACAAACAACTAAAATGAGCAAAGATTGATTCCAGGGAAAATTTTTAAAATTTCTGAACAGAAATATAATCATTACATTATGTGCCTTAACTGTTAACATTTACATAGCAACAATAATAGATGCATTGTTTATTCTTTTAAGTTTATTTATTTTACCCATGAAAGGGTATACATATGTGCACATGAGAGAGAGAGAGAGAGAGAGAGAGAGAGGGACCTTGAGACCCACACTCTCC
>NW_006159751.1:2115570-2120715 GCF_000334495.1 Tupaia belangeri chinensis
CATCCTGCCACAATCCCCTCCCCCAGCCCTTAACTCATCAGGATCTTGAGCATATTTTCAGGTCAACTTGGAATCTGAACCTGCAGCTGACCTTGCAGTTTCCAGAACAGCAGTTCAGAACACCAACACACCTAAGTCATCGAGGCTGGACCAACACTATTTAATTAAAATTGTTAGGCCTTGCCCCATAGCACAGTGATTATGTACTGTTCACAAAAAGCCAGATCCCACATTGCCAGACACAGGCACGTGTGTGTGCATGCCCAATTCTGATGGGATTGAGAAATGGAGAAAAAAAGGATGGCAGCATGACCATGCCCCATCAGGATGTGCTTCTCTCTCTCTCTCTCTTTCTCTCTCTCTCTCTCTCTTTCTTTCTTTCTCTCTCTCCCCCTCTCTCTTTCTCTCTGCCTTCTGGCAATAAAATAGATAAATAAAAATTAGTTAAATAACTATTGAGTTGTCAGAGAAATCATGATGTATTTTTCTATGCAGAAATGTGTCATGAATTTTCCAATGACCCAATGCTTTAGTAAGGTGGAAGAAAAAGAATGATCTGCAGTAGAGGAGGGTGGAAGGAAAGAGTAGTGAAAAATCTCAATTCTCCCTTCTGCATTAAAAGACAACAGAGAATATCTAAACTTTAAAACTCTATGGCTCAGCTGTGGTGATGCAGGCAGGAGGGTGCAGCTTGTGATGCTTGAGCCAGATACAAAGACTCTGGGCTTGGGTCCGGGGTCACCCTGAACAGGCCAGGCACTCAAGGATTGCAGCATGGCAAGACTATTGGGGGTCTCTGTCTCACTCTGGAAATAAATGAATGAGCTTTTTAAAAAAATCCAGAAAGGGTTATACATAAATGTTTAGAAATAAAGTAATTACCAAGTCAAAGAGCAAAAAAAGTTGAAAATTGTTGTTTTGGGGAAATAGGACAGAGTTAGGATGGATAGGAGAAGCAATTTCTCTTTTCTGTTATTAATATTACGATAGCATTTGTCTTTTTTATTCTTTCTTTTTGTGACATGAACTCTGTTACAATCCTCCTGCCTCATCTTCCCAAGCAGCTGGCACTACACATATTGCCACCATGCTCTGTTCTTTTTCACACAGGTCTTGCTATGTGGTCCAGAGCAGTCTCGAGCTCACAATCCTCCTGCCTGAGCCCCCTCCACTCCCCCAGTTGCTAGAATTACAGGCACACGACACTGTGCCTGATGTTAGTTTGAACTGGGACTCAAACATAGACCTACATGTGGTCCCAGCCTGAGGAGTAGAGCTTCTTAGTAGCACACACTACTGCTGCTGGACCCCATTGGACTTTTAAAACTACATGCATTGTGGGACAAGCAGTTAGCGTAATGGCTATGTTGCTAGACTCCCACATAGTCGACCGCGGTTTGCATCCCGGACCCAGTGGCTTAAAACTCACGCCGGGCGCATGTGCGTGCGTGCCCAAGATCCCAGGAGGAGAATGGAGGAGAAGGGATTGCGGCGTGACCATCCCCCCCCTGGGGGTCGATTTCTCGCTTTCTGTCTCTCTATCTGGTGAGTGCACGTGCCCTATTGCAAAAACCTCTCAAAAAAAAAAAAAAAAAAAAAAAAAAAAACGACATGCATTGTTACTCTGATTAGAAATTAGGGACCAAGTCAGCTAGTGGTGCAGTGGTTAAGGTGGCTGGATCCTACATGGCCAGCTGTGCATTTCAAGTCCCAGACCCAGCAGCTTGAGGATCATGCTGGATGTGAATGTGTTCATGTCCAAAATCCCAACAGGAGAATGGAGGAGAAGGGATTGTGGTGTGACCATCCCTCTGGAGGGTACTTTCTCACTCTCTCTCCTTCTCTCAGTCTCTCTCCAGCAAGTACATGCACCCTACAGCAAATTACAAAAAAAAAAAAAAAGAAGAAGAAGAAGAAAGAAAAGAAAAGAAAAGAAAGAGAGCAAAAGTAAGAAAGAGAAAGAGAAAAAAGAAAAAGGAAAGAAAAAAAAAACTGGGTGCCAGGCAGCAGCACAGTCATACCACAACACTCTATGAGGGTGATCCACATGGGAAAGTTCGAGGTTCCCACCTAGAGATCTTTAACTCACCTGGTATGTACATGCCTATGATCTTTGGAGACCTGCGAAGGTGTCTCTTTCTCTCTCTCTCTCTTTTCTTTCTTTCTTTCTTTTTTTTTTTTTAAAGAGGTTTTTCCCTGTAGGGTACTTGTGCTAGCTGGAGAGACAGACAGAAAGCGAAAAATCATCCCCCAGTGGGGATGACCATGCCACAATCCCTTCTCCTCCGTTCTCCTTTTGGGACTTTGGGCACACATGCACACACACTCTGCGTGAGTTTTAAGCAGCCTGGTCTGGCACTCAAAACACAGTAGACTACACAGGAGTCCAGTGGCATAACCATTACACCATCTGCTGATCCTTGGGGTGCCTATCTCTTGCTCTCTGTCTCTTTTGCTCAAGGAAGAAATGAAGATTTTTTTAAAAGGAAATTGTGTGTGTAAGAGAGAGAATGATAATTGTAACAATATATTAAATGGATTTTTAAAAATTGCCTTGGAGTTTGCACTAATGCCCCAGCCTGAGGAAAATGATGGTGAAGTGCCCATGCAATCTAAGGAGAGGGCTTAGACACATCTCACCTGCAAGGTTTAGTAAGAAACAGGGAAATTCCATCTGCCACTCTCACCCTGCCATCCAGCTCAATTTTATGTATAAAGAAGGTCAGAAGTTAATCAGAGATGATTCAAAGAGGAGACTGGCTGGGGGAACCAGCAGTTAGCGTAATGGCTATGTCGCTGGACTCACACGTAGTCGACCGTGGTTCGTGTCCCGGACCCGGTGGCTTAAAACTCACACCGGGCGCGTGTGCGTGCGTGCCCAAGATCCCAAGAGGAGAATGGAGGAGAAGGGATTGCGGCGTGACCATCCCCCCTGGGGGGTGATTTCTCGCTTTCTGTCTCTATGTCTCTCTCTGTCTGTCTGGCGAGCGCACACGCCCTACAGTGAAAATCTCTCCAAAAAAAGAAAAAGAGGAGACTGGCTGGGACTTGTTGGCTTAACAAGGAATCAGAATTGTTGCCCCTTCACCAGTCTAAGAAGGAGATATGTTAAGAGGTACTGATTGGACATAAAGAGGAGAAGGAAATCTTTGCTCCATAGGAAAGAGCAAGAGTTTCTGGAGGACCTGAACTGTGTCCTGTAAGTCTGAAGGGACACTGAGACTGGAGGCTGGTTTCTGATCTTCATGTGGCAGAGCCCAAGGCCAGGGCCTGCTGATGCTGACTGGCAGAACTGCCTGAGTCTGGTGGGCTTTCCTCAAGAAAATTGGATGTCATAATGGAAGCTGGTCTGGGGTTACCTTGAGGAAGACTCTTAAGAATGACTTTCTGGGTGAAGCAACCCCAGCAGAAAGACTGGGGGGCCCTGGAGAAGCTTAGGGGAATTACCAGAGGTCATCCAGAAACCGAGAGGAAGAACCACTGCTGAAAAACCAAGAGGGAAACCTTTGAAGAACGTACAAAAGCAATAATGAGGGAATGAACCAGTATTGGGCACCCAAGGAGCACTGTATCTGCAGACCCCTGCTACCAAATTACAGTAGGGCTAATGGAGAGAGAAAGCCCCCATCCTTCTCCTCCCTACATCCCTGCAGGACCCCCAGACTGTGGCCAGCAGGTGGGATGGAATGGAACAGGGAGCTTCAAGAAATAAACAACCACCCCCACCCCACTGTGGGTAGAGCCTAGCTTAGAAAGAAAGAAAAGCTTAAATTGGATGTGAAATGAAAGTATTGATTTAGATCCATCTGGCCTTTTTAATATCTGTAAATAAGACTTCTAATATCTGAAAGTGACTGGAAAACTACAGAGCAGGGAAGGGTGAGCCAAGGGGGTAGATTTGAAGAACAAGTGGTTATTTGCTAGCCCACTTACCTTTATTTTTGGGGGGCGGGGGAGGTTTTTGCTATAGTGCACGTGCGCTCGCCAGACAGACAGAAAGACAGAGAGATAGAAAGCGAGAAATCACCCCCCAGGGGGGATGGCCACACCGCAATCCCTTCTCCTCCATTCTCCTCTTGGGATCTTGGGCACGCACACACACGTGCCTGGTGTGAGTTTTAAGCCACCGGGTCCAAGACACGAACCGCGGTCAACTACATGGGAGTCCAGCAACATAGCCATTACGCTAACTGCTGGTCCCCTTACCTTTATTTTCAAAAAGAAAAGAAGAAACACATTGACACCTACACTATATGATAGACATGTAGATAGACCATCTCACGCAATATTCACAGTGATCTTTCTAGGTAGTAGTGACTCTTTCATTTTGAAAATCAGATCACTGAAGCTCAGAGAGGATAAATTTTCCAAGATCACATAGCTAGAAAGCGATGGACATGTCATAAGTAGGACATGCCTTGGACCCATACACATCCTAAGCAAAGTGATTAAAAGCACGTTTATTGATGTTAAATAGATAGGAGTCATGGCTAGTAATGACAGCATCCCAGCATGGCTAGTAATGACACCATCTCCTTTGGACAAGATGTTTACTCTCCCTCAGTCTCCGTTTCCTCATCTCTAATACAGGAATATGATGCTAGCTATTTTCCAGGCTTTTGTAGGGAGTAAGTAAGGTCATTCATACAAAGACTCAGCAAATTACCTGGGGCAGAGCAAGCACTCAATGAACAGTATGACGGAACCAGGTGGTCATTCAGAAGTGCCTGGAATACTAGATGCTCAGTAATTGGTTGACTCTAAAGCTGAGTTGCTTCTCTCCTGTGATTTTATATATGTATATGTATATCTCCTGTTTATGTATACACACACACACACACACATACCAATATGAAATGTTTTGCATTCTGCGTTATATTGTAGATATTTCATAAAAACATAATCATAAAAACTGAGACTGGAAAGGATCTTGGAAGTATTTAAGTATTTTCTCCCCTAATTAACTATCAACTCCTTGAGACCAGCAGTTGGCATGATGGCTATTTTGCTGGACTCTCATGTCATCAACTGCAGTTCAAGTCCTGGACCCAGTGGCTTAGACTCATGTTGGGTATATGCCCAAGATCCCAAGAAGAAAAAGGAGGAAAAGGGATTACGAAGTGGTCATCCCCCGGGGGTGGGGGG
>NW_006159751.1:2120746-2131336 GCF_000334495.1 Tupaia belangeri chinensis
CCTCTGGAATAAAGAAATCAACTCCTTAGAGCTAGAGGTCATACCTTGTACATCATTTATTAATTTTCTTCTTATTTATTCACTCAAGAAATGTGTACCTATGGGTACAGTATGGCATAAAGTATTTAGAGAGACATTAGAGAACTTAAATAAAGTGTGAATTAATTTTGGTGCAAAAAAGAATAGAAATCCATGCATAATTTTTCATGATACACATTTTCCATGAGCTTCTTGAAGATCCTGCATCGAGATTATTAGAATTTAGACCCTACCCTCAAGAACTTATAGCCTAAGCAAAGCTAACACCAGTGCCAGAAACGGAGATGCAGATGTAGTCCTGGGCAGTTTGGCACAATGAACCCCTCACAGTACCTGGTACAGAGTAGGCATTCGCCACATGGTTGTGGAACCGATAACGAGCAAATCTGCCTGTGACTATGAGAGTTGTAAGCTTGGAAGGACAGGAGGCTGAGTGACCTGAGCAAGCATTTGTGGGCATTAAAATTTGATGGTGTTGTGGGAAGTGAATGAATGGCGTGCCAAGCTCTCTGACCTTGGTTATTTGTCAGTCCTTCCCTCCTGCCTGCTCTGTGCCTGTCTTGCCCTCTGCACTGTAGAAGCTAGTCAGACTCATCCAGGAGCCTGATGGTAATCTGATTTGGTCACTTTCCAAATTCTAGACAGGTACGAGCTCTGATCAGGGTCTTCCCAGCCGTGTCAGAGGGGAAAAGAACAGAGGAAGGGGAGGCAGGAAGAAGGTGACTAGCTCCAGCCAGCTCCAACTATATTAGGTTTCTTCCCTCTGGGGTCCTTTGATGGCTTTACCTCTGGGGGAGAAATAGCCCATGGGTGATTCATCTTCTCTCTTTTTTTTTTTATTTTTTCCCTCCCTCAAGGAGCTCAAGGATGCATGAGTATACACACTCATATATTCATACACACATACTCGCACTCACACTGTGTTCTAGTAGATGCACCCTACACAGAGGAGAGAATCACCACCACCACCACCACCACCTCACCTAGCCACTTGCATTTGCAGGGACACATCAGGAGAACACCAGACTTCCTGCTCCAACACCCTCCTCAACTACCGCTGAGAAACAGGCTTCCCAGGAATGGAAATTCTATGCTGGCAGCATCATTTGATTAAAATGCAAACACCCCAAGGAAGGAACCTGTATTCAGCCTTCTTAGCCACTCAGATCTCAGGGTGACTGAAAGCAGCAGAGCCCTTCTGAGTGGGATTTGAAGCTACACAAATGTTAATCATGAAAGGGACTAACATTGTCTATGCAGGGACAAAGGACTTAAACAGGGCAACCAGAGTTCCCTTCTGCCATTTGGCTTATTTCCATTCCGTTCAAATTGTCACTATT
The DNA here is from genome assembly GCF_000334495.1 of Tupaia belangeri chinensis. NCBI lineage: Eukaryota > Metazoa > Chordata > Mammalia > Scandentia > Tupaiidae > Tupaia > Tupaia belangeri. Next base: position 2,122,126 of record NW_006159751.1, read on the forward strand.
CCACTTCAGACATCGTTCTGAGACTTCGGAGAGACAATGAGTATGATCCAGATCCAGAGCAGCTCATAGCTTAGCAACTGTTACCAAGTAAACAAACAAGTGATAAGTAAACGAATAAGTAGTAAGTGCTACAGTTGAGGTACAGGTAAGAGGGACAGCACAGTGGAGGCCAATGAAACCCAGGCTGAAAGGTACAAGTCAGCAAGTACAGATTCAGGGCCAGCAGATGGCATAGCGGTTATGTCACTGGATTACCACATGGCTAACAGACCCAGTGGCTTGAAAATCATGTCGGGTGCATGTGTATGCATGCCCAAGATCCTGGGAGGAGAATGGAGGAGAAAGGACTATGGCATGGCCATCCTCTCTGGTGGGCGATTTCTCACTTTCCCTCTCACTGTCTGTCTCAGTCTATCTCTTGCAGTTGTACACACCCTATGGCAAAAAACTCAAAGAAAAAGAAAGCTTCTTGTAGAGCACAGAGCTGGATCTCTAGGCTTAGAACTAAGCATGCACCCCCTGCCAATGTAAGAGAATAAAAAATGGCCATAGAAGTAGAAATTGGGTAGGGAAGATCTCTGAGCCCAGATGATTTTCGCTCTCTAGAGAGGCAGAGTAGTATAACAGAAATCACATGGACCATCTCCGCGCTCTGGGTTAATTTACCAGCCTCAACAGTTTCCAATTCAGTGGCTTTAGGTGAGGCACTCTGCCTCTCTCATCCTCAGTTTTCCTCAAGGTGATATCGGCCTTGCCTGCCCTGTCAGGTTGTGAAGACCTGATGAGCTAACCTGTGTTACTGTAGAGGGGAGTTGATGTCTTCCTCTGGCAGTTCCTTCCTCTCTGCCTCTCTGGGTGCCAAGATGAGTTTAACAAAGGACTTCCCTCCCTGCTGTACCTACTCCAAGCTTCCAGATGTATCTCTTGAGGCTATCATGAGGGTCCTAAGTATCTATTCCCAGCTCTAGGCTCCAGTCTCAGGAGGCAAAAACTTCCGCGGGGAAAAGGGTTAAGTGGAGATGCAATAGAAAATGAGCTGCTTTGGGTTCTGAGCTAAGAAGGACATCAGTCATGCAGTACTAATAACCACATGATAAAGACTAGCAACGGTTGGCCTACAAGTTCCAGCAACATGTCTAGGCAATAATCGTAATACTGAGTATTCAATGTCTTTATAAAAAATTATACATTTTCATCCTCTGTGACCACTCTCTTCTTTCTACTTCATTTATTCTAAAAACATACAAGTAGAAAGAAAACAGAAGTTCAAAGATAGAAAGTCAAGAATTAGCACAGGCCGAGTCACCTTGATTTTGTCACTCCCAAATCAATCAGTATTCTTGACTTTCAGGGTGGCAGTCTCAGATAGCTGATAGCATTTAATAGAAGAGCAAGAGCTTTAACTCCCCAACCAAAAAGTTTGCCTTTGACAGAAATGTGAAATAGGTGAGCTTTACAAAGTGATGAGAGACCAGAGTTCAAATCTGGATCTGTCTGCTGACCTTTGGGTGGGAAGCTCTGTGATATTTACTGTCTTTATTCATTAAATAACCACTGCCTCATCTGCCTCTTGCATCTGTTTTGAGGGTAAAATGCAACAATGGAGGTAAAACTGATTTGTGAATTGTAAGTTAGTTAATGTCAATGGTATAGTCCACAGCTGCCTCCTGTGTTGTAGTCGCTTTTTTAGTCCTAGTCTGTTGCCTTAAGCACCTTATTGGTGAACCCTATCAAAGTCTATCCCTTTGGACAGCACCCCATTTTATAAATAGAGCTCAAGTGGCCAATATTCATAAACTATTAGAGGGAAAGTGGCCATTGTACTGTTTTACATGAAAGTATGAATAAGTGTTCATATTCAGGAGCCATCCACCACCCCACCCCCCCGGACATTTTACTCCAAATGCATTAATCTCTAGTGGAACACAAATAAACTTTAATGGGTTAAAGGGAGACACATTTTAGGTGAATGAGATCTTTCCCATGCTCCTCAAATTACACACACTCAATCCATAAAATCCATGGTTCTTAAATGTAATTCGGAACCTTTACTCAGAGACCTTCATAATCTGACCCCAACATTTCTCTACAATTTTATCTTTCATGGCCTTTGTGGAGTCTTCCCTTTAGTCAAATCGTACCTCTTGTTATTCTGCATTATATACCTCAAGTTGTGGTCTCCACATCTCTGTTAATATATGGAATGTCCATACGCTCATCTCTGCAAGCCTAAATTCTACTCATTCTTAAAGACTAAGCTCAAAGCTCATTTCCTTGACTCCACACCCCAAAACTTTCCTTGATTCCCCAATACAGGAATGGTCTCTTCTTCCCTCCAAAGTGCCTCTCTTGCAACTTCCACTTTCTACCCTATGTGATGGTTATTCATATGCAAATCTTAGCTCAACAAGGGACCTATTCCCAAAATGTATTCCCCATTGACATCTGAACTTGCACCCATGGGTTCTCAGTTAATTATCACATCAATGAGTTCCTATTTGAACAGTGGGAGATATTCAGAAGTATCCCTGAGGGAGCCCGCAATTTCACTGAGGATTTTGCAAGTGCCCAGTAGATGATAGATGAAGAACGCTTTAGTAGTGACAAGCCAAAAGAGATCACCAAGGTTGAAGTGAACCTTTCTTGGGGTCAAATGCTGCCTTTCAGATCTCCTCTTTCAACACCCATTTTTTCCTGAGAGTGAGTAGTTCCCAGCATGCTGACATGAGTTAGTTTATCAGATAGTTTTCCTGGTTATAAAGCAAGGAGGAAACATAAGGGTACAGGCCAGCCAGTGGCATAACAGATAGGGCAGCTGGATCTTACATGACTGACTGTGAGGTTCAAGTCCTAGATATGACAGCTTGAAAAACACACCAGGAACATGTACATGCATGCTCAAAATCCTGAGAGAATAGAGAAGAAGGGGTTGTGGTGTAGCCATCCCCTTAAGGGGTGATTTCTCACTTTCTCTCTAATTTCTCTCTCTCTCTCTCTCTCTCTCTCTCTCTCTCTCTCTGTGTGTGTGTGTGTGTGTGTGTGTGTTTTTCTCTTGTGAGTGAAAAATACTTACGAAAAATATAAAAAGAAAGAAAGGAGACAAAAAAGAAAGAGAGAGAGAAAGACAGAAGCATAAGGTTAAAGCAAGTTCATATGAGTGTGGTGCTTTGCTTATCTCACCCTAGTTCTGACCCAGGGGAGAAAAATAGAAAGGGACCAAATGCATGGATGAAGGTGAAGGACACTAGGGACAGAGTTCTTTCTCACTCTAATGCTGAGATCTGGCTATAGATATGAGCTACACTAACCTCATCACCTTCTTTTTCCATTGCATTTTGTTTACTCAAGGCAGTGCAGAGAACACAGTTACACTGCCAAGCAGCCTCTAACCCCTCCTGGAGTGATCCAAAGCCTACAAGATTAAATGATCTGAAATCTCCTGTAATTTGAATGGTGCCTAAAGAAGGAGCTCAACTTTTCTACTTAACTCAAGCATGGCTTCCATGATGGGCTGGATAATTACCTTCCTAACCCTGACTCCCGCCCCATGCCCTATATTTGCCAGGCTAATGCTATTTTGGGTGTCCATCACAGTAAATAATGCAGGGAATAGCGTGGAGGCTCTAGAAGAAATTTTGGAAAGGAGAGCTTTTCAGTCTCTCAAATGGCTCTGCACTACAATGAAGAGATACCATTTGGCATCTGTTCAAAATAAAATGAAATGAACTTTTTTTTTTTTAAGATTTCCAACACCACTCCTGCTATGATTGAAATTTCAACTTCTTTAAATGACATACAATTTCTAAAACACTGATTCTAAATGTCTCTGAGACTTAAGGGAAAACAAATGAGCCAAATAAAAGGCATTTTAGCCTAGAAAATGGCTTCAACCTTCGAAATACGATTTAATGGTGTCTTTAAAACAGATATAATCTGATAGGATCTTAAAAGACCTCAGATCTGGGTCACTTTATAAAGCCCAGAGATGAGACTGGGAGAAGGAGCACTGGCTAGTCTTAAATATTAAACTTTCAACCTGGTCCACAGCCCTTGGGATCTCTAATTTAACAGAAATTCTGGCTAAAAGATTCATTTGATGTGCAATATTTAGTTTTTTTCTAGAATAAGATCACAATGCTGCATGTGCTACCTGCACTGTGATCATTATAAAAAAAGAAAAAAGACTTTTGTTTCTGTAATTATTTACAGCCTACTAAGCACAGTTACACATATTATCTTTTTCCCTTCTAGACTATTCCACCAGAGAGCCAACCACAAATAGCAAAAAATGTGGATTCACATTTCTATTTTTAAAGCTTATTTATTTCTTCTTTACTGAGAGAACACAGAAGTAGAGAGACATAGCACTACCAACTGGGTCTCGATGCTGTCATCCACCACCAGTCCCAGCCAGCTCCAGGTCAAGGGCATGAACATGCCCGGTGTACTCAGGGAGGTCTCCAATGTGGGCCAGCTTCAGACAGTGTCGCATTCCACTGCTGCACCACAGTCTGGCTCCCTAGATTCACATTTTTTTAAATCACAGAAATCAGAGGTAAGAGTTACATTTTGGTTTCATGACTTCTACTTCATGTGTCTGTGTCTCCCCCAGTCATCTAACATGAGGAAATCAAGGGAGTTAGTGATGGAGAGTCAGAGTCAACCAAATGTGGGGACCTCCTGACAGAGCTGATGAGGTCAATTTAAACAATGCCATGAATTGGGCCTCATAATTTGTAAAGACAAAACCCCAGTTATTTATGTAAAGTCTATGCAAATATCCTCAGTAGCCTCCTACTTCATATCAGTGTGATGTCCTTGTGCAGTTTGACGGATCTAGGCAATCTCTAAAGAAACCCCAAAAGACTTCAGGGCCCAGAAGCCCAAGGTTGATGGCCAGAAGTCATACATAGTTTTGACAGCTATAGCCACTATTGACTCAGCAGATAATTCTGTGTTCTCAATAAAGTTTTAACATAGTGATTCAAGCCTGACTGTACATCATAATCACTCATAGAACTTGTAAAACACACTAAGACTTGGACATCATCCCCACAGATTCTGATTCAGTTCTCAGGGAGAGGGAGTAGAAATTGACCTCAAAATTATACAAAGCTTCACGTGATTCTAATGTGCAGTGTTGAGGACCGTTTTTCTACATGCAAAGGTTCACAAACTCTAGCCAGCATCAAAATCATCTGGAAGGTTTGGACTTGTCTCTAGAGTTTCTGATTCAGTTGGTCTGAAGTGAAAACCAAGAATTGGCATCTATAACTAGTTTCTAAGTGATGCTGATGCTCCTAATCCAGGCATCACACTTTAAGAGTCACCGCTCTGAGACTATCCCACAGTCTAGTGGTTAAGGAATCCAGATCCTACCTAAAACCAACTGCTTCAAATTCCAGCCCTGTCGACTTGAAAAACACATGGGGTGCATGTGAATGTGTGTCAAAATCCAGAGAGGAAAGAGACATGAGGAAGAAAGGATTGAAGCATTACCATGCCCCATTGGAGGGTGCTTTCTCCCTCTCCTTCTCCCTCTCTCTCTCTCTCTCTGTCTCTCTCTGGCAAGTGGACCCACTCTCTTCCAATAAAAAGTAGAAGAGTCAGCAAGTGGTGTGTTTAAGGCGCTGGACTCCCACAAGGCTGACCATGGTTCAAATCCTTAATATGGCATCTTAAATCAAGCCAAGCATGTGTGCATGCATGTCCAAAATCCCAGAAGGAGAATGGAAGAAAAGGGACTATGGTATGGCCATCTCTGGGGTGTGATTCTGTGCTTTCCCCTGCTAAATCTTTCTCTATCTCTCTCTGGCAAGTGCATGCACCTTATGGGGAAAAAAAAAACAGTGGGAAAAAACTTCATGTCTCCTTTTAAAAAAATAAGAGAATCACTGCTGTAGGCCAGCTGTGGTGGCATAGTGGTAACACAATGCTTTGAGATGTTGAAGCCATGTGGGAAGGTACTGAGTTAGCATCCTAAGGTTTCCCTGTACACGCCAAGCATGCATATGTGCATGCCCATGATCCTGGCTGGCTAAGGCTGGAGGGGGAGATCATGGCATAAAGATCATTTGGGGACTCTCTCTATTTCTCTCTCTCTCTCTCCCTCTCAAAATAAAACAAACTAAAAAAAAAAAATCACTGTTCTAAAGTGTCACAAAACACTTCATTGTATATCAAAATCAATTCAGCTAAACCATTTAAAATGATAGGAAACACCATTCACTGATTCTCAGACAATTTTTATTGAGGCCTGACTCAGTGTGATGAAACAAAGTAGTACAATGAAATTTGATTTTTGGACTCTCATTCTCTCGTTCCCTCTTTTTTTTTTTTTTTTCCTTTTCCTTCTCGCCAATGGTGGACTCCACAGAGCAGTTTATTTTTGAAAATCTCAAGAAGGTCATTTCTGAAATTTTGCCCAGGGGCCCCAAATGTCTACCAGTAGTTAGGGTTGCTTTGTGCTAGGTCAATCCTTGGCAGAGACTGATGGGCTCTGGTTTCAGCACCCTGGAGAGCAGCCTCTGCGCTCTACACAGTCATAGAACAAGGACAATGGAACTGCAGCAATCATTTCCATTGAAAAGGAGAAAGAATGAAAGATACACAGCAGTCCCTGATCTGTGACAAATTCATGAATCCCACTGGGAAAACATTGTGAAATCCCTAGATAATACAAGGCCCTCAAAAACTTAAAGGGCTTTCTGATCTATTTGATTTTAGTCAGTGGCATGTGCCAATGCCACATGAAAAGTTTTCAGCTCTGATTTTCTCCTTTGATTTCCTGCTCATATGCCTTTCTTCATTTCCCTTTCTGTCTTCCTTCCTTCTTCTTCCTTCCTTCCCTTCTCTCCTTGCTCTCTCATTTAATGACAGCTATGTTGAGTCTATTGGGCTGTGAAGGACTCTCCCTATCATCAAGAATAATGCCTTACACCTGGTAATTGCCCAATAAATACTGAATGACGTATTTAGAAAGGAATTTACCAATATGTCCAATTTATCTTGAAATGCATCCAAAAGTTTGAGTGATTATCTAATAGGAGCAGTCATCAAAATTGCCTAGAATGTTTGCTAAACCAGATTGTTGGTCCCACCTCCAGAGTTTCTGACTCAGTTGCTCTATTGTCGGAAGTGGGAGGTGAGATGGTCTGATGGGTGGCTAGAAGGGAAGGAATATCAATGCTACTGTGCTAGGAAACATATAGTAAAATGTTAATAACAGTATCTAGGTAGTGAGTATATACGTTTTATGTAAAATCCTTGCAAGTTTTATATATGTTTTTAATTTTCCATAATAAAGTGTTTAAAATATGACAATATAGTGACCACTATCTGAATATCTTGCTTTAAAGAGCACATAGAAATTTACAGTCCAGGAGCCAGCCTATGACCTGATGGTTAAGATGGCTTATACCATATGGTCAATACCACAGATTGAGTCCCAGATCCAGTGGTTCAAAAAACATGTCAGTCACATATGCATGTGTGTATAAAGTCCAAAAAGAAGGGAGAGATGGAGGAGAAGGGATTGTGGTGTGACCATACTCCTTGGCGGGGGGCGGGGGGGGAGTGCTTTCTCACTTTCCCTCTCCCTGTGTGTGTCTCTCCGGCAAGTGCACATGCCTGCTGGCAAGATTTAAAATTTTTTCAAAAAGGAAATTTAGAGTTTAGATCTGCTCTCTCATTCTCTCTCTTTTTCTCTTTCTTAAAAAAGAGAGAAACCACCAAAAGAGGCTACAGACTGTAGTGTTGGACTTTCCAGACTTACCTAGCCCAACATGCTAGGAGCAGGTCTACTCCAGCAGTCTGACTAGTAGAGGCCCACAGTGGGTATGCAGCTCCTTTTGGTGGGAAGACACTCAAGCCACTGCTTCCCTTTCATGTCAAAATCCAGATAGTTGGTGCTCTAAGGGCAGGTTGCAGGACTTTCCCCAGAATCCAGGGAGCAGTCATTCTCTCCCAGGAGGAGCCTCAGAATAGAAAGAAAGAAAATACATGGCTGGCCTCGGCCACCAAGAGGCAACCCTGACCCCATGTCCTCCCTACTTCCAGCTGTCTCCAGGGCTAAAGCTGCACCTTCTTCCTCTGTGCACCTTGCAGATTCAGCATTCTGCATCTGGATGGGGCTACATTACAAACTGAGAACCACTGTAGGACAAGGCCTGTGTCATATCAGGAATAGAGCAAACCCTCACACTGGAGAAGCCCTCTAAGTTGCTTCCAAACAAGGACAATTATAATGACCCCAATATCTGTTTTATTCTCTCCACCCCCCTGAAGAATACATGACATTTTGCAACAACAAAAGGACTTATACTCAATATAAGAAAGGCCTGTTCTGACACTGGGGTAAATGACATATTGGCCAAGGAACCTGTGGAAACTTTTTTTATAAAGGTTCTCAAATAACAGTTCTATATCAGCATGCTTCTTCTGAAGACCTCTGACAGTTACACAGACCGTAATTCTTGCATACATTAGAAGATGGTGCTAGTAGAAAAATAATAAGAAAGGATGTGAAAACTGCTTTAGGACCTGGCACCCTGAGCGTTGGCTCTGCTGCTTGAGAAAGGTCTTTGTCTTTCACTGCTCCATCCCCTTTCTGCTTCTTCTCCTCCCTGCCCACAGAAACACAAGAAATTCTGACTCTGAAAAGGAGAGCAGAGCCCATGTTCCCCCATGCCACTCAGGAAAGCCCAAGTGGTTATGTGTCATGCTTTTTTCCCTGGTGTCTTTTTAATTAGCTTAATGAAGTCCTCCCACTTGTGGGTACATTAAGAAAAAAAAAAAAGTGGAAGCGAAGACCAAGGAGATGGAAAAAATTAATAAGAGACCTAAACACCCCTGATGACTCAGCGTTTAGCACAGTGTCAGGAATGGTGCTGGTTTTGGAGAAATAACCTACCCCTTTCATCATCTCTAGAATTTCACCAGAGCAGCTGGCAAAGGAGTCAGCTTTGCATTCATGCCCTAACAGTGCCCCTGGCACCTGGGGCCTCCCTCAGAGTCCACTCCATGGATGAAACAAATTCAGACCTTGTCCTTTATGGGCAGTCACAGGGTCCCATTAGACCTGGAAGTCTAATGTGCTGCATGCAGCCAGGCACACCATAGGAGCTCAACCCAGGCTGGATCCTTTGGCATGTGAGTGTACGATATTCTCCTATTCTATCACAATCACATCACTTGCCCACCTCTGGGGTAG
>NW_006159751.1:2131367-2140790 GCF_000334495.1 Tupaia belangeri chinensis
GCTCCAATAGGGGAGATGGCTGAGTGTTTAAAACTCTCCTCGTGGAGCTGTCCCAGTATGTGCTCCTTACAGAGGGGACCTCACATAGATTTTTCTCCTCTGAATTCTCGGGGAAGATATATTGATCCAGTCCAAGTAACAGCAATTGATTCAGGTAACTGAATAAAGCTTCAGGACATGGTCTTAAAAATAAGTATGATGTAGTCTGATGACATCACCTGGTAGCCTTGCCACCTCCCCTACCCACTCCGAATCCACTGTGATCACAAAACATCATCCTCAGCTCAGCACTATCTTCCCCTTCTCAAACCAGGCACTCCTTATCAAGACCCAGGATGAGGTGAAGAGGCTGTGGGTAGAAGTTATGGGGATGAGGGACAAGAAATGGAGCAAACCATGCAATTCTATCCCATGTTCCAAAGCAGGCCTTGTCAACTCCCTGACACAGGGTTCTTGGGACTTTCACAATGAAGTCACCCAGAGGCCCATTTCATTCCTAGGCTGGTGGGTATACTCAGCCTTCACCTTCCAGAAGATCTCTCCCCTTTCCTCTGTGCCTATTTTAAAAATGTCTTTACAGTTTCCTCCTGGATCTGGAACTGGCACTGACATGAGCTCCAAGAGATTCTTTGGCTCTCTTTAAGTCCACCCAAGACCTACCACAACTCTTTGAAATTACAATGCCATTTTTTGTCCTAAGGAATTCACAGGATGTGTGTTTACATAGACCACTTTGCCACCTGCATGCCCTGTGATCTGAAGCAGTGTTCTGTGCCACGTATCGCTTCCTGTGCATGGAAATAATAACACCCTCCTCACTAGGACAGTGTGAGGATTAACTGAGGAAAAACTGTGGTACATGCAATGTTTAACCCGCTGCCTGGTACACAGTACTACTAGTAAAAATAACAGCTTCTCCCACCTCAGCACTTACCACGCATTAGACAGTACTTAGATTAATCACCCCAACCCTGTGACCATCCTATGAGACAAATGCAACTGTCAGAGCTATTTCATGACATGGAAACTAAGATCATCTAAGAAACTTGTTGAAGACCCACACACAGCCAGTGATAAGGTTGGAATTTGAACCCTGGTCCATTTGTATCTAGAGCTTGCCTCTGTAAGTATGTATCCATGTTCTAGTCAATATATACTATTTTCCTTATTCCTTTGCACACACACCTCTTCCCAACCACAACCTCACTGTAGAATTTTATATCAGGACACAGGGCTCAACAGCAGAGGTCAGTAAACTTTTTCTGTTAAGGCCAAAATAGTAAGTTATTTTCAACTTTGTGCTCCATATAGCTTCTGTCATAATACTTAACTCTGCCAATGTGCACCAGGCACAGACAATAAGTAAATGAATGAGAAAAGTTCTGTTCCAATAAAACTTTATTGACAAAAGCTGGTGGCTAGATTTGGCCCAATGGCCACAGTTTGATGGGCCCTGCTCTAGAGTAGTAGCACGGCTCTAGAGAAATAAATACCTGTGGGTTTATTTTTAGATCGTTTTGTTCATTTTCTTGAATCTAGGCAGTAGCACTGATCAATAGCCAGAGTTATTTTAAGCTTATTAACTTAATTAATGAGAGAAAGGGAGGGACCTCCCCTCAACAGTTTACATCATGCTACAGTCCTCTCCCCAAGCCTTCCAGCCAGCGTGGATCACACATGCACCTAGGTCAACCGAGGATCCAAACCCCAGGCCTCCCATATGACTCCAGCATTGTGCAATGGCACTCTACCACACCATCATGGCTGAGCCAGTTCTTCTTTGATTAGTTTCACAACTTAAGCTGATTCCACTCTTACCTGAATTATGTCTCATTTATGTTCAGAATATTTCCTCCTATATTGACTCATCTGTGAATTTAGATTTTCTCTATTGAGAACTAATAATCCATGCATCAAGACTAAACGTACTCCTTTCCCCGGACAACTACACTCTCCAAGAGCCAAGGCCACTCTGCTCACAAAGCTACTGCATCTACAACCCAAGATTCTGCTTTACTGAAGGCTAGAAAGGCTTGCTACTTCTTTCCTGGGTAAGTGGACCACACGCTATGGGGACGGAAACTCTCTACATCACCTCTGAGAGAAACTCAAGACTTTCTGATACTGCAACAGACTACAGCTTTCTGGCCCCCTTCCAGAGGTGACAAAGCCACCTTGGGTGCAGAAACAGCAAATGGGGTAATGGTTACATCACTGGACTCCCACATGGTCGACTGTAGTTTGAGTCCCAGATCCAGTGGCTTGAAACTCATGCCAGATGTGTGTGTGTATGCATGCCCAAAAGCCAGAGAGGAGAGTGAAGGAAAAGGGACTATGGCATGGCCATTATCTCTAGGTGGTGATTTTTTGTTTTCTATCTCTCTCTTTCTGGCAAGTACACATACCCTAAAGCAAAAATCTCTTTCTTAAAACAATTTAAAAAAAAAAAAGAGAATAGTTTCAGACATCTGCATCTCTGCCTCTCCTGCCCTTCCCTGGGTCCGCCTTCACTGCTGTGAAGACCCCAGACTGGGCCCAACCACTTCCAGGCCATAGGCATTAGTAAGGACAGAACAGTTTCCGGCATCTCCATCTCTGCCTCTCCGCCCTCCAGCCTGGGCCCTACTACTTCCAGACCATAGGCATTGGTAAGGTAGGCAAAAATCCCTCTCCATCCTGTTATTTTCTGACTTTATCTTTTTTTTAAAAAAAAAAAAAAGCTTTCCTTACTCTGTATCTGTATCTTTATGTTGCTAATTTGTCTCTCCTTCCCTCACATAGGACAGAACAGTTTCAGACAATTCCATCTCTGCCTCTTCTGCCCTTTTTATGGTGCACTCACATGCTGTGCAATTTCTTTCTTTCTTTCTTTCTTTCTTTTTTTTTTTTTGGAGAGATTTTCACTATAGGGCGCTTGTGCTCACCAGACAGAAAGAGAGAGACAGAGAGACAGAAAGCGAGAAATCACCCCCCCCCAGGGGGGATGGTCATGCCACAATCCCTTCTCCTCCATTCTCCTCTTGGGATCTTGGGCACGCACACACACGTGCCCAGCGTGAATTTTAAGCCACCGGGTCCGGGACGCGACCCCTGGTCAACTACGTGGGAGTCCAGTGACATAGCCATTACGCTAACTGCTGGTTCTCTGCAATTTCATTTTTAACATAATTTTACTTTCTGAAACATGTTTTCTGCTTTTTTTTGCTCTTTTTTTTTTCTTCTTTCCTTTTTTTTTTTAATTTCTGTTTTCTACTTTCCTTTTCTTTTACCTTACTTTCTCATTTTACTGCTTTGCACTTACCCACTGCCTAGAGAACTCTAGGTGCATAGTAGCCAAACATCTGAATACTGTGAGACTCAGAATTCTTCGCCCCTCACGAAACTGTTGAAACTCCACTTCATAAATCTGATTTCAAAATTCCTCCTGTGATTCCTCCTGTTTTCCTGTGGAAAACACAGTAAAAGGGAGAAAATAGCACCGAATTATTTCACAGTAAAAGCAAATACACAAGCTCACACTTACAGAATACTTCTCCAAGAAATTAGCCAAAAGTAAATACATTACCAAATAACTAAAAATCAGAAAAAAGCCTCAAGGATGAGAGAATCAAGCAATACATCTACACCAAGGGAACACAGTAACTGCTCTCCAAGTAGGGAAAAATTAGAGGATATGACCAAAATGTCAGAAAAAGAACTTAGAACATTTATGGTGACAAAACTTTACATGATACAAGAGAAAAGAGACACTGAGTTCCAAGAGATGAGGAAGTCCTTCCACGATATGAAAAAAGAATTGGATACCATGAAGAAAAGAGTCAGATAGAACTATTAGATATGAAGGCTATCATACAAGAAATCAAAACCTCCCTCAAAAGTATTAAAAGCAGGTTAGATTGTGCAGATGATAGGATCTCAGAGGTAGAATACAAAACCTCTGACCTAGAAAAAATTATCAAAAATACTGAGAAAATTACCAAGAAAAATGAAGATAATATACATGAAATACTAGATACCGTAAAATCTCCAAACATCCAAATAATTCGTATCCCAGATGGTGAAGAAACTAATAAAGGCATTGATAATCTATTACATGAAATCCTGGAAGAAAACTTTTCAAGTCTAGAAAAGCACTCAAACATTCAGAATCAAGAAATACAAAGAACCCCAAATAAAATAATCCAAGAAGATCCTCTCCACAGCTTATCATAGCCAGATGCCCAAAACCACAGACAAAAACAAGAGGCTAAAATTGGCAAGAGAGAAACGTCAAGTCACTTACAAAAGTTATCCCATGAGGCTAACACCAGACCTCTTGTCAGATACAATACAAGCAAGAAAAAAATGGGGAAAATACATTCGAAGTATTAAATGAAAAACAATTTCAACCAAGAATACTATGCCCAGCAAGATTACCCTTCATATGGGAAAAAAAAAAAAAAGATCAAAAACATTCTCCGATAAACAAAATCTAAAAGAATTTACTAACTCCAGACCAGCTCTTCAAGAAATTCTGAAAAGAGTACTATATCAAGAAAACTAAAGACAGACAGACAGAAATAAGAGAACCAAAAATAGCCAAGAATATGGCCAATTTAATGGTTGAGACAAGTCTGGAAATAGCAATAATAATGTTGAGTGTTAATGGATTAAATTCTCCTATCAAGAGACACAGAGTGGCTGGATGGATAAAAAATTAGAAACCTTCCATATGCTGCCTGCAAGAAATCTATCTCATGGATAAAGACATAAATAGATTAAAAATGAAGGGCTGGAAAAAAGGTATTCCATGCAAATGGAAACAAAAAGAGAGCAGGAATAGCTATACTAAGTTAAGACAAAATACGCTTTAAGACAAAAACTGTAAGATGAGACAAACAAGGGTATTATGTAGTAGTAAAAGGGCTAATTCATCAAGATAAAATGCTTATAAATATCTATGCATCCAATTCAGGAATACCCAAATATGTAAAGGAAAGACTGCTAGATCTAAAAGGATAGATAGACTGTAACACTCTAATTGTTGGAGATATCAACACCCTATTATCTTCTTTAGACAGATCGATGAGATGAAAAATAAGCAAAGAGATACAGGACCTAAATGATACCATAAATAAGATAGATTTGACAAACATTTATAGAACTTTCCATACCCAAACCACAAAATACACATTTTTTTCTCATCCCTACATGGTACCTTCTCAAAGACTGACCATATGATAGGGCACAGAACCAGCCATTATAGATTCAAAGGCATAGAAACTATATCCAGAATCTTCTCTGACCATGATGGAATTAAACTTTATGTTAACTTCAGGAAAAGTCCTTATAATACACAAATACATGGAAACTAACCTACTTTTGAATTACTTCACATCTACCAAAGAGATTAAGAAGGAAATCAAAAGATTCATGGAAATAAATGATAATGAATACATGAGTTTCCATAATTTATGGGACACTGCAAAAGCAGTCATAAGAGGGAATTTCATAGCAATTAGTGCAAATAAGAAAAAGATGGAAGCGTGAAAAAAGGACAACCTAACATCATGCCTCAGGAAATTAGAAAAACAACCAAAAAAAAATCCAAAAAGTGCCAGGACAAAAGATATAATAAAGATTTGAGCAGAAATAAATGAAATAGAAAATAAATGAACTATACAGAAAATAAATGAAAATAAAAGCTGATTCTATGAAAAGATAAACAAGATTGACACACCATTAGCTAGACTAATTAAGAGAGAATGGAACCTGATAAATCAAATTCACAATGAAATCAGCAATATTACAACAGACATACTAGAAATACAAAAAACCATAAGAGGATACTATGAGCAACTATACACCAACAAACAAGAAAACTTGAATGAGATGGTCAAATTCTTGGACACAAATAATCTACCAAGATTGACTCAGGAGGACATAGAAAGCCTGAATAGACCCGTACCAAGCAATGAGATTGAATCAATAAAAAATAACCTCCCAACAAAGAAAAGTCCAGGTCCCAATGGCTTCACTTCTGAATTTTACAAAACTTTTAAAGAAGTGTTAACCCCCACTCTACTCAAACTATTCCTAGAGATCCAAAAGGAAGGAAAACTTCCAAATTCATTCTATGAAGCCTCATTCCCAAAATGGATAAGGACATGACAAAAAAAGGAAAACTATAGACCAATATCTCTGATGAATATACATGGAAAAATTCTCAACAAGATACTTGCAAACAATATCCAACAGCATATAAAAAGATTATTCGTCACGATCAGGTAGGCTTTATTCCAGAGATGCCAGCATGGTTCAACATATGCAAAACCATAAATGTAATACACCATATTAACAGAAAGAAAGATAAAAACCATTGCGATCATTTCAATTGATGCAGAGAAAACATTTGATAAAATACAACATCCTTTCATGATTAAAATTCTCAGCAAGATTGGTAGAGAAGGATCATTTCCCAACACAATAAAATCCATCTATAAAAAACCTATAGCTAACATCACACTGAAAGGGGAAAGCTAAAAGCTTTTCTACTAAAAACTGGTATTAGACAAGGCTGCCCACTTTCTCCACTGCTTTTTAATATAGTGCTGAAAGTCTTAGCCAATGCATTCAGAAAAGAGAATAATATAAAAGGCATTCAAATTGAGAAAGAAGAGTTGAAAATAGCTCTATTTTCAGATGACATGATGATATACTTAGAAGACCCAAAGGTTTCCATAAAAACTTCTCTTAAGTAATAAATGAATACAGAAAAGTGCAGGATACAAAATCAACATCCAAAAATCTATAGCACTTCTATATATGAACAACAAGTTGACCAAAGTAGAGCTGAAGAAAGGAATCCCTTTACCACAGTCACAAAATGTATAAGATGTCTAGGGATAAACCTAACCAAGGAAGTCAAAGACCTTTACAAAGAAAACTATGAAAATCTTTTAAAGGATATTAAAAATGACATAAAAACTGTAGAAGGACATCCCATGTCCCTGGACTGGAAGAAGGAACATAATCAAAATGGCAATTCGACACAAATTAATTTACATATTAAACACAATGTCAATAAAAATACCAGGGACATTCTTCACACATCTAGAAGAAACAACCATAGAATTTGTCTGGAATCATAAAAGATCTAGTATTGCCAAAGCAATCCTGTGCAAGAAAAGTAGAGTGGGAGACATATCACACTCTGACCACAAAATATACTATACAGCTGTGATAGTCAAAACAGCATGGTATTGGCACAAAAACAGACAGGTGGGCCAATGGAATAGAATAGAGACGCCAGAAATAAATCCCAAGCTTACAGCTAACTGATTTTGGACAAAGGATACCAGTCAATCCATTGGGAAAAGGAAAACCTTTTCAGCCAATGGTGCTGGGAAAACTGGGTATTCACCTGAAGGAAGATGAAACTGAATCCCCATCTTTCACCATTAACAAAAATCAACTCAAAATGAATCAAAGACCTGAGCCTAAGACCTCAAACTATAAGACTACCGGTGGAAAATATTGGGGGAACTGGGAGACATCAGGGTAAGCAAAGACTTTTTTTTTTTTTTGCCTAAGACCTCAAACTATAAGACTACCGGTGGAAAATATTGGGGGAACTGGGAGACATCAGGGTAAGCAAAGACTTTTTTTTTTTTTTTGAGAGGTTTTTGCTATAGGGCGTGTGTGCTCACCCAAAAGACAGAGACAGTAAGCAAGAAATCATCCCCCTGGGGGGATGACCATGCCGCAATTCCTTGTCCTCCATTCTCCTCTTGGGATCTTGGGCACACAGATACATGTGCCCAGCATGAGTTTAAGCCACCAGGTCTGGGACTTGAACCGCAATCAACTACATGAGAGTCCAGCAACATAGCCATTGTTGATCCAGGCAAAGACTTCTTAAATAAGACTTCCAAAGCACAGGCACTCATTCCTAAAGTAGACAAGTGAGACTATATCAGATTAAGAATTTTCTGCACAGCAAAGGACACAGTAATTAGTGTGAATATTATTGTAAAATATGCCTCAGATAAAGGACTGATAACCAGAATATACAGGGAACTCAAGCAGCTTATCCCTCTGATCCAGGCAAAGACTTCTTAAATAAGACTTCCAAAGCACAGGCACTCATTCCTAAAGTAGACAAGTGAGACTATATCAGATTAAGAATTTTCTGCACAGCAAAGGACACAGTAATTAGTGTGAATATTATTGTAAAATATGCCTCAGATAAAGGACTGATAACCAGAATATACAGGGAACTCAAGCAGCTTATCCCTCCCAAAAAAAGTCTAACAGTCTAACTCAATTAAAAGATGGGAAAATGAGCTAACAAAAATTTTTCTAAGGAAGACATATGAACAGCCAAAAACGCATATGAGCAAGTGCTCAATGTCCCTCATCATAAGGGAGATGCAGATTAAAATCACTATGAGATTAAAGATTTAAAAAAATGATAAATGTTGGTGGAGATGTGGTGAAAGAGGAACTCTCCTATGTTGCTGGTGGGAATGTAAATTGGTCCAGCCACTGTGGAGAACAATATAGAGTTTCCTCAAAGACCTTCAAATAGAACTAACATATGATCCAGCAATTCCACTTCTGGGTATCTACCCAAAGGACAGGAGAATGCTCAGTCGAAAAAGCAGTTGCACACCTATATTTAGTGCGACATTATTCATGATTGTTAAGACGTGGAACCACCCCAGATGTCCACAAACAGATGAATAGGCTGAAAAAGTGTGGCACATATACTCCAAAGAATACTATTCACCTATAAAAACTGAAAGTCTCTGACATTTGATAGAAAGTGGATAAATATGGAAGATTTATTGCTGAGTGAAGCAAGTCAAGCTATGAAACAGAGACATTGTATGTCTCCACTTAACATATACTGACTGTCTGCACCCTATGGTAGAGACTGAAAGACTGAAGTACATAAAAGCATTGAAAATTGTTATGGACACTAGGGACAAAGTGGAAGGAGAGTGGGAGAGGAAGAGGACAGGAAAGGAAATTTGGGGGAAAATAGAGAGTTAAGACATTTGTGGGACACAGATATGATTTATTGCCTATTGGTGATGATGTGTATAGTATTCTCAATAGGGCTATACTGAGATGTATATCATGCTGGGTAAAGTCTCTTTTCAATCTAAATAATGCATAGCAATTAAATGTATAAATAACAATAATAATAATTGGGGACCAGTAGTTAGCGTAATGGCTAGCCTATTGGTGATGATGTGTATAGTATTCTCAATAGGGCTATACTGAGATGTATATCATGCTGGGTAAAGTCTCTTTTCAATCTAAATAATGCATAGCAATTAAATGTATAAATAACAATAATAATAATTGGGGACCAGTAGTTAGCGTAATGGCTATGTCGCTGAACTACCACATAGCCCCAATCCCGTAACCGGTAGC
>NW_006159751.1:2140985-2144996 GCF_000334495.1 Tupaia belangeri chinensis
AAAAAAAAACCCCTCCCCCCCCCAAAAAAAATAATAATTGAAAAAAAAAAGTAAAAATAAAAAAGCCACCTTGGGTGGAGCAGGTTCCTTTGAAAGAAGTGTCCATGTGATTAAAAGATCACCACTGTAGGAGGAGCTTGGGAGGGGGGCATCTAATCAAGCAATGTGTGGAGACTCCTCATCTCCTCTGCAGCTGTTGCCAACAGAGGCTCCACCTGTGAGAGACAGAGAGAGACATATTTTGAGCTGATTTGTTTTCATTTGTATTTATTTGTTCTTGGTCATGGGATGTGTGATATGCCCAGATGGTCTCCAACAGGTTACAGCAAGAAAATCAATCTTGGAATTGAAAGGAAGCCAGAATTAAACAGCTAGGCTCATGAACCATGTCTTCTACAGTCTGAGTGCTTTGGAGAAGACAGATTTAGATAATATTATCTTTGTCATGAAATACACCAAACAGCGACTGTGATCTGGATCAGAGATGTCCAAACAATGGAAACCACAGATGTTGCACTACAACCGATGGCCTCACTTTCCTCTGCTAAACCTGCCTTTGTTGTGGAAAGTCCTCACTGAGGCAATGAATTTTGGCTCCCTATGAAACCACAGACCTTGGAGAGAGCTCTTGTGAGATATGAGAAAGCAGAGGATGGATCCATGAGGTAGGAAAGATAATGAGTAGAGTCGAGGCGCCAAAGAAGCAGCCCCAAATAATTAGAAATTGGCTCTGTTGATTAATCCTTGGTGGTTGTCAAAACCTAAATTCTCTCCTGCCTCCTGTCCTCAAAGCACTCAGACTGTGCTACAAGTGAACATTGGCCATTGTAATTTCTTACTTAGTATCTTTCTCCCCAGTATTCTGTGAATTTCATCAAGGTAGGTGGTTATCTGGCTGGTTCATCTTTGTGTAGCTCTACTATCTAGTATAGGGTATGTTACCTCAATATTGGTTGTACCAATTTTATACACTCACATAGACTAGTCAATAAATCGCCATCTAATTGGGTCGTCTCAATAAATATTTATTCATAGATGGAAGTGGTGATTTCAAGACATAGATACAGAAGACACAAGCTTTCACTTGTTCTAGTCCTCTTTCTTCAAGCAGTAACAGTCTTTTCTGGAATGTCCCCTGGACAAGAATGCAAGTGTGACAAATTTCTAGGGAAGTTTCTTTGAAAACCTGGAGCATCAACAGGGAAATGGAATATATAACATGATCAGTTTTTGTCCCAAGGTATAAATCTCTATAGAATCCAATTCTGTTCCTTTGGAGTCTTTCATTTGGTACGAATTGCCTTCATTCAGGAATCAAGAGTCTTACTGTTCTCTTCCCCAGCCCTCTCATTCCCAAAGTGGGCTTTGGTCTGAGTGAGAGGAGTAAGGAGCTGTTGATTCATCTCAACGTAGAGAGTTTCATAGCTGGGAGCAGAAACTGCAATAAAGACAAAGTTATGAATCTACAGCCAGCAGGGAAATAGAGTGGGAGGCTGCTAACACACCGTACTGTCTCTAGAAATTTCATAAGATTTGATCCACTCTCATGTCATACTAATCTACTTTTTTTTCGTTCAGGTTAGATTTCTCCTTCATTTTAGTCAACTACTTTTGTGCAGTATCAAGTACATTTGTTCTCCTTGACTCTCTCTCCCGCTCTCCATCTGCTTCTTCCCCCTGCCTCCCATCTAGTTCTCAGTTTTAAGGCATCGCAGTATAGTTAAGTGAGCAGGCTTTGCAGGTTACACCAACCTGAGGTTAAATCCTTACCCAACGAGTTGCTGCTTATTTGTTTGTAAGCAGATTACTTAAAACTCCTTGAAACCCAGAATTTTTATCTGCAAAATGGAGATAATACTTGCAGAAGTGTGAGGATTAAATACATATTGCCTGAAGAGCTTATCATAATGCAGGACAAATAGTAGGAATTCAAGAAATGGTGGCCACTGTTATTCTCATTGCTAGTCTCATTTCTCCATCTGTCTCCCTCCAGCTTTCTCATTCCCTTTGGGTCTGTGTCTACATATACATGGACTGGCTTAATAAACACTGATATCATTCATTCCAGTATTTGGAGTTGACCAAGATGCTTGATTGGGCTGTTAATGTAGGACTAAAATATTAGTCCTTGATATTTCAAACTTTACCTCTCTCTCCCTCCTTTATTTCCCCCATTCTCACCTTAAGACATTTTACCTTGTCCATTTATCTGGAAAATACCTGCTGCGACAGTAGTCATCATCATTACCTTGCAGTCATAAGCCCCACCTGGATTCTGTCCAGAACATTTGGCTAAGAGAGCTGGGGTATCTGCCATTTGGAGCTTCTCTCACTTTGTCCACCATGTTTAATTCATGTGTGTTGCAGACCATTTAAAGAGGCTCAATGAGCTGTGAAGATCAAGATATGAGCCTTACAGATTGCACATTATTGAATTAAGATGCTAAATATGGAGCCTACGTGATGGCAAGGAGGAACTAGTGAAAGCCTTAATGGTTTATAACAATGGAAAGTAGGGTGGGTCAAGTTAGTAGCAAATTGAAAAGGTGCATGATTTCAAGGAAAGAGCCATTTGTCACACTAGAATCATTCTCAATCTTTCTCTCTCCCTCACCCTTTACACTCAATCCATCACCAAGGTCTGTCAATTCTAGCTCCAAATAAATCTCAAGTGCTCAGTTCTCTTCATTCTCACTGCCATAACCCAAGGTCAACCTCCTATCTCTTCTCTCTTTGATTATTACAAAAGACTCACTTGTCTCTTTGGTTTTATCTTGCCCTCCTCAGATCCAAACTTCATCAAACAACCTTTCAAAAGTACAAACCAAATTATGTCACTCTTCTGTTTAAAAATCTTCTAGTGGATGGTCCAGTTGCAGTGGTGTGCTGGTAAAGATGTTACTCTTCCACAGGCTGAAGCCACCTAGGAAGCACAAGCTCAATTTTTGGACCACCCTAAAAACCCTGCATGGTGGTAGGAACCTATAGTCCCAGCTACTCCAGAGGCTGAAGCAGGAGGATTATGACCTAGCAAGACTGTCTGGGAAACAAACAAACAAAAAATCTTCCATTGATTTCCTGTTACTCTATAATAAAATCCAAACTCATTATTTAGTTTTAGAGTTTTTAGTGACCATCTGCACCTCAATCCATACTCTCTTTTGCACACTCTCTTCTCACCATCTCATCTCCTTTCTATCACTCCAATGTCCTAAGCTCATTCCCACCTTAAGGCTCTTGAATTCATTGTTCCCTCTGCCTATGTTTTGCATGTCCAATGCACTCTCACCTGCACACTCCAGGTCTTGGGGTAAAGCAGCCTTCTATGGCCCCCTCTCAACATAGTCTGCCTCACTTCTACTCAGATCATCATCCTTATTATTCTTTCAACAACTTTGCTTATTTTTGTTTACTTTTTTGTGTCTGCTCCATGAGGTGAGAGATCATTTCTATCTGATTGATACTGTACCCCTTCGACTTTACAGTGGAAATATGGTAGTACTTGATAAATAAATATTTGGCAAAAGACTAACTGAGTATGTTTAATAAATATTTGGCAAAAGACTAAATGAGTATGTTTATTGCAAAAATTCACATTTCAGGATTTGATCTTTCATTGGTCAATTGCAGACTAAAATCTCATCTCACACTTCTTCACTCTCCTGGCTGTGGGATGCAAATCCACAGTTAACAAGATTATTGAATGTAACATGAAGATGCAGGTGGTTGATTCTCAGGATAACAAGAGAAAACAACAAAACTTCCACATTAGTGGAAACAGATAACTCATCTATTTGGTAAACACTCACTGAGTGCCTATAATGTGCCTTATACTAATCAGGCATCTATAGAACTTTGGAATCTAGCATAGCTTCTGAGTGGAACTTAAAGTCTGGGAGAAGCAAACATCAAACATATGAATATATAATCATACCTGATGTTAAATGCTATTAAGGAGACAAAAAGTGTCATGTTGAGAATAACAATAAGGGAGACAGAGTGGTCAGGAAT
>NW_006159751.1:2145169-2157188 GCF_000334495.1 Tupaia belangeri chinensis
CCTCCCCCGTTCTTCTCTGGTCAAATGAAAATAAGTAAATAAATAAAGTTAAATAAAATAATTCTTTTAAAAATTCTGAAGGAAGATGATTGAAGACAGAAAGGGAGATGGTCCAAGGAAAAGAGTTTGACCACCTGGATGGTCTGATTCTTAAAGTAGCAGTGTGAAGTTTGAGTTGATCTGTCTCCATGGATGGAGGAAAGTGACAGGTCCTGGGACCATGCAGAGACCTATTTGCATTCTCTCACACTCCTCTTTCAGTTCTAATGAAAACCAGTTGTTTAAAAGTCAATTCTCTTTCCACAAAGATAACTTTTGCATCCTAAGTCTGGGTATTCTGAACTCAGTAGGAATCACCAGACAGGTGCCTCCTTTGTCCCAATAACTTTTTTTTTTGTCTTCATTCTGTGTGTTCAGTTTCTGGAAGGATCAAGATGATGGGAAAAACCTGTTCGCATCAACCTCTCCCTAGGTGGCATGGATCTGTCTCTCCCATCTACAGGAAGGAAACTATTCACCTCCTCAGGGATTCATCTGGGTGACTGACAGTACATTAGAGCAGCACTTAGGCATTTGTGCATAATTTTCTGGGCACACTGATTTAGGAAAAACACCTAAATTATTTAAGAGCCCATAACTTCTGCCAACTCATTATACAAGCCTGAGTGTGCAGACCAGGTGGGGAAGGAAGAATAGATTAGAAATCAGGGTCCTACTGGAGTCCCAGAGCACTAATTTCACCTCTGCATGAGATCTTCTGGAGGCAACCATTATGAGATGGGAGATCTCCACTAGTCATGTCCACAGTGAGGACACCCAGGGCCCCCCATCTTGCACCTGGGGGAATCAAAAAGAACAATGGACAAGCCACTGGACTAGGAGTGCATACACAAGATTGCAGTTTTGCTCATTAGCTACTAAAATTTGTTTCTATTTTGCTGTGTGACTATGGCAAATCTCTTCACCTTTCTGAATCTCAAGAGCCTTTCTTCTCTGGTAAAATGGATGTCACATAAGGTCAGGGGTTTTCTAACATACATGTTTTTGGTAAGCATAACACTTTCTTCAGAACAAATTTAGATAAAGACTTAATACAGAAAACAGTTACAGTAGAGCTCATCTCTACTTTGCACCATAAGGAAGTGTTTTCAGAAGGCTTTATGTGGGATGCTTAATGCTCCAAGAAACTGCTCATTGACCACTGAATTAGAAGTCTGCATGATGTTTCATATTAAAGTATCACAAGGTTGTTTTTGTACCATGCTAAGGAAATTGTATCCCCTCGAGCTCTTATGTTGACGTCCTAATCTTTAATGTGACTGTATTTGTAGATAGTGTTTTTAGGTGATGGTTACGAGGTAAGGCCCTGCTAAGATTGGAGACCTTACAAGAAAAGGGAGAGAGAGAGCTTTATCTCTCCATGTGGATACACCAAGGAAAGGCCAAGTGGAGACATAAGCATAAGGTAACCATATGCAAGCCAGGAAGAGGATCCTTACCAGGAACTAAATCAGCCAGCACCTAGATCTTGGACATCCTAGCCCCTAGATTTGTAGGAAATAAATTTCTGTTGCTTAAGTTATTCAGTCTATTGTATTTTTGTTATGATATCCTGAACTAATTAATATACCAGCTGTGGAGTTTGCAGACCCCTGGTCCATCATAATAGAGTTTGATTCCCTTTTTGTCCGTAAATCAGCATCTCAGTTTGAAGACCAAGGAATGCCCACTTCCTTCAAAAGAGCTTCCCCTTTTATTCCAGCTCACATAGAGATCTTAGTTCCATGAACTCTTCACCTCCATCTATTGTTTATCTCCTAACTGCATAAAGAAAATCATCTAACAAAATAATTGAGGCATGCAATTAAGCCTGCCTGTGCTCCCATCTAACTCTTCTCTCTCTGTCCAACAATCTTTGTTGACTACCAGTGAGTATCAAATAAACATCAAAATGTCACATGCTTAATCTTTGTGTTTCATAAGTTCTCTACAGGTAACCTAGGCTATGGGCTGATGTGGATCTCTCTTTACTCTGTGTTTTGTGGTTTTTATTTCAGTTGCCAGAAGATCTGTGTGCTCATTATAGGGGGAAGGGGAAAAGGCACCCCTCAATGGGATATAGCCAAGGCACAATCCTTTTTCTCCCACGTCTCCTTCCCCAGGATTTTGGGAACATGTGCTACGTGTTTTATGAGTCACCAGGGATAGGATTCAAACTACAACTGGCTATGTGGAATTTGGCTCTCTTAACTGCTGAGTTACAAGCTGTTCCTGTATGCTGTTTTTCTACTCCTATACATTGTTTATCTGTTTCTTCATCTGACTGTCTAAACCTTGCCCCACCCTTCAAGGTTCAATTTTTAGATGCCATCTTCTCCATGAAAGCTTTCCTGAACTATCTAGTTGGAAATATTATTACCTCTTATGCACCTCCATTGCCACAGACTATGCTGATCATGGCACATGGCTCCCATTTTCCTACTATAGCTATTTGATAAATTCTTACATCCTCTTTTAGGTTATAAATGTCTTGAGGACAAGAACCATGTCTTATTCATCTTTTAATCTTTTATAATACCTGGCATGGTGCCTTGTAATTAGACGGCACACAATAAATAATGGTTAAATGAATGAATGGATGGATGGATAAATGAATCTGAGAATAACTGTATCTGATTAGGTTGGAAGCAACTTAAGTATAGATAGAGTTTTTAATATGCCTATGCATAAAAGAAGTATGAACCTGGAATATGTGATGAGTTTAAGGGCAGATGTCAGAGATGAAAGGTGTAGCAACTCATAACTCATTCAACAGCTATACGTTTGTTGAGCATGGACAATATGCCAGGAACTATTATGCTGCTGATGAGCGAAACAGATGAGTTCTTGCCTTGTTGAAATTTG
Organism: Tupaia belangeri chinensis; assembly: GCF_000334495.1. Taxonomy (NCBI): domain Eukaryota; kingdom Metazoa; phylum Chordata; class Mammalia; order Scandentia; family Tupaiidae; genus Tupaia; species Tupaia belangeri. Next base: position 2,148,074 of record NW_006159751.1, read on the forward strand.
CAGTACAGTGAGAGAAACAGACAAGTAGAAACTTATATATTATCTAAGCAAATAATTATAACAAGCAGTTTATTATATAAAGGAAAAGGTAAAGACCCACTCATAGTGGCACAGATTACAGGCACTACTGCATGATACTGGAAACCATATGGAAAGGTTTCGGGTTCACTTCTCAGGTCTACCTAAACATGTTAAGTACCCCCATAGCCACCCATGAGTTTGGCTGGGTACTGGGATAAGGGGGCATTATAATGTGAGGACTCTGTTTAGGGTCTCTCTCTCTCTCTCTCTCTCTCTCTCTCTGGAAATGAGTAAATAAACTCAGGATGGCAGGGGTGAGATGTTGCTCTGAGGAAAAAAGAAAAAGTGATGTGATTTAGACTGGGAATCAGAAAAAGTTCTGCAGGGAGGTGAGAGATTTTAGATGAAGATTAGGTTAACAAAGGATGAGTAAGAGTCACCCAGACTTAGAGGCAAGTAAAAGCTCGGAGACAGGAAACCCATGTTTGCAAGAAATTGGAAGGTCAATAGGGCTCTAGTATAGCGGCAAGGAGACTGGTAAGAAGAGTGAGGGCAGGTGAGGGCTTGATCACACAGAGCCAGATGAGGAATCTGTTTATTCTAACTGGTGTAAAGTCACTGAAGGATTTCAGCAATGAAGGAACACGTTCCTCCCCTCACTTTGGCTGCTGCATGGAAGGAAGTTTGCAGTGAAAAAGGCTACACAGACTGTAGCACAGAGATCATTGCAAGCAGGAGTCTGAAATGGTTTAGACTGAAGAAGTGGCAGCAAATCTGGGGAAAAGCAGTAATGCTGGAGAAATATTTTGAAGGTTCATTTTAGATGTACTTATAGCTACCTAATTTATCACATGTATTTCCTTAATTGTAGTCAATGTCTCACAATTAGAATCTAAGTTTCACGAGATCATGGACCTTTATATTGCTGAATCCTCACTGCTTACAACAGCTCTTGACATATAGTAAGTACTGAGTACATGTTTGCTGAACAAAATTAGGAGGAAATCATTTATAAATTAGAGGTAAAACAAAAAGGAAAGTACAGAGAATGATTTTCAGGATTTGAGCTTCAACACTAAGAAGGAGCAACGTGACATTTATTGAGATGAAGTGGAGCTTCCTGTATTAATCCAGCTGCTGCCCAGAGCCTCCCTCCTTTGTTTCTCCTTGTATGTTACTCAGACTTCTCTCATAACACCTTGGGACACTTGCCCATTTATGAATCTTTCATTCCCTCTCCCACCTCCACCCTGTAGACTATGAGTACCTAAGACCAGGCACCTTGCCTTATAGGTTCACTATTTTTTTTTTTTAATTTTGCTATAGGCCACGTGCACCCACCAGAGAGAGACACAGATGGGGGAGGCCTGAGAGTGAGAAATCATCCCCCAGAACAATGGCCACACCATAATCCCTTTTCCTCCAGTCTCCTCTCTGTATTTGGGGTACGCACACACACTGATGATTTTCAAACTATCAGATCTGGGACTTGAACTATACAGCTGGCCATGTGAGATCTAGTGTCTTAAACTCCATGCAACCTGTTGGCCCATAGGTTCACTTTTTATCTCTACTATCTGGATCAATAAATGTTTTTTGAGTGAAAGGATGAATGATATAACAATTTTGTGAATGAATGAATGCTACAGCAATACTTTGAGAATAATTATTTGATTGAGACGAGAGTAACTAAAGCACAAATAGAGACTTAAATATTACAATGTCTACGATAACAGTGGGCTTTGGCGAACAGGCGGGGAGTATCAAACTTTCTTGAGAAACTGTATTCCCACACTTTACCTTCCTACTTATCTCCATATCTTCGAGGAAAGTAATTTTTATATTTACTCTGGGACCAGCAAATGAGATAGTGGTTACGTTGCTCGACTCCCAAATGGCTGACTGTGGTTCAAGGCCCAGACCCAGAGGCTTGAAACTCATGCCGGGCACGTGCGCGTGTCCAGAGTCCCAACAGGAGAATGGAAGAGGAGGGACTGCAGCATGGCCATCCTCCCTGGGGACTGATTTCTTGCTTTCTGCCTTCCTATCTCTCTCTGTCTCTCCAGAGAGAGCCCTCACCCTATGGCAAAAATCTCTCTAAAAATAAATAAATAAAAAATAAAGTAAAGTAAAAAAAATATAAAAAACCACTTTAAAATATACATATATTTACTCTGATCTCTGTGGGAATAAGGTATCCACCACTACCCCATTCCTCCCTTTTTAAGATCCCAGAGGAGAACGGGACAAATGCTGGTCTCACTGGTCAGACTTTGTACCATTGATTTGCTCTCCCTTCTTCCTGTCTCAGGACCAGTAACTGAGCAAATGCCTATTCAAATTTGAAGACGAGCTGCACAGAGACCCCTCGGGCTTCCTCTTCTTGAGTAGCTTTCGTGCACTATCAGCTTCTCTAAAAATCCCTGTAGTGAGATTTTAATCCCTAGCTTAAGCAAAATCAGAATGGCTTGTGGTTTCATGTACTTATAGCTACCTAATTTATCACATGTATTTCCTTAATTGTAGTCAATGTCTCACAATTAGAATCTAAGTTTCACGAGATCATGGACCTTTATATTGCTGAATCCTCACTGCTTACAACAGCTCTTGACATATAGTAAGTACTGAGTACATGTTTGCTGAACAAAATTAGGAGGAAATCATTTATAAATTAGAGGTAAAACAAAAAGGAAAGTACAGAGAATGATTTTCAGGATTTGAGCTTCAACACTAAGAAGGAGCAACGTGACATTTATTGAGATGAAGTGGAGCTTCCTGTATTAATCCAGCTGCTGCCCAGAGCCTCCCTCCTTTGTTTCTCCTTTTATGTTACTCAGACTTCTCTCATAACACCTTGGGACACTTGCCCATTTATGAATCTTTCATTCCCTCTCCCACCTCCACCCTGTAGACTATGAGTACCTAAGACCAGGCACCTTGCCTTATAGGTTCACTATTTTTTTTTTTTAATTTTGCTATAGGCCACGTGCACCCACCAGAGAGAGACACAGATGGGGGAGGCCTGAGAGTGAGAAATCATCCCCCAGAACAATGGCCACACCATAATCCCTTTTCCTCCAGTCTCCTCTCTGTATTTGGGGTACGCACACACACTGATGATTTTCAAACTATCAGATCTGGGACTTGAACTATACAGCTGGCCATGTGAGATCTAGTGTCTTAAACTCCATGCAACCTGTTGGCCCATAGGTTCACTTTTTATCTCTACTATCTGGATCAATAAATGTTTTTTGAGTGAAAGGATGAATGATATAACAATTTTGTGAATGAATGAATGCTACAGCAATACTTTGAGAATAATTATTTGATTGAGACGAGAGTAACTAAAGCACAAATAGAGACTTAAATATTACAATGTCTACGATAACAGTGGGCTTTGGCGAACAGGCGGGGAGTATCAAACTTTCTTGAGAAACTGTATTCCCACACTTTACCTTCCTACTTATCTCCATATCTTCGAGGAAAGTAATTTTTATATTTACTCTGGGACCAGCAAATGAGATAGTGGTTACGTTGCTCGACTCCCAAATGGCTGACTGTGGTTCAAGGCCCAGACCCAGAGGCTTGAAACTCATGCCGGGCACGTGCGCGTGTCCAGAGTCCCAACAGGAGAATGGAAGAGGAGGGACTGCAGCATGGCCATCCTCCCTGGGGACTGATTTCTTGCTTTCTGCCTTCCTATCTCTCTCTGTCTCTCCAGAGAGAGCCCTCACCCTATGGCAAAAATCTCTCTAAAAATAAATAAATAAAAAATAAAGTAAAGTAAAAAAAATATAAAAAACCACTTTAAAATATACATATATTTACTCTGATCTCTGTGGGAATAAGGTATCCACCACTACCCCATTCCTCCCTTTTTAAGATCCCAGAGGAGAACGGGACAAATGCTGGTCTCACTGGTCAGACTTTGTACCATTGATTTGCTCTCCCTTCTTCCTGTCTCAGGACCAGTAACTGAGCAAATGCCTATTCAAATTTGAAGACGAGCTGCACAGAGACCCCTCGGGCTTCCTCTTCTTGAGTAGCTTTCGTGCACTATCAGCTTCTCTAAAAATCCCTGTAGTGAGATTTTAATCCCTAGCTTAAGCAAAATCAGAATGGCTTGTGGTTTCCCATTTGCCATGTAGGTATAGAGCCATCTTAAGAACACGAAGGGAGAATGTGTGACTAAGGCAAGACAAGATGTGAGTATTCCTAAATCCATTTGGGTTTTGACAGGAAAATCCCCATTCCTTAGAATGCTAGAGGAAAAGTTCCTCTGAATCAAAGTATACTAGACACTCTGTAGGGGTCAGAGAGGCAGACTGTGGAAATAAGAATGTCTCGGAAATTATTTAGCTTCAAAGAACAGAAGGTTGCTTCAACTAACTTAAGAAGTGAAGCATTTATTGTAAAGATACCGAGTAACTCAGAGAACCAAATTGTACCGGGGAACAGCAGAAGATAGATGGCACAGAGATAAGGAGCTAGTGAAAGGTTAAGGAAGTAGAGATAGCAACTGTGGATAGCTCTTTGAGAAAGTTCAACAATAAAATAGAGATATGAGTCAGTAACCCAAGGGAGTATTGGAGATGAAAAGGTTCTTGGAATGTAAATTGAGGAATAGTAGTCAGAGGAGGAACAAATAAGAAAAAGAAGGATGAGATAATTAATGCACAGTAGATGCTCAATAAATACTTGCAAATTAATTGAAACCACCTGGGCTGAGAAGAAATAAAGTTAAATATGACTCGAGGGACATTGAACATATTTTTAGCTCGGTCCTACGTGGTAGGTGACTACTTTCTGAGTCCTCAAGCAGACATTACCCTCTGAGGAAATCAGCTGCCCTTTCAGGCTGTAGTCAAGGGAACAGGGAGACATCCCTGCAATTTCAAAGCCACCTTATGCCAGTTTTCTTTGGTTCATGCATATTATGAAGCCAAACAGATTTGAAGAGAGCAGAAAATAGGCAGTTATAGCCAACATTGTATTTCCAAATTGATGTCATGAATCATTATTAGCCAAGTATGAAGTTGGTCATTCTTTTAAATAAGAATTCTTGCTTCTAGGTCGGGACAATAGCAGGTCTGGAGAAGAGGTCAGTAGTTCAACTTAATTATACTAGGCATTATATAGGAAGTAAAGAAGTAAACTGAGTAAATAAGATGTTGTAGAGATACTTTGGTTGCAAAGAACAGATGTACGCTCAAGCTGACTTGAATAAAATGGAGTTTATTTCAAAGACCCAGAGAAATATTACAGAGCAAAATTGTAAATAAACAAACCAAACAAAAACAAGACGATATTGAGCCTTACAGGGAATGAGGAGTTGGCATGTTCCCTTTATCTCTCTTCTCCTCTTTATGTTCTTTCCTTCTCACACTGCATGTCTTCCACATTTTCTATGTTATCATCATCATATTTCTCTCTCCACAGATGCCATCTCACACCCCAGGTAACCATCTTGCAGCAAAGATCCCCCAGATTAATTGGTCAATCCTGTATTCCCATTTCATATTCCCTGAAAAGATCCATTTATTGGCTCAGCTAGGGCCAGGTATCTACACTGGTACAATCTGATATCACAGAAGTAGAGACACATGACACTTTGAGCCACTCCTTCCCAGCTAAGGATGGGCAGGTTATCTAAACTGAGGTGACATGGGAAGAAAATAGTTGGCACATTCAGTTCAGAGGATCTGCCTAAATGCCACATTTTGAGCTGAACCTGATTTACAAAGATCTGTGGGAAAAGTTGACTCCAGTCTCCCACCTCCTTTTAGAGAAAACTCTGCTCAAATTGGAACCAAAGGAAGGGAAATGCCTAAGAGCTATTAGATTACAGCATCACCCTGCTGCTTCATGCTCTTGCCATGCTCCTATTTCCACACTTGATCCCACCCAAGAAGTGAACTAGCTAGCACACTCTGACTGAAAGAACCAATAAGTAACTTATCACTGTATTTGAGAAGCAAAGTTTCCTTGGGAAAATCTTGTGGCCCCAGTTGGTCTATCTCATCATTAGACCAAAGCAAACTCATTCTCTCTGAGACACGGCTCTAATGCCACCTCCTTTGCACTGTTTTCTGCACCACCACCCCCAAGAGAGAGTTGGTAACAACTCTATGCGCTTGTTGATCCCTTTTCACATCTTAATTAAGCTACATGATTAACATCTGTCCAGATGTCTTCTAGACCGTGAGTCCCATGGGAAGCATCTGACCATTCATTCCTGTATCCCCAACTCACATGGCACGTTTCACATTTGATTCATGTGCAATGAGTAAATGACACAGCCATGGCCACGCTATATCCATTTACAAGTCTTTTTCTAGCAGAGGGTCCCAGAAATCTGATGAGGTATGATTTCGAGTGGTTTTCAATGCTAGGACATCCTCAGATAGTCTGAAGTTGAGAAGAGGAAAGCATAGGAGACGGTTGGCTGGAAGGAGAATAGGTAGTCTTCACGTGTCTATAGGCCTTTCTTGTAAAATTAAGATAAAACTTCCAATTAATTACCACAGGGAAAAAGAGGACCAAAGGCCAAAACTCCAGGGCAAGAGACTTCAGTTCAACATTAAGAATATTCTACGCGGCAGTGATGGCCAAAGATAGATTAGGCTATCTACAGAGGTGGAAAGCAACTTGTCACAGGAATGCTAAAAAAAAAAAAAAAAACAGTCCTAAAATTGCTCATCGAACTAAATATTTATTGATTTAGTTTCACTTAAAATTATACAATCTATGTTTGTTTGTTTTGTTTTGTTTTTAGTATGCCATGTTTTGTTTTATTTTAGTTTTTTTTTTTTTTTTTTTTTTGCTATAGGGCACATGTGCTCACCAGAGACAGTGACAGAGAGAGAGATGACAGACAGACAGACCGAATGCCACACTCTGTGCTGAACCTGACTTACAAAAATATATGGGAAAGTGAGAAATCCCCCAGAGGGGATAGCCACACCACAATCCCTTCTCCTCCAGTCTCCTCTCAGGACTTTGGGAACACAAACACACTTGTACCCAGAGTGATTTTCAAGCCTCTGGGTCCAGGTGGGATCCAGCACCTTAACCTTCACATACCACACTGAGCCACAATTAATCTCTGCTTATAGGATTTTTTTTTAATTAAGAATTATTTAATTTAATTTATTTTTATTATTAGTTTTTAATTTGCTATAGTGCTTGTGTGCTCACCAGAGAGAGGGAAAGTGAGAATGCAAGCTGCCAGGTTCAGGACTCGAACCACAGTTGGTCATGTGGGAGTCCAGCACCTTAACCACCATGCCACCTGTGGGCCCCATTGTTTAAAAAAATTTTAATTCCAAGTGAAAAAAATTGTTTTTAATTTCACAACTTGGAGATCATCAGTATTAACATGCTGACATAGAATATATTCTTATAATTTTCCTGTGTAGTTAAGCACTTAAAATCTGTATTTATTTGCAAATATAAAATATATTATTCATTGTCTGATAGACCTTCAACTCTACATTTCCTTAAAACATCTATGCAACGTCATTCATGTTTATGTAAATCTTGGAGCCATTTATTCATTAGAGGAATAGTAGTAAATATTCTATTGTATGTATGTATTCATTACTGATGAATCTATAATACAGTCAGGCACAGTAAAAAAACACTGAATTATGGGCTGTGAGATCTGGATTCTAGACTCAGGTAAGACACTTAGCTATACAACCTTTCTCAGCCTTAGTTTACACAGCTATAAAACAAAAGGTTTGAATGAGGTGATCCAGAGGTTTTGGGGGACTTATTATTCCATTAGTAAATGAGTACGCTACTCTAATAGTCACTTTGGGTGCAACAAAATGGTAAAAGTAGAGCCTATTCTCAGTTTAAACTGTAGTCTTATATACATAAAACAACTGAGTAACAATCTAAGACCATCATTGTTGGAAGTGACAACAGTAGTAAAAGTAAAGGATACTGGGTCAGAAGGTGGTGTGGAGGTTAAGGCAGCTGGTTCCCATACAGCTGGCTCTGTGGTAAGTCCTGGACTCTCCAGCTTGATAATCAAACCAGGCACATGTTTGTACATGCCAAGAATCCTGAGAAGAGAATGGAGAAGAGACTATGGCATTTTCTCTCTCTCTCTCTCTTTTTTGGTTGTTTTTTTTTTTTTTTTTTTTTTTTTTTTTTTTTTTTTTTTTTTGCCTTAGGCCACATGTGCTTGTGTGTGGGGGAGGAGGGGACAGATACAGTAAGAGGGAAAGTGAGAACTCACTCCCCCAGAGGGTGATGGCCATGCCATAATCCCTTCTCTTCCATTCTCCTCCATTCTCCTCCTGGGATTTTGGGCATGCACACACATAAGTTTGGCTTGATTTTGTAGCAACCAAGTCTGTGACTCGAACTGTGATTGACCATGTGGGAGTCCAGCGACGTAACTGCTATGCCATCTGCTGGCCTCTTCCCTCTCTCTTTCTCTGTGTCTCTCTCTAGTGAGTACAAGTATTCTATAGCAAAGACTAACAACAACAAAAAAGTACACTTCAGGAACTGAGAGTCTGCATCTTCTCTAGCATGATGATTACAAATCTGTTTATATTAGAAGGAAACACTTCTGTAAAGGACGCTTTGGGGAAGGCCGACATTTCCCCTACAGGAGTAAGCCATTTGTTGCCAGGAATGTTGATTGTAGATAATAGACAGCTGTATCCTTCTCCAGAAATTTATCTTGCCAAAAGAGAGCTTCCTTGCCTTAAGTTATGCCACCTTCCCGAGGATAGCTCACATCCAAATGACCAACGTGGGGCTTAGCCCTTTTGTCTGAATTTCAGCCACTCCTGCAGGGTCATTTTAGCTCTAGAGATTCACACAGGCTTGGCTAGAACCTCTCTTCTCACTAAATTACAGTTCAGATTTCCTCCCACCCAATCCTCCTTTTCTTACGTGTTACTCCTGAGTGCACGTCCCAATAAATCTCCTGCATGAAAATTTCCATCTAGGGAAATATTTACAGGGAAACTGACCTATGAAAACCCCTTTTATTTATCCTAAAATGTAAAAACAAAACAAAACAAAAACTGCAAATCCAAGAAGCTCCATGAATCTTTTTTTTTTTTTTTTT
>NW_006159751.1:2157855-2162890 GCF_000334495.1 Tupaia belangeri chinensis
CGACTACATTGGGAGTCCAGCGACATAGCCATTACGCTAACTGCTGGTTCCCGAAGCTCCATGAATCTTAATCTAAAGAAATGTGCAGGAGCCAAAAAACATCCTTTACTTCTTTTCTTCATTGCTGCTATTCTTTTTACTTATCCATAAGCTATAACAATAGAATAAGAAAAATACTTTATTTTTGTTCTTGGCTAAAGAACATCATAATCATCAAATAGGTAAAAACTAGTGATAGACATAAAAATCTTAAACTTAAAGGGGATGGGATGAAAGGAGCTATATTACATACAGAGGAACAAAACTTAGATTTACAACAAGTTTTCTGTCAAAAACAATGCAACTCCAAAGATGGTAGAGCCATATCTTTAAAAAGCAAAAGAAAACAACTTGTCAGCCAAGCATTCTGTACAGAGTTAAAATATCTTCCAATAATAACAACAACAAAAAAGAAAACAGAATAAGGGCTTTTCAGGTATACAAAAACTGAGATAATTTACTATGAGCAGAGCAGCACTTTAGCATTCCTTATGAAATGTTAAAACCTTTCAGATACAAAAAAAAAAAATCTGAGATACAAATAAGGATCTACACAATGAAATGGAGAGTCCCCAAAATGATAAATATAAGTTCAAATATAATTTTAAAAAGTTTTATCATTTAAAAATCTCTTTAAAAACTAATTGTCTATTTAAAGTAAAAATATTTTTATTTTATTTATTATTTGTCTTATTTTTACATTCAATCACTGTGTGTCAGTGCAGCATACCAAATGCATTTTCCCTTCCTGAATACACCACATATTGGTTCAGTCAAAGATATTACCATACGTATTATCAACAGATAATTTTCCATTTTTATGTTCCTTAAACATTTTGCTTCTTTCTTTTTCCCCTTGATTCCCTCCCTCTCAACAGTGAAAATATTAAAAGAACACACTTTGGAAGTTTATAGCATGGAAAAGCAAAATATGTAACAACAAAAACACAAAGGCCAGGAGGGGAAAATAAAAATTGTACCATCTACTATTACAAAGTTCTTATACAATATGTGTGCTGGTAATATTATTTAAAGGTGAACTGTGTTAATACTATATAACATAAACCCTACAGCAGCACTAACAAATAAAAGCCAAAGCCATATAGGTAAATCAATAAAGAAAAGAAAATTATTTTTAAAAATGCAACTAATTTAAAGGAAGCTAATGAAAGTAAAAAACAAAGCCAGGATGGCAAGAATGAATGGGACAACTGGAAAAAAAAGTCATAATGGAAAGCTTGAACCCAGTCATACTGATAATTATGTTAAGTGTAAATAATGTAAACACATTAACTAAAAGCCAGGATTATCAGATTTCATTGAAATATTCAGTGTTAAAAGGAAACAAATCAATCAATCTAGAATTCTGTCCTGCAAACAAAAACTAAGGGACTTTGTCACTAGTAGATGTGTCTTGCAAGAAATATTAAAAGAAGTTCTACAGAAAGAATGTATACAGATCAGAAACTTGGATTTACTAAAGAAACAGAGCAATAGAGAAAGAATAAATTGAGATAAAATATTTTTTCTTATTCTTATCTAATTAAATAGATAATTGTTAGTTTAAAATAATGATCACAACAATGCATCGGGTGGTTATAGTATATGGATGAGTAAAAAGAATAGCAGCAGTACATAAAGGGTGGAAAAAAAGAATTGGGAATGCCCTGTATTGAGGCACCCACATTACCCATGAAGCAATAAACAATGTTACTAGAAGGTGGACCCAGAGTAGTTTTAAAGGTATATTACAAACTTTAGGGCAACCACTTTTAAAAAGTGTTCCAAAAAGTCAGTCAAAGATATTACCATACGTATTATCAACAGATAATTTTCCATTTTTATGTTCCTTAAACATTTTGCTTCTTTCTTTTTCCCCTTGATTCCCTCCCTCTCAACAGTGAAAATATTAAAAGAACACACTTTGGAAGTTTATAGCATGGAAAAGCAAAATATGTAACAACAAAAACACAAAGGCCAGGAGGGGAAAATAAAAATTGTACCATCTACTATTACAAAGTTCTTATACAATATGTGTGCTGGTAATATTATTTAAAGGTGAACTGTGTTAATACTATATAACATAAACCCTACAGCAGCACTAACAAATAAAAGCCAAAGCCATATAGGTAAATCAATAAAGAAAAGAAAATTATTTTTAAAAATGCAACTAATTTAAAGGAAGCTAATGAAAGTAAAAAACAAAGCCAGGATGGCAAGAATGAATGGGACAACTGGAAAAAAAAGTCATAATGGAAAGCTTGAACCCAGTCATACTGATAATTATGTTAAGTGTAAATAATGTAAACACATTAACTAAAAGCCAGGATTATCAAATTTCATTGAAATATTCAGTGTTAAAAGGAAACAAATCAATCAATCTAGAATTCTGTCCTGCAAACAAAAACTAAGGGACTTTGTCACTAGTAGATGTGTCTTGCAAGAAATATTAAAAGAAGTTCTACAGAAAGAATGTATACAGATCAGAAACTTGGATTTACTAAAGAAACAGAGCAATAGAGAAAGAATAAATTGAGATAAAATATTTTTTCTTATTCTTATCTAATTAAATAGATAATTGTTAGTTTAAAATAATGATCACAACAATGCATCGGGTGGTTATAGTATATGGATGAGTAAAAAGAATAGCAGCAGTACATAAAGGGTGGAAAAAAAGAATTGGGAATGCCCTGTATTGAGGCACCCACATTACCCATGAAGCAATAAACAATGTTACTAGAAGGTGGACCCAGAGTAGTTTTAAAGGTATATTACAAACTTTAGGGCAACCACTTTTAAAAAGTGTTCCAAAAAGAAGTATAATAGATACACTAAGAGAAGAGGAAAAAAAAATGGAATCATATAAAATGCTCAATTAAAACCAGAGAAGACGTGCACTCACTTCGGCAACGCACATACTAAAATCAGAGAAGACAGGGCCCAGCTGATAAGGCACCGTGCTTCATAGGCTGGCGCCACATGTGAGGCCAAGTTTGGTTACTATTTCCACCAGTAAAAGGTTAGAAGCAGAGGCACACACCTGTGATCCCAGGTAAGAGGGTAAGCCAGGAGAATTATGGCACAGACCTTGTCAAAACACATAAACCAGAAAAATAAGAAGAGTGAAAGTTAGAAAAGTACGAAAGGAAGAAAAGAACAAGTACAATGAATGAAAATAACTACAGGGCCCACTAGGTAGCATAGCAACAAGCATGTCTCCAGTGATGCTGAGTCTGAATGGAAGCTCATGGGTTCAGTTCCTCAGTCAATCTGTACATACTGGGCATACACAACCATGATCCTGACTAGCTGGGGAGGCTGGGGAAGAAATCGTGGTGTGAAACCCTGTTTAGGGTGCTAGTCTCTGTGTGTCTGTGTGCGTCTTTCTCTCTCTCACTCTGATGAAAAGAAAGAAATTTTAAAAAGGAATAAGACAGAGATGTCAGAGTGGATTTTAAAAATATCTCTGTGGCTTGGTAGTTGGGGCAGCTGGATCCCACAGGGCTGAACCCAAGATTCAAGTCCTAAACATGATGGCTGAGAAACATGCTAGTCACGTGTGCATGCATGCCCCAAATCCCAAAAGGAGCGAAATGAAGGACAAAGGATTGCAGTGTGACCATGCCCCATGGGTAATGCTTTCTCCCTCTGTCTCTCAGTCTCTCTGGCAAGTGAACACACCCTTTAGCAAAAAAATAAAATAAAATAAAACATAAAATAAGATAAAACAAAATAAAAACAGAAATAGGATTTGACTATAAGTCGTCCATAAGAAACCTTTTAACTGTAAGGATGCATATAGATTAAAAGGAAATGAATGGAGGCAGGGGAAGGAGGAGGAGGGAATAAGCATTTAGTGAATATAGAATTTCATTTCTGAAAGATGAAAAAGTTCTAGAGATGTTGCATAATGATGAAAATATTTTAAAATTTGTTTATACATACACACATTCTATAGATAAACATTTATATAAATGTATAAGTATGATTACATCATATGGGGTGTGTAGTGCAATTATTAAAAATACTATGCTAGATGTAAAGGCAAGAATTTTTAAATAAAGATATCTAACTTTAGTGAGCTGTACCCTTCAAAATTACTAAGATGGTGAATTTATTGTTATGTGTTTTTGTCACAATAACACAAAAAGTAATAGAGGAATATGTGATGTGCTTACACTACTGAAAAGAAACAGGAATAGCTATATTAATTGCAGACAAAGCAGACTTCAGAACAAGGAAAATTAACAAGGATAAAGAAGTCGATTAGTCAAGAGGACATAACAATTATAAAAATCATGCACCTAATAACAGAACCTTAAAATACATGAAGCAGAAACAAAACTGCAGAAAATTCTGGACAGAAATTCCACACTGCTAAGTAACTGATGAAACCAAAAACAGAAAATTAATATATAGAAGATATAACCAACACTGCCAAAAAAAATACTTGACCAGATTTCTATAGAATATTTTATTTAACAGTAGAAAACACACTATTTTCAAGTACATACACTAAATATTTATTAATTTTGACCATATTCTAGAAAGACTACATAACAACTTCCACTAAACTTTGAAGTATTAAAATCATCCAGAGAATGTTCTCTGACCACAATGGAATTAAAGTAGTCATCAATAACATCAAAAAGATATGGAAAAGACACAAATATTTGAAAACAAAGCAACTTAATTATTTTTTTATTCAAGATAGAGAATACAAATCCACACATGAGAGAGAAACACTCTCTACAAGATCTTCTCATACCATGATCCCTTTTTCACAGCTCTCTAGCTCAATAGAATCTTGAGTACACTCATATGCCCTGCATGTTTCAGGCTGACCAGGCCAAGAATTCCAACCTGGTCCAACTTGGGTTAGCCATGTGGCTTCCAGCATTGCAATTCTGGTGGTATATCACTGACTGTACCACCAGGCTGGATCAGCAACTCCTTTTTTTTTTTTTGGAGGTATTTGCTATAGGGCCCTTGCACT
>NW_006159751.1:2163009-2163329 GCF_000334495.1 Tupaia belangeri chinensis
GAGCTTAAGCCACCGGGTCTGGGACTTGAACCGTGGTCGACTACATGGGAGTTCAATGGCGTAGCCATTACACCATCTGCTGGTTCCAGCAACTCTCTTTTAAATAACCTATGTGTTAAAGAATAAATCACAAGAGACATCAGGAAATATTTTGACTAAAAGAAAATGAAAATACAGCACATCAAAATTTCTTTAAAAAAATATAAACCAGGTCTTACAGGATAATGTGTAGCATCAAAACCTTGTATTAGAAAAACAGGGCTCCCCCGGGACCCGCGCCGAGTGAGGCGGGGGAGGGCGGAGGGGCCCTGCGCCGGCCC
>NW_006159751.1:2163738-2182456 GCF_000334495.1 Tupaia belangeri chinensis
AGAGGGTCAAACATAGGATAAAAAACATATATATATATGTATACATTGTATGAAAGTAGAAATGGAATATTATTGATGATAACATGCTTGATTAAGTCACTAACAAAAAAAAAAAAAATAGTATGTCTCCACTTAACATATACAGGCTGTCCCCACTCTATGGTAGAGACTGAAAGACTAGAGAACATAAAAGCATTAAAAATTGTTATGGACACAAGAAACAAAGTGGAAGGAGTGTGTGGGAGGGGAAGAGTGCAGGAAAGGAAATTAGCAGAAAAAAATGGAGATACGATATTTGTGGGACACAGATATATAGTTTATTATCTGTTGACGAGGATGTGTATAGATTCTCAACTGGACTGAGATGTGTATCATGCTGGGTAACGTCTCTTTACAATTTAAATCATGTATACTGATTGAATGTATCAATAAAAGCAACAATAAAAATAAAAGTAAAATAAATTAAAAAAAAAAAAGAAAAATAGGGCTGAATGATGACATAGTGGTAATGCAACCGGACCTACATGGGAAAGCCCCTGGTTTGCTTTCAAGGGCACACGCGTGCATACCCATGATCCAGGGTGGCTGAGGCTGGAGGTGAGTCACTGTACAAAGACCCTGTTGGAGGTGTCTGTCTCCTTACTTCTCTTTTTCTCTCTCTGTTTCTTTCCTGGAAATCATAAATAAACTGTAAAGAAGGAAAATGTAAAACTTTTAAATCAGTAACCTAGGCTTCCACTTTAAGAAACTAGAAAAATAAAAGTAAACCCAAAGTAAAAGTAAATAATAAAGATAAAAGCAGAAATCAATGGAAAAAAAAAAAAAACAGAAAATAACAGAGTAAACTGATAAAAAACCAACCTGTTTTTTTCTAAATATCAATAAAAGTGATAACCTTCTAGACAACCTAATGAGGAAAAAGAGAACAAATCACTAATATCGTGAATGAGAAAAGGGGCATACTTACAGATCTTACTGCCATTAGAAAAGGACTACGTGACTATCATAAAAATGTTATGCCAATAAATGCAACTTAGACAAAATGGACAAATTCCTTCAAAGACACAAACTATCAAAACTATTCAAGAAGAAATAGCTTGAATGGCCTTGTATCTATAAAGTATTTTGAATGTGTAAGTTAAAAATCTTTCTGTAAAGAAAAATTTAGGCCTAAATAGCTTTACTGGAGAATTTTATCAAAAATTAAGAAACGGTTGACAGTGTGGAGGTTAAGGCAGCTGAATCCCATATGGCCAACTGCAGTTTGAGTCCTGGTACCAGCAACTTGAAAATTACTCTGGGCATGTGTACATGCATGCCCAAAATCCTGAGAGGAAAATGGAAGGGAAGGAATTACAGCATGTTCATCTCCCTAGTGGGGAAATATCTCTCTCTCTCTCTTTCTCTCTCTCTCTCTCTCTTGCTCTCACTCTCGCTTTCGCTCTCTCCCCCCTTTGCACCCCTTTGGTAAGTACATGTGCTATATATATGTATATAAATATACAAATTATTCATACACACACACACACATACACACACATACAAATTCTTCAACAGCTCAAACAAAATAAAGTCTGAACTCTTTTATTACTCCAAAATGACCCTGATCCCAAAACCAGATGGTTATTCTAACTAAACTACAAACTAATTTCCACCATGAACATAGACACGAAATTTCTTAACAAATTTTAGCACATTAAACCCAGCAATATATAAAAATCTAATACATCATGACCAAGGAAAGTTTATCCCCAGAATACAAAACCTGTTTAACATTCAAAAATCAGTGGAGTCACCAGATTTATAGTCTGTGGGGAAAAAACTCATATGATCCTCTCAAGATTACAGGGAAATTATTTGCCAAAATTTAAAATATCTATTCATGATTAAAACTTCCCAGAAAATTTAGAATAGAAGGGAACACTCTCAATCTAGAAAAGGGTATCTATGGGAACCCTACAGCTAACACAATAATATTGAAAAACAGGCTGGCTTGGTGCAGTAATAATGCACTGCCCAAGTGAAATGGGATCCAAATGGAAGATCATAGGTTTGATTCCCCAGTTGACCTGTACACACCAGGCATTCATGCCATGATCCTGGCTGGCTGGGAATGCTGACATTGGGGAATAGGATCATGACATGAGGCCTTATAGAGAGTGCTTGTCTGTATCTCTTGCTCTTTCTCTGTCTCTCATATAAAAGAATACATAAACATTAGAAAACAAGACTAACTTAATGGTGAAATACTGAATAGTTTTCTTCTAAGATGATAAGAACAAGGCAAGAATATTGGCTAACTCCTCTCCTATACAACATTGTACTGGAAGTACTAACTTGGTAGAGTTAGACTAAGTAAATAAATAGCACCCATACTCTTTATTCTAAAATTTACTCTCTCCAATCTTGGTAAGGTAGAATTTGAGAAAGTCACATTTATCTGCTGGCTACTGAATAAAGCATCCTGCTACTTTTTCCACTATCCCTTCTTCTTCTTCTTTTTTTTTTTTTTCATGCTATATTATCTTTTATTAAGTATGAGGACCTCTCCAACATAAAATCCAAAAACCATTTCACCCATGGCTCTGTTTGACTGCCATTCTCTTGTCTCTCTCTTCAGCAATGGTGAGGCGGATACCTTTTCCCCAGGGAAGAGAAATCCATGCCTTTGCCAATAACAAAAATGTTGGAGAGGAGTGGCAAAGCTGTTGCCATTGGCATCTTTCACATGAACCACACTGAAAGAGCCAGGATGTCTCTCTCTGCTGGTGATCACACCAACTCTTCCCAAGTTAGCACCTCCTGTCACCAGACACAGGTTATCAGTGTCGAACTTGATGGACTCAGTAATCTTGCCCGTCTTCAAATCAGTCTGAATAGTGTCGTTCACCTTGATGAGAGGGTCTGGGTAGCGGGTGGTATGAGCATCATGGGTCACCAGGTGAGGGGTTCCCTTTGTGCCCTCAAAGATTTTCCTCACTTTGCACAACTTGTACTTGGCCTCCTCAGGTGTAACACAATGGACGGCGAAATGACCCTTGGTGTCATAGATCAGACAGAAATTCTCTCCGGTCTTGTCAATGCTGGTGACATCCATAAAACCAGCAGGGTCGGTTATGTCAGTACGGACTTTGCCAGCAACCTTAATGAACCGCTGCCTGCAGACCTTCTTTACTTCATCTCCTGCCAAAGCATACTTAAGCCTGTTCCTTAGGAAAATGATGAGCGGAAGACATCCCCTCGACTTGTGGGGACCAGTGGGTGGACCAGGGGCAAACACACTGGTCAATTTATCCAGCATCCAATGCTTTTGAGCTGCTCCATGCTTCAGATGCTTCTCAGGGCCATGAGCCATGACTATGCTAGGTCGCCTGCCACTTTGAAAAGAATTCTGGAAGGGCCTGGAAGCACAGCCAGTGATGGCACGATCTCCACCATCCCCTCTTCTCTTGAACACCAGAAGAAAACTTCTTGGGATTGGACCGTTGGGGACTTCCATTAAGATGTCATAGCACTATGGCAATGCTCACATGTCTTTCTCTCTCTTGGTCTCCCTTTCTCTCTCTTCTCAGGAGGCTAGAAAGTTAGGGAAATCAGTGCTGGTCTAGCTCTCTCTCTCTTAGGGTACTAGAGAGTTAAGAAAGTCAGAGCTTCTGCTAAAAATGCTTACCTATTTTTCATTATTTTTGACACCTTTTCTCATTTCCAAGCATTCAGATGGATGCAATGGTCTCAAAAGATGCTTGTGCCTGAGAGTTCTCTCATCCTGAAAAGGCAGAGGAGAGAAAAGTTCTAGATAACAGGTAAATACTATATCAAGCTACTTCTTGCTGGTGAAATGTTCTCCTTGACCTGGGGATAGGTGATATTTGACTATGGACTTAAAAGGCTCAGGGTCTTGATTCTTGGTACTAAGCTACCTCTAGCCTAGGAAAAAAAGAGTTTTCTACATGGCATGCCAGAAGAGCACGTGAGGTCTCTTCAAAGCCTCATAGTTATAAAAAACTGGGACAGTTGCTTGACCTTACCTTCTGCATACACAGCTTTCAGGAGCACTTCAGAATTGTCCATGACTGGTGTAGACAAGGACTCAGAAACCTATGCCCCGGTCAAGTCTTGACCAGTCTTCCCCTTACTAACTATTGATGACCCCACAGAAGCAGAAAGAACCACCTCTCCTCACCGAGAGTTCAGTTCCAGAAGTCAATGCATCCACTATTGGCCAGGTACCCACAAAGCGATATGGTATAAAAAGCTTTATTGCTCACTTAATGAGACCATCTAGGAAGAGTAGGGTCAAAACTGGGGTCAAGTAGGGTCAAAATTTGACTTGAGAGAGAATAGTAAGGGTCAGTGGGGTTGGGGTTTTATGATAATCTTGCAGTAGGCCTGGGGTAAGGGCCTGGGCTTGCATGGCACCTTTCCTCTAGTACCACAGCATAAAGCACCCCGGCTTTATTATAAGTTTTCCCAGATGTGGAGGAGAAAGAGGATTGGAGTAGTAGAGCTAGATGGCTGTCAGCAGTCAAACAACAAAAATTGAATCAAACTACATAGTAAACCAACACTACCAGTTTTTCCTTCAGAGTCACCTCTCCGACTTTCTACCTTCTGTGTGTGGGGTATTCCCCAAGGCCTAGCAACATCTATCTGGGAAGAATAAGCCATTGGGGCAGGAGTATCACTCCCACACAGGGAACAGCTGTATGTGTGGAGGTGACAGGACCTAATGAGCTTGCAGAGAATATTTAAATTGCTAAACAAGATAGCATATTTACAAGTGTGTTTATCCCTAAGCATTTGCAGTAAAAATCAAAGTGATGCCATTATCTGATCCCCCAGTGGCATGTACTTGGAAGCATTTCTCTTTTAGCCAAAATTTATTTAGGGCTGTATATAATTCTCTTTTTCAAACAATAAGAAAGTCTTTATGGTGGGAAATTAAGCAAAGGAACCAGGAGGAGCTTAAACTAAAGGCAGGAAAGAATCTGCATGACTTCTTCTGGGAAATGGTTATGAAAGCCTCATCTCCCTCTGCTTTCCTAGTGCAGGGACTAGCAGCAGCCTCGTGCAGAAAAAAGTACCATGAGCATGAAACCAACTGACTCAGATTTTAACCTGAAGCTCAGTCCTTTAACATGTGACCTTAGGAAATGTATTTTTTTATAACCTCCCTTTTACCCCCTATAAACTAAGGATAAACACAATAAGATTGCTGTAAGACATAAATTAGAAAATCCATATGAGGGGCCAGCAGGTGGCATGGTGGTTAAGGCACTGACACTCCACATAGCCAACCATGATTTGAGTCCCAGAACTGGTGGCTTGCTTTCTCACTTTCTCCTCTCTCTCTCTCTGTGTCTCTCTCTGATCAAATTAAAATGAATGAGTGAATGAATAAAAAAATTAAATGAAATAAATAATTCTTTAAAGAAAAAAGAAAATCCATGTGAGTATCCAGTATAATGTATGACACATACATGACAGGTATTCAGCAAATGTTAGTACATTTCTACCACTGTGCTCACCATTAGGACAACCACCGATAACAAAAAATTGTGGGTTTGAACCAGCAGTTAGCGTAATGGCTATGTCGCTGGACTCCCACGTAGTCGACCGCGGTTCGTGTCCCAGACCCGGTGGCTTAAAACTCACGCCGGGCGCGTGTGCGTGCGTGCCCAAGATCCCGAGAGGAGAATGGAGGAGAAGGGATTGCGGCGTGACCATCCTCCCTGGGGGGTGATTTCTCGCTTTCTGTCTCTATGTCTCTCTCTGTCTGTCTGGCGAGCGCACGCGCCCTACAGTGAAAATCTCTCAAAAAAAAAAAAAATTGTGGGTTTTAGCAAAAGGCATTTCTTCGCTCTCTATTCTTCTGTCCACGGTGCATAAATTGCTCTTCAAAATTACCAGTAATAGGTCATCTTCTCTGTGCTTTAAAAGCCTCCAGAGAACTCACCAGCTCTTCAACCCAGTCCATCTTCTGGACGTTCTAACAGAAAGCTCTCCCTTAAACTGAGCTGCAGTCTGGCTTGCTGGCACAGCATCTTCCGAACAACTGTTAATAGGAACGTACTCTGGAGGATGTTAGCAGTTGAGCAGAAAATAAAATTAATCCTTTGATTTCCATTCCTGGTAATGTTTCAGACCAAATGCCTTGAAAAACTATCCAGGTACAAAGAACCCAAGAGGGCTATGCAAAGTATTTCTAAATATGTTTTTGAATGCACTGTGCATAGCAGATGTGACATTCCAGTAAAAACAATCTTCATAAGCTGAAAAAGACACAAAACTCCAACCCAGGCAGCTTGTTGCCCTGAGGACATCTGCTCATCACTGGCAACCTGGAGATTCTTTTTCAATGGACTTTTCCCGGAGAAAAAGGAAAAGGATCTGCAGCCTACACAGGTAAAAAAGCGAATGAGACCCTTAAAAGCTCAGTGAAAAGATAAACCAAGGAAAAGAACCCGAGGAAGGGAGATAGAACATTTTCTATATTCGCTTTAGAACTGAAGAAAAGAAGACACTAACTCAGGTAGATTTTGTACGAATTCACGCATCTAAAGAGATTTTTTAAAATACAACAGTAATCGTAAAAAGTCACATGTTGATCAGTCACAGATTGGGTAGAATAAACACAAATCCTCTTAAGAGTAATACACCTTAAAACTAGTCTTAGAGAATTTTTTACAAGTTTCAATAGCGTGACCTTTCCATCTAAATTCATAAATTAGATTCACAGCAAATTCTGATATTGAACATTATATAAAATAAGTGCATTTAACAAAAATTTAAATTGGGACTGGACCTATTTGGGAAAGGTCCTCAGTTCACATCCCAGGACTTTCTGGGCAGGCCAGGCATGTGTGTGCCCATGATATGGTTGGCTGAGACTAGGGTGGATTGTGAAAGGAAGACCATTAGAGATCTCTCTTTCTTTCTGTCTCTCTCAGGAAATAAATGAATAAACTTTTTTAAAAATGAAAACTAACATTAGATTTTTGACTAATTAATGACATGTTATTTTTTAAAATTTTTTAATTTCTATTTTTAATTAATTAATTAATTTACATTCATCCACTGAGCATTGTCACAGCATACAAAATGTGATTTCCTATCCAGAATATACTGCATAGTGGCTTAATAATACATCTTATCACAGATAATTTTCCATTTCTAGTTTCATATATATATATGTGTGTGTGTGTGTGTGTGTGTGTGTGTGTGTGTATTTTTCCCCGTTTTTCCCTTATTTCTCACCCTCTGCCATTTCCCACCCTCCTCCCACACTAACTCTGGTGTCTACAGTGGTTTTCCATTCCTTTTTTCCCCCACACTATTGATTCCCAAAATTTCTTAAATAATCTAACTACTTTCAATAGCAAGTTCAGCTGATATATACATATCTGTGAATACATATCTGACGTTAAGCGTGAAACTCTGAATAGAATGAATATACTATGAAGTAGCACCTAGCTGATGCTATATAGCTTACTATGGTCATTAAATAGATGTTTTTAAATATAGTTTTAATTTTAAGGCTAATCACTCATGTAATAGAAATGGGATATATTACATCCAAATTAGTGGAGGGTAAAAGCACAAAAGTTTTAGAAACTCAATCCTAAAGCAAGTTTACCAAAAAAAAAAAAAAAAAAAAGAGTGAGAGAGAGAATGAAAAGCAGAATATTGAGAGAGAGAGGAAACGCAAATTGGTAAATTTGAACTAAAATATATTAGTGATAACATCAAGTGTAAATCGACTTGATTGTCTGGTAAAAAGAGGAGTACAGACTATTAGACTTGGTAAAGAACAAAATCCAACTGATGTAGTATAAATATATTGAAAGAGTTAAAGTAAGTGGTTTAAAAAGTGCAAATATGAACTATAACAAAGCTGGTAGATTTCCGTTCCCCCGTAAGATGGGGTGATAGGAACTAGATTTACCTTCCTACCTGAAACAACCAAATAACTGACAAAGTGTGTTTTTTTAAGGTGTTATTACAACACTGTACATCAGGTAACAAAAGACATTATTTGTTTTTATCCCTGGAAGATAAAAAATAATAACAATATGAGGTCTAGCAAAGGTAACGTGGGCCGAATGCTGCCTCTCAGCAGACTGAGGCCACACAGGATGCCCAGGTTTGATGGCCCACCCTAAAAACCAGGCTTGGTGACACATACCTGTGGTCTCAGCTACTCAGGAGGCTGAGGCAGGAAAATGGTGACAGAGTTCGTCTCTAAACACACACATACACGAAAGAGAGAGAGAGGAGGAGCAGAAGGGAGGGGAAGAGAAGGGGAAGAGCAAAGAAAGGAAAGGAAAAGAAAGAAAGGGAAGGGAAGAGAAAAGAAAGGAAAGAATAGAGGAAAATAAAGAAAATAAGCAAGATGCAACCTGTAATTACCCTAGCTTACTTCCCTTGAGAGAGATTCAAAGCCATGACACAGAGAACAGGCATCCAGGCAGAACTCAGACAACTTTCAGAGGGAGGAGATGAAGCCAGGAGTCCAGGTAGGTCAAAGTATAAATGGTAAAACAGAGTACCAGAGAAAAGAGAGCTGCATGGAGAAGAGCTCCAGAAATCTGCGTATCTCACTCCTGTGTTCAAGAGTACTGATCCACATATACATATGAGGAAACAACCCAAAATCAGGAAAAGAACTACCTGACAGCCTCAAAGATGGTTACAGAGAATAGAATAGTCACTGTTTCCATCAGACAGGCTGAAAAAATCTCAAGATTCACACAGAGAGATCTTGCTTCAATCATAGGGAATAATTAGCCCTAGGCTGATTCCACCTGACACATCTCACAAACAAAATCCTGAAAGTTTCCAAGAAATAAAGTACATTCCAGAACAAAACTTGAGGATTCTTAAAGGAATACAAAACTAGTTAGCACCAGTAAGGTAAAATTTACAATGTATGGCATCCAATAAAAACTTACAAGACAGGCCCAGCTGCAGTGTGCAAGCAAAAATGCACCAGGTTGATGACTGAGGCTGTATGAAGAGGCTAGGTTTGATTACTGGCCCAATATAAACAGGCTGGACATAGTGGCACATAGCTGTGGTCCTAGCTAACTAGGACTCTGGGCCAGAAAGGATAATGATGTGGCAAGACGCTGTCAAAAATAACTGTCCCTCAAAAAACACTACAAGGTATACAAAGAAGTGAAAAAACGTGACTCATACTGAATAGAAACCCCAATAAATCAAAACTGATCCAAAATTGACACATATTAGAATTAGCAAAAAAGGACACTAAACAAGCTATTGCGACTGTATTTTATTTGTTCGAAAAGGTAAGTAGAGACATGCCAGTGGCATAGTGGTTGGGTGGCACAATCCCACATGGCCAATTGCACGTTTTGAGTCCTGGACTGCACAGCTGGAGCAATGCAGAGCACGTGTGTGCATGCCCAAGATCTTGAAAGGAGGAATGAAGCAGAAGGGATTGCAGAATAGCCATCTCTCTTGGGGCGAGGGGGGTGCTTTCTCACACTCCCTCTTGCTGCTTCTGTCTCTTTCCTCTGACAAATAAAAATAAAATAAAATAAAAACATAAAATAAAAAGATTCTCGTTGAACTTTTCGAGGTGAAAACTGCAACATATAAGATAAAAAAATATGAGATTAACAATCGATCAGGCATGGAACAAGAAAAAATTAGTATAATGAAAGGCATAGCAATAGAAACTACCAAAAAAGTCGCAAGAATAAAGAAAATCTTAAATTATCTTGATTATAACGATGATTTCATAGGAGTACACTTAAATTGTATACTTTAAATATATACATTTATTATTTCTCAGTTACACTCAAGGAATATGTTTTTAGAAAAGCTGTTATGGCTATATATTAATATCAATCAATATCTATTATTATCGATCAATTTTAAATATAAAGCAAAATAAAACATAAAAAGATCCATGTTTTCAGTCATATGTGAAAGCTAAAAATTTGATTTCATAGAAGAGAATAGAATAAGGGTTACTAGAAGTTGGAGCAAGGCTAGAGGAAAAGGGAATAAGGAGGTGTTGATTAATGGATACAAAGTTACAGCTAGCTAGGAGAAATAGATTCTATATAAATAGTACAGTAGGGTGACTATAATTAATAACAGCTTATATATCTTTTAAAATAAGCAGAAGGATTTTAAATGTTCCCAGATAATAACAACCATTTGAAATGATCCATATGCAAATATGATTACTTGATCATAACATATTGTTTTCATACACCAAAAAATACACTATACCTCATAAATATATATAAAATTTTAAAATAAATTTTTAAAATAAAAAGGCACACAATAATAATTTCAATTTACCAGAAATATATAACACTAAATTTGTGAGTCCCTAGTAATATGCCTTCAAAATACAGAACTACAAGAGAACAAGACAAATTATCATGGGAGATTTTAGTATTCTTCTTTCCACATTGATAGAACAAATACATTTAGTGAAGTTATGAAATATTTTAATACAATCAACAAACTTGACTTAACAGGTATATGGAGAACCCTGCATTCAATAACTACATAATATAGATTCTTTTCAAGTACACATGGAAAAGTTATAAAAATGCAAGACTATATCCTTAACTGTTAATCAAATTTCAACAGCTTTTAAAGGCTCAATGTGGAATTTATTCTCTGCAATGCAATTAAACTAGATCTCAGGGATAAATGTGGAAAATATTTACCATATATAGAAATTAAGCAGTATACTTCTAACACCCTGTAGTTGAAAGAAGAAAACAATGAGAATTTAGAAAATATTCTAGTCTTAGTAACAGTAAAAATACCATACATCAAAATTTATTAGCTAATGCAGTATCTACAAAGTTTCAAAAACAAGAAAAGCTTACAATAAGCTAAATATCCACCAAATGATAATAATAGTTACAAGCCTTTTTATTTAAAAAAAAATTAACCTAAGGATTAAATAAATAAATAAATAAATAAAATCAAGAGCAAAAATGAATAAAACAAAATACAAATATGAAATAGTATAGACAAAGCCAAAACTTTCTCTGAGAAAAAGGTTAAAAAAAAAACACTGAACAAGAAAAGAGAGAGAAAAAGAAGATATAAATAAATATTAAAAGTGAAAAAGAAGTGCAATCCTGCAGACATCAAAAAGATATTATAAATAACTGTATGCCAATAAATTTGAAATTTTAGATGACATTGATAAATTTCTAGAAAAATAAAATTTACCAAACGACTCAAAGAGAAATAAAATATTCAAATAATCTCATAACCATTATAGAAACTGAATTTATAGTCCCTAATGTTACAAAGAAAATTCCAGCCTCAAATAACTTCTCTGGTAGTTCAACACAACATTTAAGGAGGAAATAATTTCAATCGTTTGTAGAGAATGAAAAAAAGGATATAAAGTCCCTAACTCATTGTATAAGGTTGCATAAAATCTTCATTAAAAAAACTCAAAGAGGCAAGTATAACAAAGACAAATCGTAGGCTAATCTTAGTATGAACATCAATATAAAACTCCTAAACAAATATTAGTAAACAGAATCCAATAATACATAGCAGTCCTCTATTTGCACAGTTCAGAAAAGCAGACATTTCAGTTACTCCAGTTTAAATAACACCAGTTTTCCCAATAGCATGGTACAAATTCCAGTTACTATTATATTGGTTGTGAGTAGTTACATAAAGTACCAACTGCATTGTAGATCTTCATTTCACAAATCACTATGTAAATAACAGATTGCATCATGATTGGTGACTGTCTTAGTCCATTTTTGAGTTACTTTTGAAACACCTGTACTTGGGTGTGTTTATAAAAAAGGAATATTATTTAAAAATTCATGATTCTTGTGATTAGAATGTCCAAAGTCCTAGGCCTGCAGCATGGGACAACAGAAACAAGAGAATGGAGGACATGTGCACAGAGAGAGAGAGAGAGAGAGAGAGATCCTGATCTCTTTTATAACCTCCAACTCTCACAAGAACTAATGCCTTCCTATGAGGGCTAAAACTCATTGGATCTCAGAGACACCATTCTTGAGACTGTTGCCTTCATGATGAAATTACCAGAAACTAAACACACTGTCAACTAGGCCTCGCCCTGGGACACAGTGAAGGAATTACGTTTTCACTTCATACTTTTACAATATAGTGAATACAATCAAGTCCTGACACACGAATTTTCTAAGGAACATATTCAAACCATACCAGTAAGTAATTGTATAACTTCTTTCAGTGTCTTTTGGTGATTGGTTACTGCACATCTGTTATTCAGTTCACCTACAGACAGCAAAGCACGTAACTGGGTTGCCGCTTTGTCTCTCAGTGGTAAGCTCACGTAACTTATGATAAAAATGGCTAGGAAAGAAAGAATAAGCCAACAAAGATGAAATGGCACCAAAACAAACATGTGATAATACTAAAAGTGAAAGTCAAAGAAATGTAAATGAAGTTACAGAATAAATAGCTGATCATGGGAATGTTGACACTGCCACCTTCAAGAAGCTCTAGATGTACACGTAGAGAAATTTAGTGAAGACAACAACAAATTTATTAACATAAATAAGGAAGACGGTTATGCTGAAAAGGATTAAGAGGTCCTTGAGAAAATGACACTAGTAACAAACTTCACTTTAAAGTTTAAAAGAAAAAGGAAAGGAAAAGGAAAAGGAAAGATGCCCCCCTCATAATTTATAATAAGGCAGCAAGCATTGTCCTAACTGCTTTTTGATAAGCTTTTGTTTGAATTGCCAGAAAGGTATGCACTTGCCAGCAACAGAGAAATGGAGATTCAGAGATTGAGAGAGAGAGAGAAGGAGAAAGCACTCCCCAATGGGGCATGGTCAAACCACAATCCCTTCTCTTCCATTTCTCCATTTTGTCAGGATTTGAAACATGCACACACATGTGCCTATCATGTTTTTCAAGCTGCTGTCCTGAGATTAAATTGTGGTTGACCATGTGGGATCTGGCTCTTTTACCATTGGGCTATGAAGCAAGACCTAATAAGTTTGGTTTTTGTTTGTTTTCTTTTTTTAATTTTTTGCTCTTTTAAATTTTTGCCAGAGGACACATGCACTTACCAGAGAGACCGAGAGACAGAAAGGAAAAGTAAGAAAGCATCCTCCATGGGACATTATCACACCAAAATCCCTTCTCTTAATCTCTCCAACCTGTCAGGATTTGGGGCATGCATGCACACATGCCTGGCTTGTTTATCAAACCACCAGTTCCAGGACTTGAACTGCATGAACAGTCAAGTGGGATCCACTCACCTTTACCACCAGACCACAGGCTAGTCCCAGAAAAATAAAAATTCAATTTTCAATGTTTCTACCATACTAAATTACAGTGTCCTAAGTACATATCTATTATACTGTTTTCTTAAATTATTCAATATGTTCATAACAGAGTTTTAATGTTGGGACAAAAAATTTTAAAGGTAACAAAAAATTGTAATCGTTCCCCTTGATTTCAATTGCTTTGCATGGTTTCAGCTTGCATTAGTTCCCCTTGATTAAAATTGCTTTGCATGGTTTCAGCTTGCATAATCATTTTACAGTCCTGCACTACCATACAAAGTGAGGACTGCACATATACATATAGATATAATATATATATTATATCTATATGTAAATTTTAAGTTATTATCAAATTGGATGTGTTACAGGAATACAAGACTGATTTAACATTAGAAAATCAATCACCACACTAACAAATTAATGAAGAAAATAATAGGCTCATCTCAGTTATTTAAGAAAAGTTTTCAAAAAACATATAACTTTAATTCAAGATATACAACTCCAGGATTAAAAATTCCATATTAGGGGCCAGGAGGTAGTATGATGATTAATGGTGTTGGACTCCCACATGGCCGAACACACTTTCCAGTCTCAGACCTGGCTTCTTGCTTTCTCACTTTCTCTCTCTCTCTCTGTCCCTCACTGGTCAAATTTAAAGAAAGAAAGAAAGAAAGAAAGAAAAGAAAGAAAGAAAGAAGAAAGAAAGAAAGAAAGAAGTTGAATAAAATAATTCTTTTTAAAAATCCCATAGAAAACTAAGGATAGAAAATTTTTATAATCTGATGAAGAAACAAAAGTTAAATAAATAGGAAGTACAAAATACATAGTGAAAGTAAACCCAAAAGTATCCATTTAATACACTAAATGTAAATGGAGTAAAGAAAAATGATCAGACCCAATTTTTGTGTTTTTTTTAGAGAGAGATTTTTGTTATAGGGCATGTGAACTCACTAGAGAGATACAGAGAGAGAGAGAGAAATCACCCCCAGGGTGACCACACCCAAATCCCTTCTCCTCCATTATCCTCTGGGATCTCAGGCATGCATGCACACACACCTGGCATGAGTTTTAAGCTACTAGGTCCAGGACATGAACCATGGTTGACTACATGGGAGTCCAGCAATGTAACTACTACATCATCTGCTGGTCCCCAGATCCAATATTTTTTTAAAAATGCAATTATATTCTTTTTTTTTCTTCTTTTTTTTTAATTTTTATTATCATCATATCCAATATATTTTAAAAATGCAATTATATTCTTTTTTTTTTTCTTCTTCTTTTTTTTTAATTTTTATTATCATCATAATCTTCTTTATATTACATTGGATTACATATAACTTTACAGTGTATTACATTGTTTTTTCAAAAGGGAATGCCATGCATGTCAGTCAGTACAGAGACATTAATCTCCCCACTTCAACATTCCATATCTTTTCTGTTTTCCCCAATCATTATTTTTATTATTCTAATTATTTTTATAAAACAGTCAATTGCTATTTCTTGTTTTGCTTGTAAAAATACTTTGCCCATCATGAAATACTTCTCAGACCAATCCAGTTGAGAATACTATACATGTCATCATCAACAGTTAATAAGCCCTATCTGTTTCTCACTAACGTCCTGTCTCTCTATTGTTCACTTGCTATCTTTCTCTATTCTCTTCTCTTCACTTACCCCATTCCACACTGTCCTATTCTCATTAAGTACCTTCACTGTTTTTATGTCCTCCGATTTTTTGCTCTCTATTATAGAGTGCGGATAGTCGGTATATATTGAGTGGATACATACAATATCTTTCTTTCATAGCCTGGCTTTATTCACTCAGCAATAGTAAAAATGCAATTATATTCTTTTAAATACAGACATAAGAACATAGAATGAAGTAAAGAGTTACTACATAATAATTAAAGAGCTAATTCACCAGGAAGGCTTAAGAAACCTAATCTTACATGCACTTAAAACATAGCTCAAGGGAACCAGCAGTTGGCGTAATGGCTATGTCTCTGGACTCCCACATAGTCAACCGCGGTTCACGTCCCGGACCCGGTGGCTTAGAACTCACGCTGGGCGCATGTGCGTGCGTGCCCAAGATCCTGAGAGGAGAATGGAGGAGAAGGGATTGCGGCGTCACCATCCCCCCTGGGGGGTGATTTCTCGCTTTCTGTCTCTCTGTCTCTCTCTGTCTGTCTGGCGAGTGCACACGCCCTATAGCGAAAACCTCTCCAAAAAAAAAAACATAGCTCAAAATACATAAAGCAAAAATCTTAAGAATTTTCTAATTTACTACCCAAATAGGAGATTTTAACATCCTTTTTAAAATAATTGATAGAACAATTCAAAAATCAACAAATAACACAATTTATAAGCTGATCTGATAAATACCTATATTGACTCAACATTTGGGTAATATATATTCTTTTAATATATTATAAAATACTGATAGAAATTTGTTATGCACATGACTACAATGCAAGCCTTAAAACTTCAAAAAATCAGTGTTTATAACAATGTTATCTATGAATAAGACAATTAGGTTATAAGTCAATTCAGAAGTATAAATTTTTAAATCTCCAAATAATTTTTAACACTCATGAATGTCTTGCTAAAAACTTAAAAATTTAAATCCAATCAAGCATCTCTCCCCAACTATCAATTTCCTGAAAGTACAAGGACAGGTGAATATTTTACCATGCAGATGAAGTTATTAAAACCCAGATATGGTAAGCTATATAAGACATACAAGACAGCTTCATAGACATAAATTTGGAGACAGGGATGGTAAAGGAGGAGAATATAATGAAGAAATTTAAAGGCACTTCAGTTAGTAGCAATGTATTCATTTCATTTGGATATTGAGCCATACAAATTGCTAAAAGAATAATGCATTTTTAAATAACTTTCAAACCTTTATATTTATTTATTTTTTTGACCAGAGAGGGAGGAAAAGAGGAAGGAATTGTGAGAAAGCAAGCCGCCAAGTCCAGGACTTGAACTACAATCAGCCATGTGAGAGTCCAGCACCCTTAACCACCATGCCACCTGCCGGCCCTAAAAGAATAATACATTAACAGAACATTATATCTTCAAACACTGGACATTGATGCTATGAGGAGTTATAATTAAATTATATCACATATGAGATTTCCTTCAAAATAAAGGTGGGAGACCAGCAGGAAGCACAGGAGTAAAACCTATTTTTCTGTGAGTTGATAATTGCTGTCTAGCTGATGGGAACATGGGAGTCCCTTAAATTATTCTACTTTTGTATATGTTTGAAATTCTCAGAAATACAATATTTAAAAGGAACTGACAAATTCAAGGGCCAAATCTCCCTCATGACCATATGTACCAGTTACTTACTTCTCTTTCTCAGCCCACACCTGCCCTTTAACACTGTGTTCTGTACTGCTGGGGCTTAAAGTCCGAAAAACACATTTCTCAGCTTCCACTGCCAGCTAGCTTTCTTTTAGATTCCAATAATGGGAATCTCTAGTTGCTGTTGGAGGATCAGAAGTGGACAGAGAGAGGAGTTTTCTGCTTTTGACTCCAACAACGTGGCAGTTTCTGGCTATAATGAAGCAAACCTAGGAAGATTCCGAACTCCTGAAGCCTGGGCCAAGCCAGCATCTTTTCTGTGACTCTAGGTTAGCACAGAAACTTTTGACTGGATGCAGAACTGACCAAGAGAGTTTCTCCAACAGTGCAACAGCAGGCATTAGCAGCAATTAGGGGCATTAGCAGCTTCTAATTTTTAGGTGTCACCCTCTTCCTCTTTGTTTCTTCAGCACTTCTCCTTTCTGCTTCATCCCTTCAAGATATGTATATTCATTTCTCTTTATTAAATTTGCTTTACTCAAAATACTTAAAGTGGTTTCTGTATTTTTGACTAGACCCGAACAGGTACAGTAGTTGGTATCAGGCTCATAGAAACAGAACCTCAAAAATGGCATTTTAGCTTTGGAATGCTGACCTGTTTGAGTGTGAGTTCAGTAATAATTTTATTACGTGTGGATAATGAGATACTATAAATTCATGCCTTGTAGTGCCATTACAATTTCTCAAAGCATCACTTGTTTGGAATTCTTTGGAATATAGTGTCTATTAAAGGTCAGGATTTGGAAGGCCAAGCGATTGCTGCACTTGAATGTTATGACAACGATGATGACTATAAAGACTGAGGTAAGCTAACTATTTCTGACTACCCTGGAGAGCTTACCCAAAGAACATGATGACTTCAAAGATGTAAACATTGGGTGTAAGTCATGGTCAGAGAACCAGGGTGTGTCTCTTATAAAACTAAAATTATCCCTTAATTCTTTATTTTTTTCCTTTTTTTGAAGAGGTTTTTGCTATAGGGCACGTGTGCTCGCCAGACAGACAAAGAGAGACAGAGAGACAGAAAGTGAGAAATCACCCCCCCCCAGGGGGGATGGCCACACCGAAGTCCCTTCTCCTCCATTCTCCTCTTGGGATCTTGGGCACACACGGACTCGCACCCGGTGGGAGTTTAAGCCACCAGGTCCGGGACTTGAACTGCGGTCGACTGCGTGGGCATCCAGTGACATAGCCATTATGCCAACTGCTGGTCCCATCCCTTAATTCTTATAGCCACAAAGCAGATACGGCTGAAAATAAGCTTCCAAACATCACTGTATATGTTATAATTTGCATTCAGTTGATTATCTCATCAGTTCTCCAATGTGGAAAATAGGACTCAATTTGAAAGGAGTAGGAAGGTAAGATTTTGAGCAGAGATATTTTGGTAGACTTGGAAGAAATTAAGAACTAAATCCCCCAAGTCCCCTGAGCATCCCTTACTAACAAAAACAAAACAGTTACTTCCTCCCCGTCTAAGGAGACTAGCCAAGCCTTGTTGTAATAACCTCACTTGAGGCAGTTGCCTTTAAAGGGATTCTACGCTCCTCAAGAGTCATACCAGTATATACCTCTTGCTTCCAAATTCTTATCTATGATCAGATCCCAGTAAAAATCTCATGTAAAAATACATAGTTTATATACATCAAAATGATTTTATTTATATTACTAGAAACCTAGGAAGTATATGGAGGAGTAGATTCTAAGAAGAGTGGTATAGCCTTAGATAAGGCAGAATTTATGAATTTGCCTGAGATTTAGGTATGCTTATCTGAGATTTTGTATTTAACAGTTTGCTTGATTGACTAACATAGACTCAAAAATAGTCTATAAGAAATGAACCTGATATGCCAAAATTCCCTGGCACGAAATAGGGAAACTGAGTTGAAACTCTGGATGTAGAAGTACTCAATAGTATTGTCTCTGAATGTTCCCTAGCAGCAGTGGCCTATGTAACTAATGAGGATTCATGACCAGACAGGTCTAGTAGGGCAAATTTTACTGGGGTCCCTGCTGGTCTTCCACCATTCTGTCTC
>NW_006159751.1:2182487-2203412 GCF_000334495.1 Tupaia belangeri chinensis
CTCCTCTTAAACCTTCCGTACATACTATGATATATTACCCAAAATCCCTTTTCTGTTGAAATTAGTCAGAGCTGCCTATTAACAAAGAACCATGAATTGTACAGTGTGTATTTTTATCTGTTGGTTACAAAAACTATTTAGTAACTCACATCATATCAACTTTAATTTCAGTTTTACCTATGTTTCTCAGGTCACACATTTGAAGATTAGAAAAATAGTGGTAGGGATAACAAATCAGGGCATGCAGATTAAAACCGAAATGAGATATTATTTTATACCCACCAGATAGTGCTGAGGGTGTAAATTGGTATAACCACCTAGAAAAAGTTTCTAGAAAAGTGGATGATGTGCACAAATCTTAAGACCCAGCAATGTCTACTTTGAGGAAGAAATCAGAGAGGAACTCTCTCCTATATCGTTTATGAGAAAAGTACAAACATTTTTACAAAAGCATTGTTAGAAATCACAAAGAGAAAAATGAAAGTACCCAGAACATTTAATAGTAAAATGGATAAATAACTTGTGATGTATTTATTTGATGGACTATTAAACAGCTATGAAAATTCATTAATTACAGAACACATCAACGTAGATGAATGTCACTAACATAATATATAATGGGGAAAAAGCAATCCACAGATGGTTGCAAAGAAAATGATTCTGAATCAGTATAATAATTGTAAGAAGTAAACTTAAACAATGTATTGTTTGGGATACACAGAAAAGTGGTAAACTTCAGGTTGGAGTTACCAGAGAGAGGAGAGAAACGTATACCGGAAGGGTTCACAGAAGGACTTCAAAGGGGCTGGCAGTGTTCTACTTCTTAAGGCATTGTTTTACTAATTTTTTAAACCATTTGTATGTACTATATATACTATTTTATAATTACAAAATGATCCATTTTTTAAAAATTTATGACTCAGCTGGATGTCACTGGAAATGTTCATGAAGTTAAGATAAGCTAAACAGGTTTGGTTTTGTTTATAATTACAGAACTCAGCATCTTTAATATATTGTAGTAATGTAAATTATGAATCTCTAAGAGGGGGATTTAGAATTCCTAAACTTTTTAAATCCATAGAATATTTAGACTTGGAATACTTAAAATATAGATATGGCCTGAGAAAAAATACTTTTCTACTGATGTGTCCTAGTTCTATGCTACACTTTCCACCACCAACCTAGAGCTATTCATTTCTACATTCTCGGTCCCAAACCTCAGCCGAGTGTCTGGCTCCTCCCTCTTCCTATCTGGATTCCTGCTTCTTGCTGTCTCTTGGCTTCCTAGAGATCATAAGACCCACTAGCTTGGAAAAAACTTGTTCTGGCCTTCTGCTTTTGCCTGAGGCAGGATTTTCTTGGCCCAAGGCCACACCCATCCTTTTGTGCTGTGTTCTGTCTGCTGAACTGGCTTTCCTCCTGGCACATGCCAGAGTCTGCTTATTTCTTGCTCCAGAGTAGTGGGCAGGTGTAGTTCCAGATCCTCTCTCCGTCTATGCTCCCTTGCACTCAGTCAGATCATATTGAATGTGACCTGACATAAGATCATGAGACTTGAAAACCATTTCCCTGGAGATGGGCAGAAGTGAAGTGACAGAGAAAAACACAGACAGACAGCCACCAGAAAAGTATTGTAGCATCTGCCCATGGGATCATCTCTGAGTGCATGGCCAATTTTAAGGCCCAGGTGACAACCCAAAATAATAAAATAGTCCATTTTCATCAGCAAGAAAAACCAGTTTGGGTTTTTTAAAAATATGCATTTTAATTTTTTATACATTCTATCACTATATATCATTATAGCATGCAAAATGAATTTTTCCCAGCATGAGTACACTGTATATTAGTCCAGTTAAAGATATTATCATACACATTATCATCAACAGATAATTAATCATTGACTAGTGCAGGTCTGGTGCCATAGCGTTATGATTAAGGGAGCCAGATCCTATATGGCCAACCCGTGGTTTGAATCCTGCCTCCAATGGTTTGAAAAACCTGCCAGATATGTATGTGTGTGAGTGTGTGTGTGTGTGTGTGTGTGTGCGTGTGTGCGCACGCATGTATGTCTACACGCCCAGAATGGATGGAGAATTAGAGGAAAAGAGATCGAGGTATGACTACATCCCTGTTTCCCTTTCTTTCTCACTCTCTGTCTTTCTAGTGATTTGCATGCAGTCTCTGAAAACTGAAGGAAAAAAAAAAATAGTTGGCCTGCAGATATGATTCGAGCAAGCCAGGCAGTTCATAGACAGAGGGTCCATGGGAGAAGGGAGGACTTGTAAGAACAGAGCCCCCAAAATTCTGGGAGGGGCAAAGGAGTGTAGGGCTAAATACCAGGCAGCTAGAAGCACAGAAATGTTATCGTGGAGATTCCTGGAGGAAAGGACTTAAGTTCCCTACTATGGCAGCTAACATGGAGCCAGGACAATTCTGTGTGACTATTTCTGTCCCTTCCATTCTTCTTCCTTGTTTATGTGGCCTAGAAAAGAGAGGTTACAAGTTAGAACTGAAAAGCAATACACTGTGAGTTACTTAGTAGAATTTGAATCTTTAATACAAAAATTAAATGGTACAAATTTAGGGTTCTTTAAGCAGTTCTGGCTAGCATTAAGAGAAAAGGGATATTTCTGAAGAATATAAGCTTTAAAAAACATCAGAAACCTAGAAAAACAGGTTCAGAAACCCAGAATGGGCAGCAGGAAAAATCCAAGTCACCCCTCAAGATGCAGGGACCTGGGTAGAATAATGTCCCCACTGCCACAGGTCACTGCAACCTAGGGATACTCAAAACCAACATAGGGTTGCCTGTGGCCTAGTGGTTAAGGGAGCCAGACCCCACACAGCCAACCATGTGATTCAAATCCTGAATTTGATGGCCTGAAAAGCACACTGGGTGCATGCGTGTGCATGCCCCAATGTCCTAGCTGAATGGAGAGCTGGAGAAGGGATTACAGCATTACTGTGTACCATGGGAGGTACTTTTCTCCTTCTCCCTCTCTCTCTTTGTCTCTCTGTCTCTCCCTCGCAAGCACGTGCCCTCTAACAAATAAAAATAATAATAATAATAATAATAATAATAATAAAACATGGCTGAGTGTCAAATCTCAAAGTCTCTATACCCACTGTAAATAATGTCTGAGCTATTCCTGATTCTTAACAAGTAACTCCCATCTCAAGACTCAAAGTGCCTGATTGGCTGACTCCAGATCACTGACTGATTCTCTCATGACTCTTGGGCTCAGAAAGAGACTTTCCCTTTGGTTTCCATTGTGAAAGGAGAGTGATCTGCCAGAGTGATCTGAGAGACCCCCAAACTAGAAGGGAGCACCACTTGCTAAGAGCCCAAAGAAATGACTAATGTTGACTAGCATGTGATAATATTGCATGATGCTATAAACCAATGGTTTCTGTGAATAATCATTATTAAAATGAGTTTACTGGGCAATGTGCATGAGCGCCCAAGATCCCAAGAGGAGAATGGAGGAGAAGGGATTGCAGAGTGGCCATCCCCCCAGGGGGAGATATCTCTGTCTGTCTCTCAGTCTCTCTCTCTCTGTCTCTACAGTGAGCGCACATGCCCTATAATAAAAAAATCTCTCTAAAAAAACCAAAAAACGTTTAAGGCCTGTCTTTAAGGCCTGGCCCTGGTGATACAGGTGGTAGGACCATGCTCTGCAAAGCTGGAGCTCCATGTTTGATCAGGGTTCAGATCCTGCTCTACCTGACATACACCGGTCACATGCACACCTGCGATCCTGACTGAATACAAGGTCATGGGAGGGGATGGCAAGACAAGATCCCTATGATGGGTGCCCCTCTCTCTCTCTCTCTCTCACTCTTGCTCACTTACTCTTGCTCTCATAAAAGAAAATAAGTTTGCAGGACCGTAGATGGCACAATGATTATTTCACTGGACTCCCACATAGTCAACTGTGGTTTGAGTCTCACATCCGGCTGCTTAAAACTCATGCCAGGAGTATGTGCATACGTGCTCAAAATCCCTAGAAGAGAATAGAGGAGAAAGGATTGCAGCATGGCCATCCCGCTGGGGAGGAGGGTGATTTCTCACTTTCTGTCCCTCTGTCTCTCCAGCAAGCACATGTGCCCTATAGTGAAAATCTCTCTAAAAAAAATAAGTTTGGACTGACTTTGTGTGAATAAATGAAGAAATGTTGTATTTGTGTGGGTGCATGTGAATGTGAAGATTGCCAGCGGTGAGCAGCAAGAATTTCAGCAACATTGGAGGACACAGTTCAGAGACTGCAGGGCTGGGGCCAGAGAACAGAGGCAACCCGAGATCCCAGACCTGCAGGGAACAGACAGGAAGAGCCAGGAGCTTCTGCCAGGCTAAGGCAGGACCCCAGCATAACAGAAAACACTCTTTTCAGCCTCAGAGAGTGCCCAAGCTACAGGGACCCTAAGTAGAAGCCTGAACTGAATAAAGCTTAGCAGAAGGTCCTAGATCTTCCTCAGTCTGTTCCCTGCAGGTCTGGGTTCTTGCTGTCTTGTGGTCCACAAGTAGACATGTAGTCAGGGGAGGGATAGTTCCCCGAAGGCTCAAGTCCAGCTGGACACATGGTGCCTGAGAGCAAGACCCTGCCTGCACCTCAGCTCAGATTCCTCAGATCCCAGCCCTATGACCCTTTATGGAGGCTTTCCCCAAGGGTGAATTTCAGGAAATGGTTTCCCAAGCCACTCTTCCTACTGTTCCCATTCCACACCTCACTGCATGTTCTGGTCTCTTCAGTTTTATTTTCTTTGCTTCCTTGGT
This sequence comes from Tupaia belangeri chinensis, assembly GCF_000334495.1. Taxonomy (NCBI): domain Eukaryota; kingdom Metazoa; phylum Chordata; class Mammalia; order Scandentia; family Tupaiidae; genus Tupaia; species Tupaia belangeri. The sequence continues at coordinate 2,187,262 of NW_006159751.1, forward strand.
TCCAATCCAGTTTACTACTGTAGCATACCCTTCTCACTAAAGAAGTAACTCAAAGTAATCCATCATTATTCTTATAAATCAACACCATGAGGTGGTAAAGAAAGAGTGAACATCTTAGGGAACCAGCAGTTAGCATAATGGCTGTCGCTGGACTCCCACATAGTCAACCGCGGTTCACGTCCCGGACCTGGTGGCTTAAACCTCACGCTGGGCGCGTGTGTGTGCGTGCCCAAGATCCCGAGAGGAGAATGGAGGAGAAGGGATTGCGGCGTCACCATCCCCCCTGGGGAGTGATTTCTCGCTTTCTGTCTCTATGTCTCTCTCTGTCTGTCTGGTGCGTGCCCAAGATCCCGAGAGGAGAATGGAGGAGAAGGGATTGAGGCATGACCATCCCCTCTGGGGAGTGATTTCTCCCTTTCTGTCTCTATGTCTCTCTCTGTCTGTCTGGTGAGCGCACGCGCCCTGTAGTGAAAACCTCTCCAAAAAGGAAGAGTGAACACCTTAAAGAGATTCTCTCCCTCTGTAGCTTAAAACAAATTGAAAGAGAATTGAATAAAAAGAGATTGCACAGTTAAACAGGTGCATATTAAGGAGAGTAGATGGAGGAGTGGCCCATCAATGTAAGAAGGGGTTCTTTATTACTGACTTGTATAGAATTATCAGGGCATGGTGATAATAAAAGCAGAATGACTTTATAAAGAATTATCTATTTAATTTTATTTATAGTTTTTTTAATTTGCTACAGGGTACATGCACTCACCAGAGAGAGAAAGTGAGAAAGCAAGTCACCAGGTCCTGGAGTCAAGACATGGTCAGCCATGTGGGAATCCAGCACCTTAACCACCACAGCACCTGCTGGCCCCGAGATTGACTTTTTCTTGATTTATTATTGGTTTAAAATTCTCCGTTGTGGGGCCAACAGGCGTAATGACTACATCACTAGACTCCCATGTAGTCAACTGTGGTTCGAGTCTCAGACCCAGTGGCTTAAACTTACACAGGGCATGTGTGCATGTATGCCCAAGATCCCAAGAGGAGAATGGAGAAGAAGGGATTGCAGTGTGGCCATCCCCTCTGGGGGGTTATTTCTTGCATTCTGTATCTCTGTCTCTCTCTGTCTTTCTGGTGACTGCATGCGCCAGATAGCAAAAAACTCTTAAAAAAAAAAAAAAAAACTCTCCACTGATAATGAGTCTCATTCCTTGCACCCAGGACAGACCAATCCCCTCAGGTACTGGCCGGCTCTCTGAAGTGTTCTTTGTTTTGAGCACAGCTGTAGTCTTTATCATCAATAACTTTGATCTCTCTATCCATAAAATGGCATCCACAAATGGAAGAAAATTGAGAATGGGAGAGGTCTGGATATCACTTAGTCCAACTTTCCCATTTCACAGTAAGGGAACAGGTGCAGAGAGAATGGCATGGCTTGGGTAGATCTGGGTATTGATCTCACTCACGTCCCTGGTCTTCTGCATTCAGGATTATGTCAAGCACAAAAGGTGGCAGAGCTAGTTAAGGAGTTTTCAGTTATTTATAGGTCCCATTCCTGATTCAACCAAGAGTTTTTTTCCTAACTATTGAAGATTCTAACAAAGTGCTGGGATCTCTGCCTGGGTCCCAAGACAGCTTTCTCAGAGAAGGACCAAACCCATCCCCTTGTAGCCAGCAGAATACCACTTGATGGCTCCCCTGGATTTAACTCCACAGAATGCCTCTGCATTACTGCAATAAAAAGCACCAAAAATGAAATAAAATTAAAAATCCACTCTCCCAGGCATGTAGACTTCAGGGTCAATTCTTCCTGTGCTGCTCTTTTATAGCTTTTTCAATGGGCTGATCCATGCAGCTTGCAGCATTAATCATTCTGCACCCTTCATCCTGAAGCCAGAGCTTTTCTGAAACATCCAAGTTTCTCTCAACTCCAGACACCCCAGCAGCCCCAACCCCTGGGGCACTATGAGCTCACTGTCACCTTTCTGGGTCCCATTGATATCTTAGAGATACAGTGGCAGGAAATATTAACATACCTGGAACTCAGTTATATTTTTATTCTGCCATCCTTGGCTAGAAGACAGTTTTATTCTCAACATTCTATGATACAGAGACTGACATGAAGGCCACAGGTGCTCTCAAGAACAAACAGATTCAATGTCAGCCAGAGTGGAGGGTCTAGGATGAGCATGGCAAATCAGCAGCTCCCCCCACTGCTGAAAAACAGAAGCTGGTGCCTCCAGAAGCAAGCTAAAGTTCTCTCCAATTGTCCATTATTTTTAGATTATCCATGCATTCTTCTCCTCATTAGCCCAAGTCATTGAGAGTTCACAGTTGGTGTGGCTGATTCATTGCCCAAGTGACTCAGCCTCCTGATTAAAAACAGACCACAAAAGCTTGTTAGTTCATCATTGCTTATAGAATAGTCTCAACTCCCTAGGAAGATATTCAAGGCCTTCCTAAATTGGCCAAAACCAACCTCACCAACTTTATCATCCATCATTACCATAAAGCCCCTCTTTTCCCTCTCCCCACACACCCCCTCTCTATATATCTAATGCCTACTCATCCTCTTGGATTCAGCTAAGTCACCTTCTACAAAGTGTCTGGGACCTTACTCTGAGCTCTAGGACTCTACTCTGAGCTCCCTCACTCTGTCCTCCATTACTCACCCTGCTTGGTAATCACCACGGTGGCCCCCGAATTATGTATTGAAAACTGGTGAGTCATTACAATAGCATTGAGAGAGTGGGGACTTATTCAAATTATGGTTTGAACAGTGCAATCTTTGGGAAGTGATTACACATTAGGGTAGGGGCCCCCTGGTCAGGTTTTATAGGAAGGAACAGATACATGTCTTGCTCTGCTCAAGCTCTTGTCCGGTGATGTCAGGTACCACCTCAGGATTCTACAATTCCTACCAACAGAAGACCCTTACCAGATATGGCCCCTTGATCTTGACCCTACAAAATGAGAGCTAAATAAACCTCTGTCTTTATAAATCACTCAGACTCAGGTATTTCTGTTACTAACAACACAATGAACTAAGATAGTAGTTCCTTGTTTCTTTATACTCTACTGCATGATAAATGGGTGACTTGTGGACAAGTCTTTTAACCCAAGTTTCAATTTCACCATTTGTACATGAAAAGAATGATAGCCTCTCATTTGGTTGTTAGGAGGAATACGTAGGCTACTACACATAAAGTACTTGGTAAGCACTCAATAAACATCTGCTGTTATTATGATCAGTATTACAGGCATATACAAGGTTCATAATTCTTGGTCTTCCAAGTACCTAACCCACTGCCTGGCACACAGCAAATACTCAAGAATTACTGTTGAATAAGTTTGTAAATAAATATATTCCATCTGAACCTAACATTTCACCATTTTCTAAGCACCCCATGGCTTTTATGGTTTTTTGGCCTCTATCTGTTTGAAATTCTTGTTCCTCTTCATCCCACCCTCCTCCATTCCTTTTCTACCTCATAAAATCCTACCTACCCTGCAACACCAGGATCAAATACCACTCCCTCCTTCCCTCTGAGTAGATTTATCTGAACTTACTCAGAAGTTTGCTCATACCCTCATTTTCATGCTGATGACATTGCCTTATGATTATTGTAGTTGTTTGCTTCTATGCCAATCTCTCCTTTTTAAGCGAGCTTCTCTAGAACAGTGACTGATTTATGTGCCCCCTGCTCCAGCCCCAGCTTAGTAACTAGCATACTGCTGGTATACATTATGCACTTAATAGACTAGAGGTTTGATGAAGAATCCAGAGACTTATCCCAGTGTATTAGAGATGCTGAGGGGAAAAAAATCTAAGGACAGACTTTTCCTGGGAAGGTAGGGAATCTGTGTGCTTTCAGTAACATTTCTGTTTATTTCTGCTACATACTGTACAAACACTCACAACAAAAATAAAGAAGTAATTTAAAAGGGAAAACAGCAGCAATGATACAGCAAAAAAATAACATTCCATGACGCTGAGATCCTATGGGAAGGTCTAGAGTTCATGTCCAGAGTTCTCGTGGTATGTCCGGGACACACACACATGTCCATGTTCCTGGCTAACTGGCTGCAAGGCTTGAGGAAGGATCGGTATGTAAAGACTCTGTTGGGAATGCCTATTTCTTCCTGCATATCTCTCTCTCTCTCTCTCTCTCTCCTCTCTTTCCTCTCTCTCTCTCAGAAGAAATCAATGAATAAACTTAAAAAAAGAGAAAGAAGCACCATCCGCCATCCTATTATACCTACACATCAACTGCTTTTGTTTTTCTTTACTCCCCTACAGTCCTTTATGTGCCTGCATAATTTGACATGGTTGTACTCAGAATGTAGTCATAATCTGGCATTTTGCTTTTTTTTATCTTAACCTTCTTTGATAACATTTTTGCAAATCACTATACTGTCTACAAAACCATTTATTCTGGCTGTAGACTATTCCATTTGTTGCTTCTAAATTGCCATTTTCAACCTAATGCCCAAATAACTGTTTACATGAAACTTTTTTTCTTCTAATTGGTGGATTATTTTTTCAAACAGAATTTTCCTGGGGTGTTGACAGAAGAGCTGACTTTCTTTGGTTTATTTTTGGTTTTTTTTGTTTTGTTTTGTTTTTTGTTTTTTAAAGTCTCAGCAAACCAAGAGTGACATCTAGATCTCTTATGACAGAAACCAAGAATTATACTCCTCAAACTCTGGATGGACTTTTAGATCCATAGGAGCCCTTGAGGATCTTTTAAAACTACTAATGTACAGTCTCACCCCAGGTCGACTAAATCGGAATCTGGGAATGAAGAAATAAAAAATTTCAAAGGCCTCCAGATAACAAAACCAGTGAGAATCACTGTCTAAATTCTACCAGTCATAGAATTAGCAAAAGCATAATGGCAAAGGGTTTGAAGGGTCCTTGTTATAGAGCAGAGACTTCAATGTCACCTGTTGGAGGTGGTCTCTTTGGACCACAGAGATTGGTGATATACAGAGAGGGCTGTTTAAACCTGACCAGTCACACAATCACTCATTCAAGGAGTATGTATTGAGTGCCAAACTGAACAAAACTACACTCTAAATTCCAGTCAAATATAGCTAATGGCCCACTCTACATTTCTGCTTAGATGTAAATAGACATCTCGGACTTTACATGCCCAGAACCTAATCTTTCATTTATCCTGATAAAGCTAGCTGTTCCAGCAGTCTCCCCCATCTCCACTAATGGAAATGCCTACCTTCCTATTGCTTAGGCCCAAAACTAGGTATCATCCCTGATGTTTCTCCTTTTCGTCTTACATTCTGACACATTAGATATCCTGAAGGCTCTCTCTTCAATACATCCAGAACCCAACCACCTCCACCCACTGCTACCCTAGCCCAAGCCACTATTATCACTTACCGAGATGATTGCAATAGTTTCTAAAAATTTTTCTCTGATCCACCCTCCCCCCACTTGCAAATTTGTCTCCGCACATCAGCAGATGTAATCTTTTAAAAACATAAATCACATTACATCACTCATCTCTGAAACTTGCAAAGTCTTCTCATCTCACAGTATGATGGTTAATTTATGTGTCTATTTCGCTGGGCCACTGAGGGCTCAAATGTTGGTCAAGCATTATTCTAGGTGTTTCTGTGGGGATGCTTCTGGATAATATTAATATTTGAATCTGTAGATAATAAAGCAGATTGCCCTCCGCAGTGTATGTGGACCTTGTTCCATTAGTTGAAGATCTGAATAAAACAAAAAGGCTCATCCTTCCTCCAAGCAAAGGGGAACTCCTCCTGCCTGACTACCATCAAGTTGGGGCATTGGTTTGCTTTTGTTTGTTTGTTTTGCTTTCCTGCCTTCAGATTTTAAATGAAGCACTAGCTCTTTTTAGGTCTCAAGTTTGCTGGCTTTTGGATTAGAACTTACCCGTGGACTTCTTGTGTCTCCAGGTTGCTGGCAACAGATCTTAATATTGTCAGTCTTGGTCATTGTATGAGCCAATTCCATATAAATCTCTTTAAACACTCACATGCGTACACAGTCATGTGTCACTTAACAACAGAGATACTTTCTGAGCAATGTGTTATTAGGTGATTTTTTTCATGTGAACATAGTAGAAAGCACTTCCACAAACCTAGATGATCTAGCCTATCACATGCTAGACTATATGATTCAATCTTATGGGACCACCACTGTACATGAAATGTCTTTATGCAGTGCATGACTTTCTGTGTATATTTACACACATGCACACACACAAATTCTGCTGATTCTGTTTCTTTGGAGAACCCTAACACACAGAGTAAAATCCCAAGTCCTTACCAAGACTTCCATATCTTTACATAATCAGACCTGTCTGATCTCATCTCATCTTCCTTTCACCTTCAAACCATGCTCAAATAAACAAAACATCTCTCCCCTCAGGACCTTTGCACATGATGGTCCTCCACCTGCCTGAAGAGTACTTCTGCATGGCTCACTCTGTCACTTTCTAATGATGTCATTAGAAAGAACTACCTTGACACCTATCCCCCACAACACAGCATCCCATCTCCATGTGTCTTTCCTTAGTCTTCTTTCCTAATCAAATTTCTCTGCCATGCTCATGATCGGTGATATATTAAATATTCTTTTCTTAACTGTCTTTTCCTGAACTAAAATGATTCAAGTAACACATGTGTGCGTGTGCACACACACGCACACATACACACACACATAATCTATTAGGTAGTAATAAGTGCTATACAGGAATACAAATTGAGGAGGAGGGAGATAGAGCATAAGAAAATGTTATTTTAAATACACTAATAAGAAAAGACTTCCCTCATAAAATGAAATTGAGACAAGAGGCCAGCAGATAGTATAGTGTTTACTTTCCTGGACTCTTATGTAGTAAACAACAGTTTGAATCTCAGACCCAGCAGCTTAAAACTCATGCCCAGTGAGTGTGCATGTGTGCCCAATATCCCTAGAGGAGACTGGAAGAGAAAGATTGTGGCATAGCCATTGCCCTGGAGGGTGATTTCTTAACTTTCTGTCTCCCTGTTTCTCTCTGTCTCTCTGGTGAGTGCACACGCCCTATAGCAAAAATCTCTCTCTCAAAAAAAAAAAAAAAAAGAAATTAAATGAAGACAGAAATCTAGGTGAAATGATGGAAAGCCAAGGCTAAAAATGGGAAGGAGAACAAGGCTCCCTACCCATATCCCCTGTCTTTTATTCAGGTAAATCTCAACGATGTCCTGACATAACTCTACCTCTTACCCGAGGTCTTCTCTTTGCCGACACATGGGCAGACTAGATGCATAGAGGAGTTTGTGCCCCTAGAAAGCTCACAGTCAGTGACAGCAAAGACTTAGAGAATAAGAACCCTGCCTCCTTCTCCCCTTTGGTGGGATGACTCTGAGTCATGTTCAAAACCATCTTCCAGAGATCCCCTGTGGGAACAAGCCCACATGCCCACCACGGATGCTCCAGAACACCCTGGATTGGTTTCCTTCTCTACTGTACCTGCCAGTGCTATCCAGGTTCACCAGCCCTGGACTCATTCACACTGAAATCCCCATCACAGAATGCAGCCTAAGACAGAAAAGGGCTCACCTGGTTCCCAGTGGCTTCTCAGCCTGGAGCTGGAGAGCCGGGGGGAGCGACAACAGAGGAAGAAGGCCTCTTCTAGGGGAGCTGTGTGCAGGGCAGGCCACAGGCACAGGCAGGGAGGTGCTGCAGCTGTCTAGGGTGGCTGTGATCCAAGCATCTTATACCACCCCCCACAAAATAGAGTGCGATATTCAAATCAGGTTGAGGTCCTAGAGGGAGAGGGTGGCTGCACAAGCCTGGTAGTGAATTTACAGAAGCAGATTAACCCAATCTGCATACTAAACAGCATGTAAATTATGTTATTTCAACCCATAAGTTTAGACATGTCCATAGGAATAAAAATTTATGACAGTGATAAGATGTATGGTTGGCGTAAATAAGCTAGCCCAAGCAAAATATGCTAAAAGAGCTGTGGAATTTCTCCAAATTAAGTGAGTGATGCTGGTCCCAGCCTTCAGCCAGGAGCTGGGTAGCTGACTCCGGGCCCTTGGGGCACTCTTTGCAGCCTCCAGTTACTGTGGGACTAGAGGACCATTCTCTAATGGTTAGGGCTCACACACAGCCAGGGTAACTGTAATCTGAGGAGAGGGCCCTGCCTTTAGAGGGAGGGTTTCCCCTAGAGATGGAACAAAAATCACTCAGGGTTCACAGTAAATTTTTTTGGTAATAGTAATAATAATAAATAATGATAACAGTCATTATGTTTAAGGACTTAGTAAGTGACTAGCTCAGTTTTGAGTCTTCTACTCATTCAATTCTTACCAACACCCCAAGGTAGTACTACTATGCGTCCTCTTCTAGTCTGAGGAAACTAAGACTCAGAGGTTAAACCTATCATAAGTAGTAGAACTGAACTCAGGCAGCCTGAGCCTGCACACTTATCCAAAATGCCCTACCAACTCCAGTGAGTGTCATGCTGAAGAGAACTTTGTGAGGAATTTACTTCAACTCTCTCACTTTACAGATGAGGAAACTTGGACCAAGACGACTTGATGACTTGCCCAAAGTCATGCAACTAGTATATTGCAGAGACAAGATTATGGCCTAGGATTTCAGACATCATAGTCAAAGTTCTTCCCATGTCCAGGCATTTCTTCCTTATCGTCACTTGCAGTGATCTGGGAAGACTCAAAGAGCTGGAATCAACTGGGGATCACCAGTCTTATACTTTTCTTTCCTGTGCAAAATTGAGTCCCAGGTGGAGACTATATGTGTGTGTGTGTGTGTGTGTGTGTGTGTGTGTGTGTGTGTGTCCATGTGTGTGTGTGTAAATAATTGGCCCTCACATCTATGGCCAACTTCCCTATCCAAGAGTCTTGACTCTGTCACTTGACTGAATAATTATAGTTTCTAAGAGCTAATCTTTCTTGCCCAGGGTAATCATCCCAAATTCAAACAGCTAAGCCAAAGAAGAGGTTCCTGAAAAGACTGGGAAGACAGAGTAAAGTGGGCTGGGTCCAAGCAAGACACAACCAGGTCCAGTGACTGACTACATCAATGTTTTCAGGATTGAGTATCTCCCTCTGTGCTCCCTCTCCCTGTAGGCCACACTCAAGTACCCTCCACAGGGTAGGGGAGAGAACAGCCCCACCCCTGCATCCTGAAGGCAGCCCTGCAGCAGGAGAGATCCCTCTCCCAGGGCTGATACATAAGTTCATTTATTCATTCAACAGGATTTTGGAAGCATCTATTTTAGGCACCAGCAGAGAAAAAGTAGGTTGTGGGTTGTAAGGAAGGAAGGGAAAACTGGAAGGAGAAGAAGAAGGAAGAGATGTTAGGTGCTTAGAACCAGGCAGGGACAAGCAAGAAAGTAGAAGTGGAATATTATTGATGATAACATGCTTGATTGGGTCACTGTGCAGTTTATTCTAGATGGGAGATTACATTTAGTACGCTGTGATGATGCTCAGGGAATGAATGTTAAGGAAAAAAAAAAACGAAAACAAAAAACAAACAAAAAAAAACGGTAAAACTATTCGTACCATTTTTTAAAAAAAATGGATATTTGATGGCTGCAGTGAGCGGTATGGGCCCAGTTGGGTTCTACTTTATAGTATGCTCTTTTTACCCAATGGGGTTTAGGCCTAAAGTCAGACTTGAGTTCATGTAGAGGCATGTGTCAGCTGTGATAACTATTGGAGAGACTTAGACTAATTAAGATCACTGACAGATCATTTGGGGAGGGGTTAGGCACGGAGGGCAATCGGGGATGACAGGGACAATGTGGGAGGAGGATGGGTCATAACAGAGGGAGGGGGATGGGGAATCTAGGATGGTAAAACAAAAGGCAAGGTATGCAGGACACAAGAATTGGGAAATTATTTGCTGAGAACATATATGTTGACGTGCTTGATTGAGCCAACGCACAGTATATATTGGATGGAAAATTCATTTGTGTGTTGCGATGGGAAAAAAAAAATTATAATAAAAAAAAAACTATAAAAAAAAAAAAGAGAAGAGGATAGAGAAAGATAGCAAGTGAACAATAGAGGGGATGTTAGTGAGAAACAGATATGGTTTATTATCTGTTGAAGATGACGTGTATAGTATTCTCAACTGGACTGGTCTGGGAAGTATTTCATGATGGGTGAAGTCTTTTAACAAGCAAAATGAGAAATAGTGATTGACTGTTTTAAAAAATTATAATAATAATAATTATTGGGAAATGCATGGAAAAGACTTTGAATGATAAAACGGGGAGATCGATGCCTCTGTATTGACTGACATGCATGGCATTCCCTTTTGAAAAAGCAATGGAAGTCAATGTAAAGTTATATGTAATCCAATGTAATATAAAGAAGATTATGATAATAAAAAAAAAAAAAGAACCAGGCAGGGACAATAGCAGGCTTCTGAAATTTGGAGTCTAAATTGAAGAACAGAGAAAAGAAGAGCAAGACAGAAAAAGTGAAAAAACAAGAGAGTGGGGGGAACCGATTCCCTGAAATTAGGCAAGTTCATGGGTTCTAGCTGCTCCCATCTGCCCAAGAATCATCAGCAGAGAAGCAAAAGAGCTCTTGGCAAAGTTCAGTGCAGATGGGCAAGAGAAACAGGAAGGGCCATATTCCAACCTTGTCCTGTTCATTCTCTGCTGTCATCATATCCACTCTCCACCCTTCTGGGGCCCCAGGAGGCTGACCCCAGAGGACTGTATCTCCCAGGTTTTCTTGTTGCTTCCCACAGGGCTTATCAGAGGGTAGAAGGAGAGGAAGGTTGGGGCATTTCTCCTCCATGTCCTTCCTGCTTCGTGGCCATGTCTCTAGCTCTAGTTCCATGTGACTATCACGCCTACAGGTGGCCACCTTCACACAGTTGTCCCAGAGTCACCATCCCTCCACCATCACCATCTCTCCAATTTCAAGGCTACTGTGACTATCCCTGAGTGTCTCACCATCATACGTGTCTTCTCTTAACCCTGCCCACACCTCTGTCAATCATCCCTTCATTAAGGTCTCTTCATTTGAACCATCTAGGATGAATTAATTTTCTTTTGAGGACCTTGGCTGATATAGACCCCAAGCCTCCCTGAGAAAGTCTTGAGTACTTGTCCTTATAACCTTGAGATGACTAAGAGGGTAATTTCACTTACCCAATACGTGGTTACTAAAAGCTTACTTTGTGCCAGGCACAGTGGAGGCCCAGAAATGAGTACCATGGGAGCACATTCTCCAGGACCATGCTATCTGGTTAGAGATGAAGCTGCAGAAAACTGATAATCATTATTGGGGGGTCTCAATTTCTTGGGAACTCCTAGACACAGCCTCTCACTGCAGACAAAGGCTGGGCTACTTCTCTGCTCCCATACCCTCTTAGGCTGCCATAGTGTGATCACGTTTCCATTCAAGGCTGTCCTGGTCCTCTAATTTCACTTGACTTCTGGCCAAGGATGGAGTTGGGTGGAAGACATACAGAGAGGAGAGGCCCTAGTGGGCTTTGAAATGTTTCTAGGGTCCCCCAACACTTAGGCCAGCGTAGGGGGTTATTTGTCAAATAAGCCAATGCTCCTCCTGAGTGGAGGTATAAGCATGCAAGATCCCTGCAAGGTACAGCTCAGAGCTGCACCTAGGGAGAAGGAAAAGCCAGGATCCCTGGTGCTATAAAGCTCCATCATCATCAGCTATCTCGGGACAGAAATACTAAGCACAAACATAGCATGATGACCCAGCAAGAGACCTTAACTGAAGGGTCACACCCAACGGAGTGCACCACTGAAGAGCAAGAAGTGTGTGTACTGAGTGACACAAAGTTGTGGAAGAGTCTGTGGTTAAGAGTACAGACTTGAACCAGGCTGCCCAAGTTCAAATACCACTTGTACCTCTTACTGCTTCCTGACTTTGGAGATGTTATTTAACCACTCTGTGCTTCACTTTCCTCATCTATAAATTGGGGATGATAATAGCACTCACCTCACAGGTTTGTTGTGGAGACTAAATAAATTATAGAAAAAGCAAGTTACAAGGAAAGGCCCTTAGGACAGTCTCTGGCACGTAAGTGCTATTGACATGTTTGCTAGTATCATAATTTGCTATTATGAAAAAGCAAATTGACTTGGGCAGAAAGGAAGAATGTCAGCAAGGTAGATATGCTAGGAGCGAAGGTTATCAGCCAAGTGACACCAAAGCACTCTTTCTTCTTTGTATTTTCTAATGACAAAAATTGTGACTCTTTTTTTTAATACTATCTTAAAAAAAAATAAAACCTCAACATATGCTTCAAAGTTACTCACTAAATTTTACTTTCCTTTGAAGATGGCTCTGTAGTGTTTCTGACATGATTTTCTTCCCTTCTAGGAAGATGAGGGGCCTCTACCGCTTGTGAGGTAAGACTTCATACGGGAGTCTAATCCAGGAAGGGAAAAAAAAATTTTTGCCTGGAATCAAATTTACAGAAAGGTCTTGCCTCCCAGGTAGAGACCGAATGGCAGGTGGTAGCCCAGTGTAAGTGAAAAATAAATAAATAAATAAAAAATAAACAGATTCTGGTGTCAGGGCAGAGTTCAAATCCCAAAGAGACCACTTAGGAGCTTGAACACTTGGGACCATGAAAACACTTCCCAGTGTCCCAAGCTTCCGTTTCCTCATACATACATAGAAGAGAGGGGTGGTACCTATTCCAAGAGGTGTAATAAAAATGAATTGAGACAAGGTCTGCAGAACCTAACACTGAGCTTGCCTTGTCATTGGTGCCAACTGCTCTTTCTACTTTCTTGTCCTCACTAGCTGCCTAGGCACAGGAAAACTGCAGAAGGTCGCCTGCCCTCCTGTTGTGGTCTTATGCCAGAGAGTTTACAGGAGGAGAAGCTGCTGTTTCCATCCCAGTTGCTCAGAGGGCCCTCTAAGCTGGCCCTGCTTCCAGAGTAGGCTGAAGGCTCCTCAAAGGAGCACATGCCTCTAGGCAGATGAAAGGAAAACTCAGGCAACGCTTTGAAGCCCACCATAATCCTAGACCAGATCCTCCTCCCTGCTATGGACATCCCCTGAAGGAGGAGATACAAAAAGAATCTGTGATGTACAAATAAGGGACAGCTGAGAGCTAGGATTTGTATCAACAGCTTAATTCTCTGCTTTCTTGTCTGCTGTGATGGCTGGCAGAGAGGATAATTTGAAATGAAGAATGTCTTCAAGGAGGAGCAAGAGTCCCTCATCTGAAACTAATTTGCTGTCCGAAATTGTACTGCAGAAGTCGTTTAGAAGGTGCAGATTCAGTTGCATACAAAAATACAGTCAACTCTCGATTATCCACACTCGTGGATAACCCCAAAACAACAGATATCTCAAAGTGATTTTTATTTGCTTTCATAACACAGGATTTTTTTTCCCTCAATATTTTTGGCTTTTTGCATTTAATTGTCTTCAGGGAACAGCCAGAGAACTAGGGTATCTATAACCTTCTGTTCATTGCCAAACAGCCAAGGTTTCAGCACCAGGCCCTGCAATGCAGGAGCTGCCTAGATGATATTTGTAGATAAAAATACTATGCAGGAGGATGTAGAAAAAGGATGTGGGGAAAAAAGGGAAACTATTGAATTTTTGTACTTTTTACACATAGAGCAGAGAAAGTCAAAAAAGAAAAAAGACTCTGGAGTCAGACTACCTGAATTCAAATCGCAACTCGGTATCCTATTAGTTGTGACTTTGAGCACTTTTTTTAAACTCTCACAGCCTCAGTTTTCTCATCTGTAAATTGGCATTAATATCAGCGCCAATGTTGGATGGCTGTTTTGAAGATTAAATGGGATCGCCTAAACATATTAATAATACATTTAGCATGGAACTTGACACTGGATGGATATAAATTAATACTAGTAAATGTTAATTACAACCAGCCCCCAGCAAGCCAGGGGACTGATTTCCTACAGCCTGTGCTCAGTAACATCTTGTGAAATTCACCGCAAGCTTCTGGGGTTGGCGGGAGATACCAGGTTTCAGGAGGAAAGATGGCTGCAGCTGTTTCTGAATACTGGTGTTCTCTGGAAAGCCCAGGACAGCTGTCAATTCCTGTGTATGCTGAGCAGGCAGACCCACCATCCAATCTCAATTATCCTCCCTAATGGGGTAAGGCGATTATGGTTCAGGAAAATTGGCCATTAGTAGCTTGGCTTGGGAAAGTAAAGAGCCCTCACAGCACAGCACAAACATCAGGTCAGAAGAGAGGCCCAGGTCTATCAAAAGGATGTGCAGGGACCAGGGACTCCACTCCTGAAGCTGCCATGCAGAAAAGGGAGGTTGGAAGGTCTTCAACCCACTCAGATATGGGTCTGAGAAGTGGAGGAACAGATGTAGGGAGTACAGACATACCAGGGTAAAGAGTCGAGCCATGAGAGAGCGCAGACCCAGGAGAATTGCTCTGGAGCCCAAAGACCCACAGTTTATCTCAGCCATCCTCCTGTCTCTGAGAAATTTGAAACAGTTCAGATCGAAATATTAAGGGTTAGCATTACCCTAGAGTAAGCTGAACAGGATACATGGCTTGGTCCTCTACCAGGACCTCAATAGCAGTAGTAATGGCGGTAACAGTCTCTTACTATGCTTGGTACTGTGCTAAGCTCTTTGGGTGATCCTATTTAACCCTCACAACAGCTTTACAAGGAGGGAATAAGGGGATCTCTAAAAGGTTCACATGGAAAGGTTTAAAAGGAAAATAGGTATTACGTCAAACCTATGTATGAATTTCAAAAACTTTTTACACCAAATAAACCCATACTTCATTCCATTTTTGCATGATTTTTTTTTTAATTCCCTAATTTGGTCCCCATTTTTTAGATGAGGGGATGAGTTTCTAAGTACAACAAATGACCTTCAGCCACCCACCTAATAAGTGGGATACAAACCCAAACTGATTCAATCCCAAGTGAATAAGGGACTCAAACCAAAGTCCTTGTGACTTCCAAGTCTGTTTTATGGGAAAACGAAGGAAACTACCGCTGGTGGGAGCTTCTACCATCCGCATTCTACCTAACGGGGTGAGGCCAACCAGTTCAAGGGACAGACAAGTGCTCCGGAGGCTGGGCTTGAAGACGACAGCCATGACATAATTTTCTTTTTACATTTTTTTATAGGAAGGACTTTGAAAGGTCTCCACACATTTTCACACACACACCATCTGAGACCCCTCCCAACCCCTCCTACTCTCACCTCCTAGGCTCTCGAGTGCTGAAGGCCACAGGCCCACAGGCCCCTGGAGGCAGATTCTGCTCTGACATGGGGTTTGTTACTGGACAAATGTGAGGACCAGACCTGGCCACTCCCTGCCCAGCAGCCAATTTCTGAGACTCCGAGTTTGCACAGAGGAAGGTTTTACTGTGGAAGACATCAACCAGAAGAGTGGTAGACAAGATTCTGAAAATATGTCCCCACAAATGAGAGGCAAGCAGGGCTTTTATTTTATTTTACTTTATTTTATTTTTCCCAGAGAGGTTTTTTTCTGTTGTTTTTGTTGTTGTTTTTGTTTTTGGGGGGGGGTTGTTTATTTTGTTTTGTTTTGTTTTGTTTTTTTTTGCTATAAGGCACGTGCGCTTGCCAGATAGACAGAGACAGAGAGACAGAAAGTGAGAAATCACGCTCCAGGGGGATGACCATGCTGCAATCCCTTCTCCATTCTCCTCTCGGGTTCTTGGGCACGCACGGACACGTGCCCGGTGTGAGTTTAAGCCACTGGGTTTGGGACATGAACCACAGTTGACTACATGGGAGTCCAGCAACATAGCTATTATGCTAACTGCTGGTCCCATAAACAGGGCTTTTAAACCTGAAATGTGATAGGTGAGGGTCTCATGGTAGGAATCCAGGAGCTTTCCAGACAGTTTCTATGATGTCATCTTTGAAGGATGCTGCTGTTTTCTTGGTGCTGGGCAGTCTTAGAGAGGGTCCGGAGTAAGATGGCATCATCAAGTCTGTTCTGGGTAAAGAAGGCAACACAAACAACTCTTAGGACCCCTGGATCTCTCCAGTCTTTAACTGCATGCTACTTGTGACTGTCTTGCAAAAGTTGAATGGTTAAGACTGTCACAATGTGGTCACTAGGGGACCTTAATCACAGTGTGAAGAAAGTATCCATTAGTCAGGAGGGAAAG
>NW_006159751.1:2203541-2222376 GCF_000334495.1 Tupaia belangeri chinensis
TGTTTAAATTACCTAGGACTCTAGGATGTTTCTTTTTTTATAAAAACCTGGTAAATATTATATCTAAGACTAAACAAAGAAAATGTATTTGTACTTCTTAGGGTCTGGTATCAGGCTCAGCTGTATCCTGCAGCCTATGCTCAGTCACTGCCTCAAGCCCTCATCTTTTTCTCTGCCTGGGGCTTCTCTGCCACTGGCCACTCATTGGTACTCATGGGACTTCAGGTCTGGAGTGCACTCAGAGCTCTCCTAGACTTCAAAGGAAGGACACTGAAACAGCTGCTTCAGAAGAGTTTCTGGCTGCCCTCATCTCCTTCTCTTTCCCCTCATTCTCTCAGTACATCCATATCTCCATGGCCAGCAGCTGGACAGAGGGTAGCTGAGATAGCTCAGTCTGGCTCTGAACAACATCAGGGCTACTAGTCTAGTTTGAGGGAACTGTATCTCTGCACTAATTAGCATTCAGATAACAATGAGAATCATTCTCCTTCCCTTCACTGTCCTAACAACCCTCCAAGACCCTTCCTAGTCAGAAGACTGAGTTTCCCGAGTCTGCATACAGATCTCATCCCTCCATTCATCACTGCACTGCTGCTGGGTTCATCTCCCAGTACTTCATCTCCCCCATTTCTCTCTGCATTTAACCCAGCTCCCAACCACCAGGTTATCTTCCATTAGCTAGGGTTCCTATATGCCTGTCCAGGGCGAAGCTCATCAGGATCTGGGAGCAAGTACCATGCCCAGTGCCCAGGGCAGAGACTCTCGGCAAGGGTGTGTGACTGGTGTCTTGGCTCCCTACAAGCTCTCACTCCAGCTCAGCAGAAGGAGAATGGACTAAGCAATGACTAATGGCCTCACTGGGCCCTGAGAGCCAATAATCATTCTGCTCAGTCTCCCCAATATATAAGGGACACTCCTGAGACCCAAGTACAGATCAGGAGGTGGACTTTGTAGCCAATGGAGAACTTCAGCCCAAAGAAACAGGTCATGTGTAATTAGTCACAGTTCCCAGAGGCTGCTTCACCACCCCCATCCCACTCCCACCCCAACCCCCAGCTCTCTGGCCTTGCTTCTCTGAGCACTTGGATCTCTAAGCCGAGAATTTCCCTAGTCAGAGAGTAATTGCCACTGGCTCCCCTTACTTCTAATCATTAAGCCAAGGTATTAGTTCCTGGGAGTGTGATTGATTTCCAGGGACTTGGAACTTAATTACATTTTAGCAAAGTCTGTTTGGAATCCTCAGAGAAGCGAGACACTTTCTGTTCTTTGAACTTACCATGTAGGAGGGCTTTAGCATCTCAAATATTCCATTCATTCTTCCTCGGGCCAAGGGAAGGGCATTCTATGGCTGTCAGTTTTAATCTTTCCTTCCCCAACATCTCCAACCCCTGGAGTTTGGCCAGAGGAACTTGGTTTTCTCATGCAGAAGAATTCTTCACATAATCATCCCTGCACCAGCAGCCACCCCTTAATGCTAATGCCCAGGGAAGCATGAGTACTTTCTAGAACCCAGGCCTGCATGCTTTCTCTTAATAGCTTCAGGCTCAGCCAGCAGGCCTCACCTGCCACACAAAGCTGGTCCAGGCCTCTGGCTCCAAACTCAACCTCAGGAGATATTCTTTTCATGATTCTAATCATCATCACTATCATTTCTAATAACAACCATTTACTGATTACTACGCACCAGGCATCATAAAATACTTAACATGCTTAACGCATCCCATTCTCACAAAACACCTGATAAGGTAGATGTTAGTCTCTTCATTTATCAGTGAGGAAATGGTGGCCCAGAGCAGTACAGCAGTTCACCCAAGATCGCACAGCTAGATGTGGCCAAACCAGGTTTTAAGTAGCCCCATTCTTCTGGAAAGTTACTTCAATGGCTAGTTCAGCAAGTATTTTGCTGACTAGCTCTGCCTCCTGTCTATCCAAGACCACCTTCTGTGGCTGCAGGTTCCCTTACGCCCTATGCCCCACCCTTGATGCTGGGGCTGCTGGTTAGGGTACTGCTCCCTGCTTCCAAGAGCAGCTGCTAGCAGAACAAAACAAATGGCCCAAAATGATAACAACTAGCAAGTCTGAGGAAAGGCTAAAAGGAGTTCTTTGTGTTATCCTTATAACTTTTCTCTTAAGTGTGAAATTACATCAAAATTAAAAGCTTAGAAGAGTAGATAGCATTCTGACTCAATTTATGTACCTATTCATAGTCGTTTTAGTCTTAATCTATATTAAGACTGTTTCACATTAATGATTGAAAGCTTGAGAATGATTTTAGTAACATCTATACAATAAAACTGCATGAGATTGCTTTTGAGACAACAGTGTTATAAATAAATAAATGCTATAAGAAACAAAGTGAGGGAAATACATTTGATGGCAGTCACCTGCTTGTCTGGCCCGCAGGAATCACGTGAGCTGGATTCCTTGTCTCTCTGCTAAGGCCCAGTTTTCAGGATGCCTCTCACCAGATCTGCCTCCTCCCTAGCCACACCCTGATCCTTGCTGACTGATGGCCTGTTCTATTACTCCTTATCATTCTGCAATTACTCACAGCAGCTGTTGCCCCCAGGCCTGCCCCAAGTCTACAGGGTCACACGTGTCCCAACAAGTGGCTCAATCCTGTGACTGTTGAGAATATCCCAGACCAAAGAGAGCCTGAGCCCAGGGAAATCTACTCCCTTGCTGCATTGCAATCTGCTTCCTTCATGGGTACAGAGTTTCTGTATTATCAGGTAAGATACAAGTTCATTGGGGTTTCTTGCTCACAAACTCAAATTTTCATCCTAGTGGGTCTATTCAACACAACTTTTAAAGGCATAATGGGGAAAGTGTTTGGTATTTTTAGAAATAGATTTGCAAACCTGGATCTTTCTAGAATGGTATGGACCAACAGTGAGTTCAAATCCACTTGCTAAACATCCATGCCAGTGGAAAATGCTGCTTCATAGAAATACAGAGGCAATGTGGACAACTCTGAGGATGTCAGTACATCTGAGCAGTTGTGATGCGGGTAGAACTGTGGACACAGGCCTGGGAGTGGGCCAGCCCGTGACTTCCTCCACCCATTCCACAGCTCCAAGTCTGAAACCTCTGTCTCTAGAGCATGGACCCCCACCTTAAAAAGGGCTCTGTTGGAACTAGTAGATGATATAATGGTTACACCACTGGACTCCCATGTAGTCAAACGTGGTTCTAGTCCTGGACTCAGCAGCTTAAAACTCATGCCAGGCACATGTGAATGCACACTCAAAACCCCAAGAGGACAATAGAGGAGAAGGGATTGGGCATGACCATGCCCCTAAGAGGATGATTTCTCACTTTCTGTCTCTCTATCTCTGTCTCTCCAGCAAGCACACATACCCTATAGCAAAAATGTCTCTTTAAGAAAAAAAGAAAGAAAGAAAGAAAAGGGCTCTGTTTCTACCCTTCTGAAGACAACCCAGCCCTTCCCCTGACCTGGCCGACACCCAAGCCAAAGCACATGTTAGGGAGAGCTTGGCCCTCCACTTCCTGGAGTCATCTCCAAGGACACGCTCTACAGATCATGAGGTGCAGAATCCCTCTAAGCTTTAGACACTTGCTTTCCATTTGGTATTTTGAGAGCCACCAAGTCATTACTGGAAGTGAAAGAGAGAAAAGTGACAATGAAGAGGGGAAGATGAGAGTTGATCTAGAAAAAGGAAGAGAATTCACATCGGCCGAAATTTCTAATCTTTCAATGTGGACAAGGAGAGCCACCCTCCATCTCCTCCCTGCCAGGCACTTGCCACCTCCATTTACATAGGCCCATTCATCAAATGGCCTGGAAATGTCCAGAGCAGCCAGATGCGATCTGCCCAGACAGCAGTGAAGGCCAGCCCTATTTAGCAGCAAAGTTTAGTCCCAACCACCCAAAAATAAGTGAAGAAGGAAAATAGCACAAGACACAAAGGATGTAGCAGAGCGATGTGAACATCCCAGTCTAAGTCCAGGAGGTCCACTCAAGAAATCTCATGAAGGGAGAGCAACTAGGGCCGCCTTGAAGCCCTCAACAGGAGATAGCAACCAAGGGCTGGTGCCTGGGATTCTACTAGGAGCCAGATGTTCTACAAGACAAGTACCCTTGGAAAATATGGGAGTATCAGGTAGTTTTCTACCAAGATAGCAATAAAAGCAATTCATAGTATTCAAGTGGAAATTACTGTAAGATGGTGGGGGTAGGGGCCCCCAGAAGAAAGAGCATGAAAAGAAGATGCCCTAGAGTTAGACCCAGCTGCCTCATTCTGTTCAGAAAGATTAGATCTCCCTTTACTTTGCTCTCTACAATCCTTTTCTGTCTTAATTCTCATCTGTGGCTTCTTGTTGCCTCTTATTATTCCCAAGTTAATGAAGCAATAGCATTTATCATCCTCACAGCCCCCATTCATGTACATTCATTTCAACAGAGTGACCCTGAATCTCTTTCCTTTTGATTAAACAAGGCCTTTTCCTTCACTTGTCATTGTCCACAGAGGGCTGTGCAGAGACTTCCACTCTTAACCTCCTTCCCAAGAGGTCCCCCTTCAACTGGGAACTGGAAACCAGAGGAGAGGGACTGTGAAACTACAGACAATAGAGAAACCTGTGGGTTTGGACTCAGGGAATGCAGGCTTTCTATGATGGAGCCTATCCTTTTTCTGAGAAGCTTGTGATGATCAAGAGAACAACCCGGAAACTGCTGCATATGAAACCTTCCCCAACACTGAGAACAGGGCCAGGGACAAGGGAGAGAGTGAGCTGGTGTCATGAAAGTCATCGTCATCCTGAATACTTCCTATTATTTATATGTACCAGGCACATGACTAAGTTCCCTACGTCATTTAATTCTCAAAATAGTTTTTAGGTAAGAATTTTCTCCATGTATATATGAGAAATCTAACTTTCAGATAGATTTAAGTGATTTACCCAAGATGCAAAAATCAATGAGACCTGGATTCAGAGAAATTCTGACTAATGGTCCCCATGACAGTCTTAGTTCCACTGCTTATCTCTCACCTCTCCCCAGCAGACCAGAGAAAATAAGTGCCCAGGAGGGGCTGTGCAGAGACCTCAGGAGGACCCCACCCCTGGTCCATAACCAGCTGAGGTAAAGAGTCTTCTCCAGTCCCACATCTGGGTTTAAGCTCCTCACCTCAAACTGCCTGAGATCGGCCCCGACTACACTTCTGACTCTTCCATAGACTCAGATGGTCTCCTACACTGGGACTCAGGACCCCACTTCAACATCTGGTTCTGCTCACTGCCTCTTACTATGACTTTTTTCCTTCTCCTGACCTCATTTTACCTTCTATAAAAGGGCTGGTAGTTACCAGCATCTCCTATTCTACAGAATGTCTGAAGAAGCATTAGAAATGAAAAAGACTGGCACTCTAGAAGGAGGATGCTAGTTGTTATTGACATTGACATTTTACCTGAATGACAGAAGGTTCCTGTCTTGATTCTCTGCCTCTTCAGCCATGAGAGTCATAGTGTAGACTGAGAGTTGGTCAATAAATTCAGAAGCTGTAGGTCTCAGAAGGGGAATCAAGGACTCTGAACAAGGCAACCTAATAGTGCTTCTTCCCCTTAATCAGGCCAAAACCACAAAGAGTCAGGCAAGACAAGGTACAGGGGGTCTCTCATTTGGCAGAAACAAAAAGGATAAAATATAAAGGAGGAAGGAAGAAAAAATACTGTTCTCTACATCTAGAAATTCACCCAAATGATCAACCTTTAAAAGCTGTCTCAGCTGTTCAAAACAAAGGCTCTGCCTATTTGTGTTGGCTGAGTTGGGTTGAGAAGACACATATATAAAACATCAAAAAGAAGATATCAGTAGCTGTTCACAGCCCTCAGACCCCAAATCCTCTAGGAATTCCTTTCCAGATGGAAATCTCTAGGGTCTCATGCATGGGAAAGCTAGGACTGGAGATTCACTTTGTCAAACTCCCCAGCTACCTCAGTCCCTGGTAACCATCAAAAGGATAAAATATAAAGGAGGAAGGAAGAAAAAATACTGTTCTCTACATCTAGAAATTCACCCAAATGATCAACCTTTAAAAGCTGTCTCAGCTGTTCAAAACAGACAAAGGCTCTGCCTATTTGTGTTGGCTGAGTTGGGTTGAGAAGACACATATATAAAACATCAAAAAGAAGATATCAGTAGCTGTTCACAGCCCTCAGACCCCAAATCCTCTAGGAATTCCTTTCCAGATGGAAATCTCTAGGGTCTCATGCATGGGAAAGCTAGGACTGGAGATTCACTTTGTCAAACTCCCCAGCTACCTCAGTCCCTGGTAACCATCACCTCTGGGAGGATATAGGGAAGCTTGAGCCTCAAAGAAGAGATGTTTTATTTAACAACCCATATACTTTTGGATGTATATATATAATAACATATTCAATTCCTCAACTAGTACATATTGATTGTTTTGTACCAGACATTGTATAATACTCATGTGGATAAGTAGTGATTAATATATGGCCCCACTCCACAGGAATTCTGGACTACTGGAAGAGACAGGCATGCTAACAACTGGCCATTAATACCTATTATGAGTGCAATGACGAAGCTATGAAGATGGTGCTAGGGGAGTGACCAACAGATAGCATGGTGCTTAATGCACTGGATTCCCACATGATCAACCATGGTTCAAGTCCCAGCCCCAGCCACTTGAAAATCATGCCAGGCATGTGTGTGTGCAGGCACAAAATCCTAAAAGAATGGAGAAGAATAGATTGCAGCATGGTTATCCACCTCGGGGGTGATTTATCATCCCCCACCCCATCCCATCTGTCTCTGTCTTTCTCTGGTGAGCACATGTGCCCTATAGCAAAAACCAAAGAGGAGAAAAGAAGTGCTAGGAGAACATACAGACAGGATAGAGGAGTCTTCCCAGAAGATGTGACATTTAATCTGGTTATGAAAGGCTGAGTAGGAATTCTCCAAGGCACACAAACTCTTCAGGCAAAGGTAACAGCCCCAGCCAATGCAAGATGATGTGAAACAGCATGACTGGCATGGTGTGATGGAGTTTGGAGTGCCTGGTACCTGTTGTGATGTATTGCAAGCAACCATTTACTGGCCACTGGGAACATGACAGAGGCACCATGATGCCCTATCCCTAAAGTTAACCTTCATGTTGCTAATCACAGATGGCCTTTGCAGTAGTCACATTAGAAAGATCATCCAGTCTTTTATTGATTCCTGAAAGTATCAGCAGGATATTTTACCAAGGTATCATTTCTTCCCTGAAGCCATTCTAAAAAATCACAGAGGTATTACTAAGTGAACCGGATCCTGGACTTTCCTCCCCCATCCTTTGGGCTGGGGCTATGCTAGTACTAGACCAAATTACCTTCAGATTCATTTCTCATCCTCTCCTTGCTCTATTTGGTTTCTCAGTAAGGTCAGGGGAAGCTGGCTCCCATGGATTGGATCTCCCAGATGTCTGGCTGGGTCCAGCCATTAGCACATACTGTCAAGAGAATACATGCCTCAGGTAGTATCTCTGCCGTCCTTCCAACTCCCATGACTCCACCTCCCATTAGATACATCTATTCTGGTTCAAGTTCCCAATGAACATAGCCACCATAGTTTCAGCTTCCACCTAAACACCCACCAAATTGGATTCTGGTAACATCTCACCCTTTTTTTGTCTCCCCAGCCTAGCAGGATTTTCCAAGTATTATTAATTTGTACATTGCTACACCATCTAGTATTTGGCTTCCTAATTCTCTTATTACCAGTTTCTTATACTACAGTCCCTCTGTTGTAAACACTTAAAAAGTGTTCTCTCTTCAAGAGATCCTAATACAAGAGATTTTCCAAAAAAATCATGGAAAATGCTTGTAATGAAAAAATAACACATTGGTTTCAGGGGACTCTTTTTTTCTTTAAAGTAAACTCATAACTTTAATTCCATTTGTTACTAACTTTTTGATACCTCCTCATATAAAGCCTTCTATCCATCTTTAGGTCTCCCATACCACTTGGTACTGTGATTTTCTGAGTGAGTGCTAAGTGTTTGTTAGATGGATGAGTAGATAGATGGGTGATTAAGTAGAGGGATGATGGCATGTTGGGGGGTGAAAATAGCTGGAACTTCATGATTACAGGAGGATGTTTTAATTTTGCAGGAATAAAGGAGTATATTTCAACAGAACTGTGAAGAAAGTGTTCCAAGAAATACAAAATGGCCAGAAGTTTGGAACAACTAAACATCAAAGTCAGGCGAAAAGATCATCCAACAGCACAAAAAAAGAGAAGATTTCATGAAATTTACTCTTTGTTGATGCACTCATTCCTTAACTTTCGTTCTGGATCTCTTTTTATGTCAGCAGAGGGTGGGGAGAAAGGCGTGTCAGTGGCAAATAGTCCTAATTTTCATCTGGCAGACATTTCCATCACATTTATTATGCCTGAGTCTCTGCAAAATGTAGGAGATATAATGGAAGGAACTTCATCACCATTGATTCTCAGTCATGAACACTTGAATAAGATGCCAAATGGCCACGGTTCTGGGCCAGGAAGATGCAGACTGGCCAGATAATTGTCCTCTGTAGGGCTCTTGGTGATTTTCAACAATTACATTCTCAGAATCCTACATCCTTTCTCTAAGTATATTGCCTTGAATAATTAACAACTCAAATACCAAGTCCTTCAAAGTCATTTTGTTCAATCTCCTAATTATCAGGGTAATATTGAAAGATGTTCGATAAAAGAGAGAGTTCGTCTTCACCACTGATACTGAAGTATGGGAGCACTGAATATTCGAGTTCCCAGCTCTGTCACTTACCTGCTGAGTTCCATAACATACTCAGTACCCTTTCATGAGCTTAAGATTCCTTGCTTTCTCCCGTCTTCCTCACAAGAATTTTGTAAAAACCAGAGATGATCGTGAAAGTAAATTGAAAACCATAAAGCTCAACACCATGATTTACTACAGTCGACATAGATCTAACCTAAAACCCTCTGTAATTCCAGGTTACCTTGCTCTATCATATAGGATCGATTTGCCTATGACAAATTAGAATGCAATATGTCATATTAAAAGTAGGAGATAAGGGAGCAGGGTGGTGGCACAGAGGTAAACCATGACGCTCTGTGAGGCTAATCCACATAAGAAGGTTCAGGGTTCACATTTAGAGATCTTCTTGATCAGGCACATATATGCCCATGATCAGGGCTGGATGAGGCTGGGGTGGATCATGGCACTTAAGACTCTATTGGGGCTGTTGTCTCCCACTTGTGAAAAACAAATATAAAAAAGTTTTTTAAAAAAGAGAGTAATAGAGCAATAAGAACTTAAGAAAAAATACTGACAATAATCAGATCTGTGTTGATGAAAAATTACCAAAGTAGGTGAAGTGTACCTTTGGATCACTCACTACCTGGCACTCTTCTCTTCCCACACCCCCAAAATTCTTATCTAAGGTTTCCTCCAAAGGCCTATGCTCTGAGTCTACCAAATTTTGTCCACTCTTCTCATTTTCTTGCATCATCTTCTTCCTCTTCCAGTGCTGTCGATCTCACCTTGTCATGATTAAAAAGTGCTGACTGAGTCACACAAAGATATAGTATAGGCTGGGCGTCCCCTTAATCACCCACGGAACTCAAACTTTCTAAAGTCTAAACATTATTCCTATCGTCTTCAGATTATATTTCAGGCAGAGCAAAGGAGATATTTGAAGAGTAGAAAGTGAAAGAGCCTTCTTAAAGGTTCTCAAGTTACACTCTTAGGAACACATTAATCAGACTCAAAGTAAGGCCAAAATTGTCCCACTGAGAATCTTTCCTTCATTCTGCTCTTCTTTTTCCCAGTGCAATTTAAAGTTGGAGGCCAGAGGCAAATCCACCCAGAGGATTACCATTCTCTCATATCTCTAGGTTGATGCAGAAATAGGTCCTTTGTGTTAATAGTTCTTGGAATGGGAGTGATACCCTTCCAATCCAAGACACATTTGCAGCCAACTCCCAGGCATTCTTGTGAAGACCAATCATTTTCTGAAATTTCACTGGATTCTTGCCAGACTGGCTCCCCTGCCACACTGGCTGTGCCCCTGCTTCCTCTCTGCACCATGGGTTGTCGAGTGTTCAGACAATAAATCTACTTGTCAGATGAGCTTTAACAAAGCATAAGGAAGTAAGAGAGTCTGCAGCACTGACTCATGTAATGCATTGCAGAACCAATTTAAATGATCAAATTGATCAGTAACTTATTGAGCATCAACCAGCTCTGGTTATCCTCTGCTCAGAATACCCACCCTTCATTTTCTCTTCACGGCCCCTTTCATGACTCACCTTACTGACTCCCCGCTCCTTCCCAATACCCACTACCACCACCACTATCACCAATAATCAACTTGACAGGTCCAACCCAGGAGCTGTCCAGAATTTCAGTTAAGCACGTCAAACCAAGGGGAGGGGGTGATAACAGGCTTCCTTTTCCCCTCTTTGCCAGAAGCAGATGGGAAAGGTGGGAGGAAAGGGATTATTTATTTTCTAATTTTGCCCAAAGCAATCTCTATTTTGAGGGTCAGTTTTCTCCACCCCCATCTCGAGCCCAATAAGAGTTTGACTGACAATAGCCTCTACCACAGCACAGTTCCGCAAAGCCCTAACTGACCCTGTTTACATTGTCTGAAAGTGCCTCTGCACTGCAGAACTTTCAGTCTCAGGATTTTGCAAATTTTATGAGAATTTTCAGTCAAGCTGATTTTTAGCTCCCCCTTTCCCCTCTAGCTAAAATCAAGATCTTTCATCCAGCTCTGATCTTAGAGGGACTTTTTTCTCAGCACTCGAGACATGATTAAATAACAGGCACACGTGCATATACTAGATCCAAACCCTTTCATTTCCCAGATCTTTCTTCAGTAATGAAGGCTGAAATGGAAAACTACTGTGCAAAGAAACTGTAGCAGCAAGAGGAAGTGAAATAGACAACGTGCCAGCCTGGCTCCTTCTGGAGAGAGAGGTGAGAAACTTGCTCCCAAAACAAGGCTAAGTTAAATGTGTGCACCAAATGGAAGTCTTTCCAAGGAGAACTTTGGGAAGTTCAGCAATTACCAGTAAGAGGACCATTAGCTGTGGATAGAGAAATCAGGAAACATCTACCTGAAACATCTCTCTCTCCCTACTCTCCAGAAAGCCTAAGAGGATGAGAAAGGGATTGGCTACAAGGAGCATTCTTTTCATCTTGTCCAGTTGACGTGATCATTAACTCTACCAATTATAGCAATATAAAGAAATCATTAAAATGCAATTATTACAGCTGTATAAGTTTATAGCTGCATAACTACATCAAAAGGCCGCCTTTGTAGGTCTTTATGTGCTCCATAAACCTGAATAAATTGCAGCAAAGAGAAAAAGATTACTTCAATATGAATCAAGAGCAAATTTGAAATTTCTGTCCTAGCCTGTGGAAATAGCAGCAAAGAAAAACCTGGGTCCTTTTTGACCCCTATCTAGCCAGCTGGTGTTTTCTCTACTGTAGGCCTGCATCTTCTGTGACCTGTCTTTGGTCAAACTGATCCAAATGAATGAAAGCCAACTAAACAAGCATAAAAAGAAAAAGAAAAAGAAAATCACAGCCCCACACATTTGTATGTCTTTTAGTTCTTACATTTAGCAAACTTATGGCTAGATAAGAGAATTATCTCCATTTTGCAAATAAAAATTGAGACTCAAAGAAATGTTAAGGAACTTGTCCAAGGTCATGAAGAGGGTTGATAGTGTCAGTTTGTCCCCTGGACCCCACCTGTAAATTTTCTTCCTATATTTCTCCATCATGCTCTGTGCCCTAGAAGGTTGACTCTAGGGACTACTACTTCAGTAAGCTTCTTTACCCTCTGGGTTTTATTTGGGTTGAACCAATAGCAGGTAATGGCAAGAAAGTGGGAGAAGAAAGAAATTAGGTTTGTTATTCCCCAGACCCCCTTCCTGTTGAGTTATGGTTTTGCAGTGGC
The DNA here is from genome assembly GCF_000334495.1 of Tupaia belangeri chinensis. NCBI lineage: Eukaryota > Metazoa > Chordata > Mammalia > Scandentia > Tupaiidae > Tupaia > Tupaia belangeri. The sequence continues at coordinate 2,215,506 of NW_006159751.1, forward strand.
CATGTTCTATCTATATCTTCAGGCCCTACTAAGTAACCTTTTCCAGGTTCTGATCATCAATCCCTGTCTTTCCCCCACAGGCCAGGGGTGGTAGCAGTGGTCCTACTGTTGCTAGACCCAGGGTGCTTTGCTACTCCTGATCGATCCCTCTTAATCAATCACAATCCCCCTTTACAACTTCTTCATTGCCTCTTTTGAATGTGCCCACTGTCTCCTGCCAGGACCCTGACTGAGACACACAACTAATGAGTGCTGGGACCTGAACTAGAACCCAGATTATTAAAACCCTAGGATCCCAAGCCTGAATAATTCAGAAAATTTAATTTGCTCCAGACACAGACATGCTAATTGTCATCACCATTAAAGCTTTAAACTCTCTACTTCACTTGGTGCTGTGCTGGGCCTCTTACAGAAAGAATTATAAGAACATGAGCCCTGCCTTCCAGGAACCTGTATGCTACATCAAGCTCACTGACGTCACCACTATGTATAGTGCACCCATGGCACAGTGACACCCACCCCCATACCTGGATGGACAACAATGGGGTGAGGGTCATCTAAAGAAGTGAGGGCAAATGCACTAGGGAGTTGAGGGTTGAACATGAAATTCAGATGTTCTATTCCCAAGTAGGCAGGGAGAACAACTGGTCTGATCATCCAAAATTGCAAATGATTCTGAAACATTTCTATTTGGCTTTGACATGCATGATTAGACAATACATCATTGATTTGTTTGGGGATTTGCACTACAGATATGCCTACCTAATTAATTTTCATTAGACAAATAGTGAAAAGAGTGGGTGTTCTTGGAGTTCATACACACTACCGCCCCCTGGGAGGCAGAAACAAAGCAATCCAGCCTCCAGTGTTCTCAGAGAGGGCTAAGGAGTAGATTGCCTGTACGTAGCCCACCATGGTTTTTTATCCACTTTCACCTCATCCTGGTACTTTGACTCTTTAAGATCTGAGATCAGGGATACGAAATATTGTTCAGGTTCTCTGGACATGGCAGGCCCTTGTGGATCCACAGGGGATCTACGCTCCTCCTGGGGACCCAAATGCTTTGATGCAGCAACTCAGGCCTTTTAAATAAATCACAGAAGTGGAACAATGAACAGAAAAAACTGGATGTAATTAGGAGTCAGAAGACTCTAGTTCCAGAACACCCAAGCTACATATCCCAGGAGAAGTCCCTAAACCTCACTGAATTTTAGTGGTTTAGGTAAGATGGAGAAAAGTAATACTAATGCCAAGAGGTAAACTCAGACACTGTGCCTGGTACATAGAGAGTTCTCAATGAAAATCGGAATGAAATCATTGATGAGCAAACACTTTGTAGATGCTAACGTCTATATGTCAGCATTATTATTATTGTAGACTTTTAGAGATGGAATCAATCTTGCCTAGTTTTCAGATAAGTTTTACCAAATTCAAGCCCTTGTAAACTAATAGTATTCTAATTTTTTTAAATATTTTTTAATTTTCCAGAGGCTATGTATGCTCACCAGAGACACTAGAGAGAGAGGGAAATGCTACAATCTGGTCTCCATTTCTCCTTTCAGATTTTAGGCACACACACACACGTGCCTGGTGCATTTTTCAAGCTGCTGGGTCTGGGACTTGAACTGCATAGTTGGCCAGCCATGTGGGATCCAGCTGCTTTAGCCACCATGCCACTGGTTGGCCCACATTCCATTTTTTTCTTTACAAATAATGGCACCTAGGGGAACCAGCAGTTAGCGTAATGGCTATGTTGCTGGACTCCCACGTAGTTGACCGCAGTTCGCGTCCCGGACCCAGTGGCTTAAAACTCACTCTAGGCACATGTGCATGAGTGCGTGCCCAAGATCCTGAGAGGAGAATGGAGGAGAAGGGATTGCGGCATGACCTGGGGGGTGATTTCTCGCTTTCTGTCTCTATGTCTGTCTCTGTCTGTCTGGTGAGCACACGTGCCCTATAGCAAAAAACCTCTCAAAAATAATAATAATAATAATGGCACCTAGTACTTCTTTGATGCTTATTACTTACCAGACCATATTCTAAGCACTTAATATAAACTAAGTCATTTAATCATTGTAATTACCCCTAAAGATACTATAATTCTCCTCATCTTTGAGATGGAAAAAATGAGACTCAGAGGTCACATAGCTAGGAAGTAGCAGGGCTGAGATTCAAGTTCTGGGTCTGGTTCCACAACCAGTGCTCTTTATCACTAGACCCTCCTGCCGCATGACTTGTTGGGCAACAAAGTAAAAACTGATGATCTAGAAAAGAGGTACAAATAATGCCCTGTCAAAGTGGGTGCTGGCTAAGGTGACCAGAGAAGGAGATTGAGAAGAAATTATGCACACAGAGATGAGTGAAACGGGACAGAGGAAGCAAAGGCATAGAGGGGGGAAGTGGCAAGATGTATTAAAAGAACAGCAAGTAATTGCATCTGAGTTCATGCAGAGACCTGTGGGAGACAAGGGTTAAAGTTTCAAAGATAGGTTAGAGCGGAGACCCAGATGGCTAGGCTAAACTGAATGGATTTCCCCCACCCCCACCTCCACCCCCGCCCCAGGGAAAGGGAAGTCACTAAAAGTGTTTGAGTAAGAGTTCAACAGGATCAGAACTGTGTCTGAGAAAGAGTTAAAGTGACAGTTGTGTGTAGGATGGTGTGAGGGGGAGAGACTGCAGGCAGGAAGACCATGTGTCCCAGCCATCTAATAGGCCTCTCTGCACCCACTGAGATAAATAAAGACTTGTTGACTGACTGACAGACAGGCTGATTGACACACTGCCTCCAAACCACAAGCCCATCTCCATCAGAAATCCCCTCCTTCATAATCTTCCCACAATGGCAGCTCTACCTAAATACGGGCACAGAGCTTTGAGTCTAAAGTGATTGGCAAGAGCCACGATGCCGTGCTCGTACATGGAGGAGGGCTGAGAACTGGGAGATCTCTTCCCATAAAACAACACCTCCAAGGAGGGAGGCCAATGGCACGAGAAACACCTCCATGAACTGAAAATAACCCCATTCATTATTTGTTCTTCTCTCGTATTCCTCCATCGTGAAGAGAAAACGCATGACAGCTGCATAAAAAATGATGGTTTTATTTCCACATGTGAAGTTGTCAGGGAATTTGGCTATAACCTTTTATTAGACGTTAATAATTTAGAAAAGGGAGAAGAATTCCCCAGTCAAATCTAATCTCATACAAATAAATACTTTGCAGGGAAACGAAAGCGTCACATTCATCCTGGGATGAACAGGCGATTATCAAGCCTTCACGCATTGCCGGCATCCATCAGCAAGGCCACTCACTCTGGTTAATGGCAATTACATTCCTTTCCTTGGGTCTGTTTTCAGCAGTTCGATTTGTAGCTCTGGATATCGCTCTCCTACACTGACTCTACGTGTCTGTGAGGAGCTCTGTTCTTTCTCCATGTTCAAGTGTGCACCGTAATAGCTACATGTAGGAAATGGTCGGGAGGGCCGGATGTTCACCAATAGGCTCAGGTCCAGTATTACCCCAGGGGGCCGCCTACAACGTAATGTCCAATTAAAGTCACAAGGGTCACCTGAGGGTGCAGAAACTGCTTTGACTTTATGCTCTAAGTCAGGGCTTCGGTGTGCAGAAGGCCCGGCTGACCAGATGCATTTGATCATTTGTTCCTCAGGTTAGACGTCTCCTAGTCCCGTGGTTCACACGGGACAAGAGTCAGATTTTTGCAGTGCCGTGTCGTGCCCTTTGTCAGCTGCCAGCCTGTTGCTAAATGTGAGTCATAACGTGTTTAGACATCCACATATTGAGGTTTGTGATTGCAGAAGCACTCTTCCCTTTACAAAGAAAGCGAGCATTAAGGAAGCAAGGATGTAGTACATGATAACTAAGAGAGGAGTGTGTTGACTAGCAAGTACATCCCAGCTAATTTTTTCACTATAATAGAATGATGCATTTTCTCTCTATCCTAGGCCCATGGTGGATCAGTAGCAGGGTCACACTCTGACTCACTTGGCAGCATAGAGGTTTACTTTCGCTTGCTTTTCTGCTCCTCTCCTAAAACCAGCCTGCCCACCCTCGAGGGAAGCAATGCTCCTCAGCCAGGCCAGGAATCTCTCCCACCAGGCCCAGGATCCTCAAGGATGTCAGACACAAAGCACCCAGAGTGAACACAGCTCAGTAGATTGCTAGTAAACCAGTTCTTCAGAACAGGAAAAAGCATCCCCTGAGTTATACTGTTTGCCTATTTCCATGGTGTAAATACGCCCACGATGGCCAATTTCAAGCTACCAACAGTTTAACAACCAGCTTGTAACAGTCCTGAACATTTAACAGACCACCAGTGTGAGTTAACTGCAGCATGGAACTGGCAGGGCCCGTGCCCCCCACTGCTCCCTCGGCCTCCAGGATTAGGCAGGTGGTGGAAAGCCCTACCCCACACATGGTCTTCACACTTGCCACACAGCCTCTGGAGTCTGTGGAACAGTCGGAACCCAACATGCTCCTTAATCAAAGTCTTGTTCAGAAAGTGTCACATGCCATAAATATAGGCTTTTAACCTGTCTCTTTGGCAGCTACCTCTGGGAGTAGGGACAGGGAATTCATCATACATTTCAGAACTAGTGGATTTCAAGGGAGCGGGAGAGGCTCTTAGTCCACAGGAACTATGGAATGAGTACATCTCCCAAACCCCATTGCAAAGGAGGAAGACAACCATTCAGCCTTTTCAGTGTCAGCCACTGTCCTGGGTGTCCAGGCCAGGAAAACAAAAACAAAAACAAAAACAAAAACAAAAACCAGCCTAGGCTCTGTTTTCATAAAGTACAGGAGGGAGGCTCAGGGATACTGACCTCAGAGGTATGGAGATGGAGAACTGCGGGTTCAGAGTTGGAAACCCATCAACAGTTATTAAGGGGATTACAGGAAGCATTTTGTAAGCATAAAAGCTGCTGCCAGAGGCTAGAGAGAGGAAGCAAACAAGACACAGAAACAGGGCGCTGGAAACTGCGACTGGGTCAGGGACAGAAATGAGGGGCAGCAGAGACAGGTGGCTGGAGATGGCTCTGAACCAGATTCTGTGAGACCTAAAACGCCTGAAATGGACATATTTCTTTATTGATTCCAAGCTCTTGGGTGTGGTTCAAAGTCTATTCAACCAATGGTCTCCTACCCCCACTCCCCACCCCCCACCCCCGCAATTCACAGTTTAATTTTTCATCAGTGCTAACATGCTACTCTCCATTTGTTCCAACTCAGGCCCTAACCAAATGCTCTAACCTGACTGGCTTTATTGAGGTCATTTCCTTTCTGGAAACATTTTCTTCCCTTCTTAAGGACTTTCTCCTTCCTCAAACTTATTCCAACCCTCATCTCATCCAGAAAACTCGCCTGTTTAACTGGCCTGGCTTTGAGGACTTCATTTCTCTTGTTCCCTTAGCACGTAGGTGCTCAACTGGGACAAATCTTTATCCTGGGGACCTCCTAACAACTGGACAACTATTCTATTCACGAGCTGCCCCTAGACAAGTCATGTCCCTTCTTAACACCTTCATTTCTTCAACTGTTCGAGGGAAAGCCAGACCCAATGCCTTTCCTTTCTGGAAACATTTTCTTCCCTTCTTAAGGACTTTCTCCTTCCTCAAACTTATTCCAACCCTCATCTCATCCAGAAAACTCGCCTGTTTAACTGGCCTGGCTTTGAGGACTTCATTTCTCTTGTTCCCTTAGCACGTAGGTGCTCAACTGGGACAAATCTTTATCCTGGGGACCTCCTAACAACTGGACAACTATTCACGAGCGTGGCTGCCCCTAGACAAGTCATGTCCCTTCTTAACACCTTCATTTCTTCAACTGTTCGAGGGAAAGCCAGACCCAATGCCTTTCCGCTCTGAAATTCATCAACTTTAAGTGACAATGACTACACAGAAAAAGATCAACTGATGGAGGAACTCACCAATGAGAGAAGGGCAGAGAGATGTTGTGGCCAGATGAGAACTGAGAGTGATGGGCAGTGACAGTGTAACAATGATTCCTAGTTGTTCTAGGATCTATCATTTCTCTCTTCCATAATGAAAACTGGATACCCAGAATGAGGACTATATGTCCCATTGTAGTCTGTCCTTGACTAAGTTCTGGCCTATCAGATATAAACAAAAGTGATGCATTGCAGCTTCTTCTAAGACAGCTCATGCTCCTCCTTTGCTCCCCTTTCTTTTTTATTCCCCCCTCCATCCTGCTGTCTGGAATGCAGATGTGATGGCTAGAGCACTAGCCTCCATCTTCAGCTCTTATGGTGACCCAGAAAGAATCTGAATCCCATAACTTCATAGAACAGAACCTCCCTATCAATCCCAAGTTGTATCCCTGTGAACTTTTCCTCAGAAAGAAATATTATTTAAGCCATATTCATTTGGGGTTTATGTCATTTAAAGCTGAACTTAGTCCTAAATTACACAGAGACAGCTTTAAGGCTGAAGAGGAATTACCAAGAGATCCAGATAATCAGATGGTGGAGAGTGACAATAGAGGTGGGACAATAAACAGCAGGTGAAAAGTAACAGGAAGAACTGGCACAACAACAGCACTGTATCTGAACCAAAACAAGTCTCAGACATCTGTGAGCAGTTTTCAAAGCCAATCCTTTAAGCCTACCTGCAAGAGGGCTTCTCTTTTCATCAGGTCCAGCACCCCTAAGAACTGCTCAAAGCTCCCGAGGCATTTTGCATTACTACGCTGGCACTGCTGAAATGCATCATATCGACTTATTGAGTGTTTCCATTTCCCAAACCCAGCTGGATCACATGCTCCTTGACAAAAGAGATTTTTCTCTTCTTTCTTTCTTTCTTTTCTTTTTTTTTTTTTTTTTTTTTTTTTTTCTTTAG
>NW_006159751.1:2223994-2253375 GCF_000334495.1 Tupaia belangeri chinensis
AACAGGACGCTGGAAACTGCGACTGGGTCAGGGACAGAAATGAGGGGCAGCAGAGACAGGTGGCTGGAGATGGCTCTGAACCAGATTCTGTGAGACCTAAAACGCCTGAAATGGACATATTTCTTTATTGATTCCAAGCTCTTGGGTGTGGTTCAAAGTCTATTCAACCAATGGTCTCCTACCCCCACTCCCCACCCCCCACCCCCGCAATTCACAGTTTAATTTTTCATCAGTGCTAACATGCTACTCACCCCCGCAATTCACAGTTTAATTTTTCATCAGTGCTAACATGCTACTCTCCATTTGTTCCAACTCAGGCCCTAACCAAATGCTCTAACCTGACTGGCTTTATTGAGGTCATTTCCTTTCTGGAAACATTTTCTTCCCTTCTTAAGGACTTTCTCCTTCCTCAAACTTATTCCAACCCTCATCTCATCCAGAAAACTCGCCTGTTTAACTGGCCTGGCTTTGAGGACTTCATTTCTCTTGTTCCCTTAGCACGTAGGTGCTCAACTGGGACAAATCTTTATCCTGGGGACCTCCTAACAACTGGACAACTATTCACGAGCGTGGCTGCCCCTAGACAAGTCATGTCCCTTCTTAACACCTTCATTTCTTCAACTGTTCGAGGGAAAGCCAGACCCAATGCCTTTCCGCTCTGAAATTCATCAACTTTAAGTGACAATGACTACACAGAAAAAGATCAACTGATGGAGGAACTCACCAATGAGAGAAGGGCAGAGAGATGTTGTGGCCAGATGAGAACTGAGAGTGATGGGCAGTGACAGTGTAACAATGATTCCTAGTTGTTCTAGGATCTATCATTTCTCTCTTCCATAATGAAAACTGGATACCCAGAATGAGGACTATATGTCCCATTGTAGTCTGTCCTTGACTAAGTTCTGGCCTATCAGATATAAACAAAAGTGATGCATTGCAGCTTCTTCTAAGACAGCTCATGCTCCTCCTTTGCTCCCCTTTCTTTTTTATTCCCCCCTCCATCCTGCTGTCTGGAATGCAGATGTGATGGCTAGAGCACTAGCCTCCATCTTCAGCTCTTATGGTGACCCAGAAAGAATCTGAATCCCATAACTTCATAGAACAGAACCTCCCTATCAATCCCAAGTTGTATCCCTGTGAACTTTTCCTCAGAAAGAAATATTATTTAAGCCATATTCATTTGGGGTTTATGTCATTTAAAGCTGAACTTAGTCCTAAATTACACAGAGACAGCTTTAAGGCTGAAGAGGAATTACCAAGAGATCCAGATAATCAGATGGTGGAGAGTGACAATAGAGGTGGGACAATAAACAGCAGGTGAAAAGTAACAGGAAGAACTGGCACAACAACAGCACTGTATCTGAACCAAAACAAGTCTCAGACATCTGTGAGCAGTTTTCAAAGCCAATCCTTTAAGCCTACCTGCAAGAGGGCTTCTCTTTTCATCAGGTCCAGCACCCCTAAGAACTGCTCAAAGCTCCCGAGGCATTTTGCATTACTACGCTGGCACTGCTGAAATGCATCATATCGACTTATTGAGTGTTTCCATTTCCCAAACCCAGCTGGATCACATGCTCCTTGACAAAAGAGATTTTTCTCTTCTTTCTTTCTTTCTTTTCTTTTTTTTTTTTTTTTTTTTTTTTTTTTATGCTATAGGGCACATGTGCTCACCAGAGAAACAGAACAAAACTGAGAACTCACCCCCCAGGGGATGGCTATGCAGCAATTCCTTCTCCTCCATTCTCCTCCTGAGATTTTGGGCAGGCACACACACACACCCAGCATTCATTTCAAGCCACCAAGTCTGGAACTTGAACCACAGTCAACCATGTGAGAATCCAGGACCTTAACTACTACACCACCTGCTGGCCCCAAGAAAAGAGGTTTTGCTCACTTCCCCTCCAGACATAATGATGACATACAAATTTTCTGGTACAGGCCAGATTTCAAGCATTCTGTCCTGGTGCTCTTTGATTTTCAGAAAATTTAGTGTTTTAATTCTCCCAGCAAAACGATTTTAAAAATATAGAACCAGAACAAAACTCCCAACTTGGAACTCAGAAAATCTGATCCCAATATCCACAAACCTATCTAAGTGCTCAGTAAAAAGAAGAAAAAAAAATCATTGAATGTTTTCTTCTTGATGGATTGAAAGGGTCCTGACAAGGGCCCAGGGGCATCTAAGTGGAAAGAATGATGTACAGGAATAGGGAAGGTGATGGAGTAGATCAGCAGAGGGAATGTGACTGACAGGAGTGTCATCAGGACGGGGGAAGACACTGGGCCTAGAGCAGTGACCAAAGGCTGTCGCACCGGGGAACAGCAGCTTTCCCAATAATGCACACAGCCTGTGCTGGGGAGCTGCAGCCTTGCACCACGGGAGACTGGAAAGGTCTTCCATTAAACGGTAAATGTAAATGGCCAGAACTCCTATTAAAGGTGGTTAACTGGACACGCATCAAATGCCACTCCCTTCCCAAACCTCACTAACACAATGGCAAAGGGATTGTTTGCAAAGGTGTGAACCCATAAGGACAAGACAAAGAGGGAAAGGAGACAATAGCAACAACGGGGAGAGGATAATGAATTTGACAGGCTCAAGAAATCTAAGATGCTGGGGTGGTGAAGAAAGCAGAAAGTTGACCTGAGAGACACAGCAGGGCAGTTGGCAGCACCAGATCCTTCTGGGAGTGGATGTCAAGGGGAGTCACCAAAATAAAGAGCACAGGTAGAGAAATGTTTAAGAAGCAGGAACTTGTGGCTTCCTTCCCCATTCCAGACACCTGGGCAGCTCCATCCCTACCCTGGCAAAAGACTGCAGGTTTCTTTTCTGTAGAAGCTGGCTCGGAGTCTTCCAGGTGGTAATGAGGACAGATTTACTTTACCAAAACAGGGGCGTGGGCATTTTGAGTACTTCTCCAACACTTCAAGACAAATGAAAGCATCAACATGAAAAGTAGACCCCATGGGACCAGCAGTTTGGCATAGGGTGTACATCGCTGGACTCCCATGTAGTCAACTGCGGTTCGAATCTGGATCTGGTGGCTTAAACTCACGTCAGGCGCATGTGCGTGCATGCCCAAGATCCCGAGAGGAGAATGGAGGAGAAGGGATTGTGATGTGACCATCCCCCCTGGTGGGTGATTTCTCACTTTCTGTCTCTCTGTCTCTCTCTCTCTGTCTTTCTAGCAAGTGCATGTGCCCTATAGCAAAAACCTTTCCAAAAAAAAAGGAAAAGTAGATCCCAGAAAAAACTAGCTGGGGCTGGGCAGGGGCAGGGGCAGGCTGGTGGGGGTACACAGAAGCTATTAAGGGAAAAGGCTACTTTATAAATAGACTCCAATTTGAAAGTGCCAGACAGGGTCAGATGGTGTCACAGCAGTAAAATGTGATTCTCTCTGAGGCTGTTCTAGGTTCGAACCCGAAGACTTCCCTGAGTATGTCAGACCTGTGGGTGCCTATGATCCGGTGCTGGTTTCAACTAGGGTGAATCGCAGAAGTCAAGACCCTATTGCAGCTTCTGTCTTCTTATCCCTCTCTGACTTTCTCACTCATGAAGAAAAATAAGCAAATAAACTCAATATTTTTGTGCCAGAAATTGATGTCCTCAGATCTATTGGCCCTTGGCTTGCCTGTCTGTACCCAGAAAGACCAGCTGCACACAGCCAGAAACGTCACAGATGGAGGCTTCTTACACGGCATCTGTCTAGTGGTCCTTAACCTGGCCAAGAGTCCCTCAAGAACCATGGCGAAGGAAGGAGAGAGGCTGAGCTGGCAGGACTGTGACCCTTGCCTGCTTCAATCAAACAGCTCTGCTTCTGACTGTTTATAAAACTGGAGTCCTTGTAAGTTCTTGTTTAAAAGGTAGTTCTCCTGTAAAAAGAAGAAGGAGGAGGAGAAATGAAAAAGAAAAGGGAAGAAAGGCTGCAAATCTCAAATCAAATCGAGGCCCTATTTTTGGAGCTCAAGAGACCTAAGAACTTGTTCCGAGCCAGGCTCTGGCCCAGCACTAACAATGGCCGTGCAGCAGCCCTAACAGATGGCTGGGCTGTCAGACAGCCAAACAGAGGTCCCTGGGGTCCAGGCCATGAGTGCTCCCTCCCTGGTGACCAGTGACCCTGCAGCGCGGTGGCCTGTCTCCTGCTGCCTTCCTCTTATTAATGCTCTAGGGCAATCTCTCCAGTCCTAAGGCCTGACAGCTCTGCCTGAGAATCCCCCACAGCCCTGGCGAGCCCTCAGCCTAGCTGGTGCTTAAATGTAAGACTCTAGACTACTGGCTTCTATGAAGGGGCAGAGAAGGGAGAGCCGTGCTCGCTGAAGAGCAAGCTGGAATGTTCTCTCCTAGTTGTCTGGAGTCCTCGGCTCTCAATCCATCTACGGTTCCACTGGATTCCTCACATCCCAAGATAGGCAGATTCCCCTCCCCAGTTCCAGCTTGCCATGTCCTTCTTTCTCCACTTTCCCTGCAGTGCTCTCAGACAGCCCCCAAAGGCTGGTGCGATGCTGCTCCTTGGCTCTCCCAGAGGGCTAAGACGGGACGGCAGCCCTGATCCAGACAACTCAGTCCCAGAATTCACCGGGCAGAGGCTGCCACCTCTTTAATCCAACCAACTCCTCCACATTCAGGAGAGGCTCAGACTTCAGAAAACAAGTGTTAAAATAAAAAGCGTCCCATTCTTCAGGACATTCTGTCCCTGCTGCATAGCTAGATACACACATACATCCTTCCAGCTCTGGGCCTCCTCCCAGAATAAGTCACCTCCCCTATGACCTGCTTGCAGAGGCTGGAGAAACTGGCCATGCTGCCATCCAGCCCCGTCCTACCCAAGAAGACCTTGAGTGAATGGAGAGCAATTTCTTCAGTAAAATTATATATATTTAGTAACATCCCCCAACCAGGCAAGCCTGCTGAGAGACAGGGCTATCTGAAGATAGGACTCTTGCAGGTGGGTACTTGGCTTGCACTCCCTCTGACTCACCTTCTGCTTCAGTTTAGCAATAAAATCTTTCTATCCCCTGTCTTGCTTCTTCTGTCTAGAAAAGAAATAATGGTATGCCTACCGTTTAAGTTAGACTAGAACTAGAAGGTAAATTCCTTGAGGGCAGACTTTTGTGTGTTTTGTTCATAGCAGTATCGCCAGTGCCTCAGAAAGAGCCTGGCACACAGTAGGTACTCAATACATGTGACTGGATGAATAAATGCATGTACCAATGTTTCTGTTCTGGTTTCAATGTGTCCCTCCAAAATTCACAGGTTGGAACCTAAGACCCCATGTGATAATATTAAGAGGTGAAGCCTTGAAGGAAGTGATTAAGTCACAATCATTCTGCCCTCGTGAAAGTGTTGAATGGAGCATTCTAGTACCTCTTTGTCCCTTCTATCCTATGAGGTCACAGCAAGAAGGTGCAAGCCCTCACCAAACACTGAATCTGCTGGCACCTTCATCTTGGACTTCCCACTTCTAGGACTATGAAGAAAAAATTTGCGGGAACCAGCAGTTAGCGTAATGGCTATGTCGCTGGACTCCCACGTAGTCGACTGCGGTTCGCGTCCCGGGCCCGGTGGCTTAGAACTCACGCTGGGCACGTGTGCGTGTGTGCCCAAGATCCCAAGAGGAGAATGGAGGAGAAGGGATTGTGGCGTGACCATCCCCTCTGGGGGGTGATTTCTTGCTTTCTGTCTCTCTGTCTCTCTCTGTCTGTCTGGCGAGCGCACGCGCCCTATAGCAAAAAAAACTCTCAAAAAAATTAAAAAATAAAGAATAAATTTGCATTTATAAATTTTAATTTATACCCAGCCTGTAGTATTTTGTTACAGCAGCAGGAACAGACTATGACACTTTCTTTCTCATCCTCTCTCTCTTTCTGAAAACTTTCCCCATACATGGCCTGGCCCACTCTCAGGGTGAAACAGGAGAGTTTCATTAAACAGGACACTTGAAGGACAGAGTGTCCTGCCTCTAAAGGAAACAAGGCGTAAGAGATGAGAACCTTCCCCAAGACCCCTCAGGCTTCTGTGATTAATGGTGCCACCAAAGCAGCTCCCTTTTAATCCCAGGACCATTTGCTAAAGGTGAAGGACAACCTGGTGATTTTCAAATGAAACAAAATGACAAGAACCTTCCAGAGAGTTCCAGAGGGAGCTGAAGCAACAAAATCCAAGCCGACCTCATAAATCATTTCAGCCTCGGAGTGTGCAGCCTCCAAACTGGAACCTGCTCCAGTCCCCACAGATCCCTACTACCCTCTGTTGCTTCATCCAGCAGCTAAGCATGGTAAGGGCAGCCTCCAACAAGTTGGGTGAGGCAGAGCAAGTACAGGGCCCCAAGGCCCACAGAAGAACTCATGGTCGTGGCCGTCTCTGCTTCCAGGGAAGGATGCTAGCTCTCTTGGTCTCCTTCTTCCAGGCCCCTTTATGAAAACCAGCTTGCTCAGGTGCAGAGCTCTGTGTCAGCTCTGCTGACCACCCCGAGGGTTCCTCATGGTCCCCATCCAAGCCCTCAGGTTCATGCTGCCTGGGAATCCATACAACATCTCTAGGGCACAGAGAGGGTGCAGTCCACGGAGTGTCCTGAGACTCCTAGTATCCTCCCATCTTGCCCCATCCCACCACTTCGTCTGAACACAACCTTTCCTTTCTCTTCTTTCTTTTGTTTAAAACTTAAAAAAAAAAAAAAAGAATTCTGTCAGATTCCTGTGTCTTGTCTTCCAGTTAAAACAACAAAAAGCAGGACTAGCAGGTGGTGTAATGGTTATATCTCTGGACATCCATGTAGTCGACCATGGTTCGAGTCCCAGACCCAGCAACTTAAAACTCAAACCAGACATGTGTATATGTGTGCTCAAAATCCTGAGAGGAGAATGGAGAAGGGATTGTGCCATGGCCATCCCCCCAGGAGGTCATTTCTCACTTCCTATCTCTCCAGCAAGCGCATGTGCCCTGTAGCAAAAATCTCTGTTTAAGAAAAAAAGAAAAGAAAAGAAAAACTAGTCCAATAAAGACAAAAGACAATACTCCTCAGAACAAGATGATTCAGGCCATTTGGTGATTGGCAGAGAATGGGGGGGGGGGGGGAGGATTGGAGGGAGAGGAGTAAATGTGGAAAATGGCCATGGTTTGGCTTTTGGTATGGCATCTCCTATTTAATTACACAAATATTTGCTCTACCCATGTACGTCCCCCTCCACCCATGCAGGCAACATGGACACATCTCTCGATCCTGGCTGGATATGGGCTCAAAGGTGGTGGTGATGTAGACCCTGAATCCCAGTGCCCACCTTCGGAAAGGTGAACTAGGAGATATTATCCTCGGGTGAAGGAAAGGCCAGGATCAAAGCTTGAGGCAAGGCAGTGAATTAAAAGTTCCTCCTGAAGTCCCCAGGTTTCTGTTCATTCAGAGTTCAAACTTCTATTTCAACATCCCTCAGAGTTTGCTAGGAAAACAAGTGATGCTCTCTCAAGTCCCTCCCTCCCCTCTTCTCTCCTTACAACTGGGTACAGCGTGTTCTGAACAGAGAGGAGGCTTCAGTGAGGTATGAAATGAAACAAATCCGCAGGCAAACAGCAAAGAAAGCTGGTGTATTTTTAATATGCAGGCACCATTTCGGGGATTGTGGGGAAGTTTCGCCTCTTCATATTGAAAAACTAATGCGCTGGAAAGAGAGCCAGAGGTGGGGGGCGGGGGGGTATACAGCTCTCTCCTTTCAGCACAGCCTCTTCTTAAAGAAGCAATTGATTAAAGAGAAAGTGTGGGGAACCAACTATTCACACTTGCCAAATATTTCTAAAGGTTTCAAAATCACTCAAGGTGGTGGATTTTTTTCCCCCATAAAGTGTCTACAAAATCTGTCACCTCGACACCCAGTGTTCAAACAGGGCAGTGTCTTGAAAAATGACTTTGTTCTCTGGATCACTCACAGTGCTGGCCTGACACTGCTTCTATTTTCTGCATCAGTGTGAAACCTGCTGCAAAAACAGCTACACAAGGGCTCAGCACACAGCTGACAAGAGCCCGGGAGAGTGGCCTCCGCCCCGCTCAGGCTGCCAGCTTCAGACCACCTCCCTCTGGTCCCCTGTGACTAGGAGCAGCCCAAAGGCTCACTCATCACCTTGGACTTGGAACAGTGGGAGCTGGAATCGCCTTCTCCATTGAGAACAAAGGAGAGCGGCAGGACCTCAGAATGGCAGATTGGAGAACACCTTAAAAGACCACCTCGTCCAGGGAACCAGCAGTTAGCGTAATGGCTATGTCGCTGGACTCCCACGTAGTCGACCGCGGTTCGTGTCCCGGACCCGGTGGCTTAAAACTCACGCCAGGCGCGTGTGCGTACGTGCCCAAGATCCCGAGAGGAGAATGGAGGAGAAGGGATTGCGGCAAAGAAATAATGGTATGCCTACCGTTTAAGTTAGACTAGAACTAGAAGGTAAATTCCTTGAGGGCAGACTTTTGTGTGTTTTGTTCATAGCAGTATCGCCAGTGCCTCAGAAAGAGCCTGGCACACAGTAGGTACTCAATACATGTGACTGGATGAATAAATGCATGTACCAATGTTTCTGTTCTGGTTTCAATGTGTCCCTCCAAAATTCACAGGTTGGAACCTAAGACCCCATGTGATAATATTAAGAGGTGAAGCCTTGAAGGAAGTGATTAAGTCACAATCATTCTGCCCTCGTGAAAGTGTTGAATGGAGCATTCTAGTACCTCTTTGTCCCTTCTATCCTATGAGGTCACAGCAAGATGGTGCAAGCCCTCACCAAACACTGAATCTGCTGGCACCTTCATCTTGGACTTCCCACTTCTAGGACTATGAAGAAAAAATTTGCGGGAACCAGCAGTTAGCGTAATGGCTATGTCGCTGGACTCCCACGTAGTCGACTGCGGTTCGCGTCCCGGGCCCGGTGGCTTAGAACTCACGCTGGGCACGTGTGCGTGTGTGCCCAAGATCCCAAGAGGAGAATGGAGGAGAAGGGATTGTGGCGTGACCATCCCCTCTGGGGGGTGATTTCTTGCTTTCTGTCTCTCTGTCTCTCTCTGTCTGTCTGGCGAGCGCACGCGCCCTATAGCAAAAAAAACTCTCAAAAAAATTAAAAAATAAAGAATAAATTTGCATTTATAAATTTTAATTTATACCCAGCCTGTAGTATTTTGTTACAGCAGCAGGAACAGACTATGACACTTTCTTTCTCATCCTCTCTCTCTTTCTGAAAACTTTCCCCATACATGGCCTGGCCCACTCTCAGGGTGAAACAGGAGAGTTTCATTAAACAGGACACTTGAAGGACAGAGTGTCCTGCCTCTAAAGGAAACAAGGCGTAAGAGATGAGAACCTTCCCCAAGACCCCTCAGGCTTCTGTGATTAATGGTGCCACCAAAGCAGCTCCCTTTTAATCCCAGGACCATTTGCTAAAGGTGAAGGACAACCTGGTGATTTTCAAATGAAACAAAATGACAAGAACCTTCCAGAGAGTTCCAGAGGGAGCTGAAGCAACAAAATCCAAGCCGACCTCATAAATCATTTCAGCCTCGGAGTGTGCAGCCTCCAAACTGGAACCTGCTCCAGTCCCCACAGATCCCTACTACCCTCTGTTGCTTCATCCAGCAGCTAAGCATGGTAAGGGCAGCCTCCAACAAGTTGGGTGAGGCAGAGCAAGTACAGGGCCCCAAGGCCCACAGAAGAACTCATGGTCGTGGCCGTCTCTGCTTCCAGGGAAGGATGCTAGCTCTCTTGGTCTCCTTCTTCCAGGCCCCTTTATGAAAACCAGCTTGCTCAGGTGCAGAGCTCTGTGTCAGCTCTGCTGACCACCCCGAGGGTTCCTCATGGTCCCCATCCAAGCCCTCAGGTTCATGCTGCCTGGGAATCCATACAACATCTCTAGGGCACAGAGAGGGTGCAGTCCACGGAGTGTCCTGAGACTCCTAGTATCCTCCCATCTTGCCCCATCCCACCACTTCGTCTGAACACAACCTTTCCTTTCTCTTCTTTCTTTTGTTTAAAACTTAAAAAAAAAAAAAAAGAATTCTGTCAGATTCCTGTGTCTTGTCTTCCAGTTAAAACAACAAAAAGCAGGACTAGCAGGTGGTGTAATGGTTATATCTCTGGACATCCATGTAGTCGACCATGGTTCGAGTCCCAGACCCAGCAACTTAAAACTCAAACCAGACATGTGTATATGTGTGCTCAAAATCCTGAGAGGAGAATGGAGAAGGGATTGTGCCATGGCCATCCCCCCAGGAGGTCATTTCTCACTTCCTATCTCTCCAGCAAGCGCATGTGCCCTGTAGCAAAAATCTCTGTTTAAGAAAAAAAGAAAAGAAAAGAAAAACTAGTCCAATAAAGACAAAAGACAATACTCCTCAGAACAAGATGATTCAGGCCATTTGGTGATTGGCAGAGAATGGGGGGGGTGGGGGAGGATTGGAGGGAGAGGAGTAAATGTGGAAAATGGCCATGGTTTGGCTTTTGGTATGGCATCTCCTATTTAATTACACAAATATTTGCTCTACCCATGTACGTCCCCCTCCACCCATGCAGGCAACATGGACACATCTCTCGATCCTGGCTGGATATGGGCTCAAAGGTGGTGGTGATGTAGACCCTGAATCCCAGTGCCCACCTTCGGAAAGGTGAACTAGGAGATATTATCCTCGGGTGAAGGAAAGGCCAGGATCAAAGCTTGAGGCAAGGCAGTGAATTAAAAGTTCCTCCTGAAGTCCCCAGGTTTCTGTTCATTCAGAGTTCAAACTTCTATTTCAACATCCCTCAGAGTTTGCTAGGAAAACAAGTGATGCTCTCTCAAGTCCCTCCCTCCCCTCTTCTCTCCTTACAACTGGGTACAGCGTGTTCTGAACAGAGAGGAGGCTTCAGTGAGGTATGAAATGAAACAAATCCGCAGGCAAACAGCAAAGAAAGCTGGTGTATTTTTAATATGCAGGCACCATTTCGGGGATTGTGGGGAAGTTTCGCCTCTTCATATTGAAAAACTAATGCGCTGGAAAGAGAGCCAGAGGTGGGGGGCGGGGGGGTATACAGCTCTCTCCTTTCAGCACAGCCTCTTCTTAAAGAAGCAATTGATTAAAGAGAAAGTGTGGGGAACCAACTATTCACACTTGCCAAATATTTCTAAAGGTTTCAAAATCACTCAAGGTGGTGGATTTTTTTCCCCCATAAAGTGTCTACAAAATCTGTCACCTCGACACCCAGTGTTCAAACAGGGCAGTGTCTTGAAAAATGACTTTGTTCTCTGGATCACTCACAGTGCTGGCCTGACACTGCTTCTATTTTCTGCATCAGTGTGAAACCTGCTGCAAAAACAGCTACACAAGGGCTCAGCACACAGCTGACAAGAGCCCGGGAGAGTGGCCTCCGCCCCGCTCAGGCTGCCAGCTTCAGACCACCTCCCTCTGGTCCCCTGTGACTAGGAGCAGCCCAAAGGCTCACTCATCACCTTGGACTTGGAACAGTGGGAGCTGGAATCGCCTTCTCCATTGAGAACAAAGGAGAGCGGCAGGACCTCAGAATGGCAGATTGGAGAACACCTTAAAAGACCACCTCGTCCAGGGAACCAGCAGTTAGCGTAATGGCTATGTCGCTGGACTCCCACGTAGTCGACCGCGGTTCGTGTCCCGGACCCGGTGGCTTAAACCTCACGCCAGGCGCGTGTGCGTACGTGCCCAAGACCCCGAGAGGAGAATGGAGGAGAAGGGATTGCGGCGTGGCCATCCCCCCTGGGGGGGGATTTCTCGCTTTCTGTCTCTCTGTCTCTCTCTGTCTGTCTGGCGAGCGCACGTGCCCTATAGCGAAAAACCTCTCCCAAAAAAAAAAAAAAAAAAAAAAAAAAAAAAAAAAAAAAGACCACCTCGTCTAAACCTTTCTACAGATGAGGAAACTGAGACAGAAAAGCCGGTGACTTCCACAACAGTTCACAAACATCTAACCATTTTTATTAAGCGCTTCAGCAACTCAGCTTTTTTCTTCATTTAGGTCATTCCCACCTTGAGAACCTTGGGCACGGGAGCCTATCTCCCACTATAGAAGTTGGACATTCCAGATAATCACTTCCCATGTGTCTTTTGTATCCAGGGTACTCGACCTAATCTCTTCCAGTCAGACACTGCTGCCCCATGTCCCGACTGGGAGACAGTAACACGACAAAAAGGGGGTGGAGAAAGGTTTTACCTCTATGGTCATGGTTTGGGATGTTGGCCTGGCTATAAAATCTTGATTCCCGATGTCCTTTAAAAAAAAAAGAAAAAGGCAAAAAGCTTATGTATTACTTCCTCCATGAGAGAGAGACATCTCCCAAAGGGTGCCCACACTGCAATCCATTCACAGTCCCACCAGCCTGAACAGTAGGCACCTGTGCCCCTGGAATACAAACTCGTGACCTCTCCCATGTGGGCTCAGTTGCATTACCACCTGACCCTTGTCCTTTCAACCAATCTTCTGTCTTTCTCCCTAAGTCCTCCACAGTCTCTCTCTGGCAAATAAATTGCTGGCAAATAAAAACTTGGCTGATAACCAAAAGTGATACCAAGAGTTGGGCATTAACAGACCCTCCAGAAATTGGCAGAAAAAAATCTGGGATAGTTTATTTGGCATGATTATAGCTGAACACCATGAAAATTCAGCTAAAAGTAAGAGAGATGACTCTGTCAATATTGAATAAACAGTTGCAAACCATTAAGGTTTTTTTACCTATGGTCACCTGGAATAAAATAATTATTGAAGTCAAGGTTTAGGGCATGAAGCAGTTACTTTATAGAACAATATAAAAAGCATAAAAAAAATTCAAGGTCTTTAGGATAAAATGCTTACTTCTAATAGTACTAAATGGATTTTTTAAAATAAAGAAAGAAAAATCCAAATTCTTAAGTTCTCAACTGAAGGCACAAAATGAAAACCAAGGATTTTCTATGACTGTACTGGAATAATCTCTTTTGTCTTATAGCCACAGCTAAAATAGACAAACACAAACTGATCCTGCCAGTTGTTGAATCATAAGACTAGTTTAATTTGCAGTCTTACACTGTGGCTTAAGTGAAAATTAAGAACATTGATTAGGAAAGAGGTAGACCTAAGAATTAGGACAGTGATTTATGGGAGGATTCAGATTGCTCAGGTGCAGAGAGCACTGAATTTCTAAATTTCATTGATTCCTATCTCTGATTCCTGCCAGTCAAATTCACCCCTCCTTCCCTTCTCATACATTTCTTCCCACCTTCTTTAAAAATTCGATCTGTGGGGACCAAGAGTTAGCATAATGGCTATGCCGCTGGATTCCCATGTAGTCAGCTGCGGTTCGAGTCCCAGACCCAGTGGCTTAAACTCACACTGGGCGCGTGTGTGTGCATGCCCAAGATCCTGAGAGGAGAATGGAGGAGAAGGGATTGCAGTGTGACCATCCCCCCTGGGGGGTGATTTTTCACTTTCTGTCTCTCTGTCTCTTTCTCTGTCTTTCTGGCAAGTGCACATGCCCTATAGCAAAAAATCTCTCAAAAAGAAAAAAATTTGATCTGCAATGACCCAACTTGGGGGTCTTTCCTTGCAAGGAGAATCCAATTTATTTGTGTTTCACTCCCTCTACTCTTCATTGTCTCCACATCTACCACTAGAATAAGATCTCAACCTGTGCCTTGAACAAAATGAAATAGAGGGTGATGTCCACATCTGAAGTCCATATCCAGTACCTTAAGGGAAAGTCTTAAGGGGGAAAAAAAGTACATAACTTTGATCATTGGAGTCAACAGAGTCCTGGGGAATATATGAAGGGACAGATTATGAGCATGCTAGGCCAACAGAAAAAATATAATTTTAGGTCAAGCTGAGTTTATTGATACAATAACATCTGCCAGTGATTCTGTATTTGATGCAGTAGCTTCAGCATCAAGGAGTCATTTCATTTGTTCACTGGATGGGTTGATAGAAACCTGAACTCATTAGTGCCCCACACTAAATGCAGCTGAGATGCTAGAAATTACAAGGTACGCTTTAGAGAAGTATATTAAAAGACCTAGGGAGATAGGAATGTTGGAGTGGATCTATCATGAGTGCTTACCCGCCTCTTAACTATGTCACCCAAGAAGACTCAAACACACTACTTTCATTAAGGCAATGGTAAATCATTAGTGAAGGGAGTACAACACCTCTATAGGAAGCTAGAGTGACAGTTCTCTGTCAGCCCAGGATGCTGGTAGAGAAAAGCTATAGCTGGAAATGGGAAGCACAGTTTCAGTAGGATTGGGAATGTCACAGGATAGCACAGGACTGGAAAGAGCACTCGTTGCCAGAGGCACATTGAGCTTGACTACTGTAATAGGCAGCTCGCCAGCCTGTCTGAATGGTCTGGAGCATGGGAATCTTTGGGAAGGCAGCTCATGGGGTTCCAAAGGAAATGGATATGGACACATGAATTAGATCCTTATTTTGATTTGACAGACCTAGAAAATGGAGGTCTGACTTGCCTGGCATATCAAGAGTTGTAGTCTATAGCAGACCTGGTTCACTTACCACCCAGCAACCACTCATCAACCCCTTTTCCTCCTTTCTAACAAAAGTCTAATTGAAACTTCTGGGAGGAGAGTATTGCCGCCAAAAAACAGACTCTCAGGAAGGAACAGTCCCCCTTTTGTTGGACATAACCAGACAGCATGTGGTTCTTGCAGTCAGGGTGGCAGCCAGCCTGCAACCACAGAAGCAAGTGAACCAAGACACTGAGACAAGCATGGCAAAGAAATGTAAAGAACCCAGGTTCTCAGTGATACTTTGGAGATCTTGAATTAACCAGCCCTTGTACTTCATAGGCTTCAGACTTCCCATTATGCAGTATACATTTCCTTCATTTTTAAAGCCAGTTGAGTCAATATTTTCTGTTATTGACACTGAGAGCATCCTACTGACCCATGGCTCCTCACTCAATCTCCAGTTCAAGCTTCAGTTACTCTTGAGTAAGAACCCCAAAATTCCATGGCAACTATTACCTTGACTCTTTCTCCTTCAAGTCCCCAAAGAGCCCTGCAGCCATTTGCCAGAATATCTGTGTACCAGAGAAAATGAAATATTCAGAGTCCTTCTAAAAATTATTAGACACTGGTCTAAGAGCAAAATCTGAAGACCCAGAACACTACTGTGTTATCAGAGTGGGTAGTACTGGAAGACAGGCAATAAATGGAGTTTTATCTAAGTCTATCTCAAGTCCAATCAGTAGATGAGGTCTGATGGTGAAAAATGTAAAATCATTCTCTTCAAAAGAAAACTTCCTGCAACTTGCACCTGTTACCATAAAGAAAAATTATGTAACATTTCAAAAGACCTTTTTAGATTTTAGAGGTAAGATATTCCACATTTGGATTACCATTTCAGTCCCTTTTCTTTTTCTTTTTTTTAAAATTTATTTATTTAATTCCATTTGTTACTATTTGTGGCGAACAGCCATTCAGAACAAACATGGTAACCTTCAGACATACGCAGAAATGCATTGTGAGCTCCATTGCAGTAATGAAAGCATAAACATAGAAATGCACTAGTTGTTAATACTGCAAAGCAGTGTCTGTCTAAGGAAGCCACATGTGTTATTTAGATTTTGCCCCAAAAGATCAGAAGAAACCAAATGGTGCCAGTCCAGTCATTTTCCCATCATCAGCTGATTAACATCTGAAAACAACTGGTTTTGCATTCCATTTCCTCTTTCCCCATTTTCTGCCCTATAAAATAATAAATCCAGGGCTAGCTTGAGGTCACAGCTTTCTCCATCAGAGAAGTAAGGGCCACCCAATTTTTTTTTAATTTGTTATTATTATTTATTTTTTCCAATTTTATTTTTCTATACTTGTATATCTTTGTGTGTTTATTTTATGTTTATTTCTAATCCACAGCACCCCCGCTCAGAAAAGCACATTCTGCTGAGCAAGTTCTGTCAATTTTTTTTTTTTTTGACCAAAGAGAGACGGAGAGAGAGAGAGAGAAAGGGAAAGAAAGCAAGCCGCCAGGTCCAGGACACAAACCACAGTCAGTCATGTGGGAGTCTAGTGCCTTTATTCACCATGCTATCTGCCAGCTTCTCCAGTCCCTTTTCCAGGAGATCAAGAAGGCTGTCATCTTTGAAAAAATATTAAAAGCGAGGAAAGTTCTGTGACCGTTTCAGACCATAGAGTAAACATCTATTCATTTTTGGCCCTTATGACCTATAAGATCCAATGGTACTTGAAGTATCTTTGGCAAATCAGGAGTTTAAGCAAGGTTGCATTAGCGAATCATAGTATATGGCGCTGAAGTCCTGAAAAAAGCCAGGTTCTTTTCAGTAAGTTATATTCTTCTTTTAAGAAATAGTCTTAGCTTGCTGGTAGACCCTGGTGAAAGAGAATAAATGGCCATTAGGCTGCAGTTAACTATGCAACATGAGCTACTCATCCTTATCTACTATAAAATCAAACAGGCCCAGCAACACACCATCATCTATGGAAGTAATAAAAGCAAGACCAGGCTCACGAAAGTTCTAATGGTGTAAGTGAGGTTCATGAGCTTATATTCCCAGTATGCCTATTCAGTGACTGAGGTGCCATCTTATAGAATGAAACATATTCTTTGAACCATCAATAATGCTGTTTCTTACAAGCCAGAAATCATGAGTACAGAAACCAAAAGGTGGATGCAGGGATGATACAGCTCACTATTACACTAAACCACATGTTAGTAAGTTTTCCACTAATGACTCTGGATATTGCAGACTTAGAAATTTTAGCACCCAAGGAAGACTTCTACTGAGAAATGCAACAGTTTATTGAATTGGGAGTTGAGACTCAAACCTAGTCATTTATGGCTCCTATTTCCACTGAATGAACAGGCCAAGAAGAAAAGGGAAAAGAAAAAGGGAGAAAGAAAAACTACTAAAGTAATTACTCTAGGTCATCAAGGAGAAATAAGACTGCTGCAATACATTGGAACCAAAAAATAGTGTGAATTGAACAGAAGAAGTCGCATAGGGAAACTCATAGTATTTTCATTTCCACTGGCAACAGACTGAATAAGACTCTTGCAACCCCAGATAGATAAAACTACTAAGGCATCCGATTCTTCAAAAATGAATATTTTTATCACCTACCCTAATTATAAACACCTAGGCAATCTGAGCACTAAATGAAAACAAAAGAAACATGGACACATTTTTGGAGGAGGCCATTTTAAATACCAAGTATAGTGAAACTATATAAGATTTCAATCATAGCAAACACAAGAACAGGAGCATTATTAGGCACAGATTTACACATTTCCCCTTTTTCTCTACTTTTTCATAGAGTGTATGTTCATTGTGGTTAGGTTTCCAATTTATTCTATGAATTACAGAATGTTAATAAAAACGTATGCCAGAGCTAAAGGAGAAATAGGTACCAACCACAGATCCTCAGGCTGCCAGATACAGGAGCTGATGAGAATCCAGGGAGGAAAAAAGCATTTTGGAGTTAAGCAAAAGCTAGCCACATTTTATTAGGAAAAAAAGCTTTTTCTTTTAGAAATGTGAATATGGAAAGAAAGGTACACATGGACGTTGGTCTGCAAAGGGGTAGACTGCAGATAGAAGATATTGGTCATTCAGTTTTGGTTCACTTCTTATCTTGGGAATAAACTGTTATAAGTCTGTCTAAAATTGTAA
Organism: Tupaia belangeri chinensis; assembly: GCF_000334495.1. Taxonomy (NCBI): domain Eukaryota; kingdom Metazoa; phylum Chordata; class Mammalia; order Scandentia; family Tupaiidae; genus Tupaia; species Tupaia belangeri. The sequence goes on from NW_006159751.1 coordinate 2,241,642, forward strand.
CATCTTGAAAACATAGATATTTACTTTTCTGGATTCCCTTGCAGCTAGGATGCACACACATGACATGGAGTTACCCAGTCAGAAGCTCCTACCCTAGATACTTTCAATCAGAAGCTAGTGGTGACAAAAGCCAAGATATAGAATCAATTGAAGTGTCCATTGATAAATAAATGGATTTTTTAAAGTAGTATATTTACAAAATACAATACTATTTAGCCATGAAAAAGAATCGAATCCTGTCGTTTGCAGCAACATCAATGAATCTGAAAACCACTATGTTAAGTGAAATAAACCAAACACAGAAGGGTAAATACCTCATGATTTCACTCATTTGTGAAATCTAAAGAAGGCAAGAACAAAAGTTGATCTCTTAGTAGAGAGTAGAATGGTGATTCTAAGAGGCTGGGAAAGGGAGGGGTAGAAGGAGGCTGGGGAAAAGCTGATCAATGAGTACAAAGTTTTAGATAGGAGGAACAAGTTCTAATATTATATTGCACAGTGACTACAGTAAGCAATTATATACTCCAGCCCTTCCTTTTGGCCGTAACCGCCGTCTTCCAGTAATTAACCAAATGATGAACACAAAGGGAAAGAAGAGAAGCACCCAATATATGTTCTTTAGAAAACACAGAGTTGTTCCTTTGGCAACATACATGAGAATCTACAAGAAAGGTGATATTGTAGACATTAAGGGGATGGGTACTGTTCAAAAAGGAATGCCCACAAATGTTACCATGGCAAAACTGGAAGAGTCTACAATGTTACCCAGCATGCTGTTGGCATTGTTGTGAACAAACAAGTTAAGGGCAAGATTCTTGCCAAGAGAATCAATGTGCGTATTGAGCATATTAAACATTCTAAGAGCAGAGATAGCTTCCTAAAAACATGTGAAGGAAAATGACCAGAAAAAGAAAGAAGCCAAAGAGAAAGGTACCTGGGTTCAACTGAAGCACCAGCCTGCTCCACCCGGAGAAGCACGCTTTGTGAGAACCAATGGAAAGGAGCCTGAGCTACTGGAACCTATTTCCTATGAATTCATGGCTTGATAGGTGTTAAAAATAAACTAATCTACGGTCTATAAAAAAAAATTATATACTCCAAATTTCAAAATAGTTATCAAAAAGGATCTTGAGATATGTTAAGTGGAGATATATACTAAATATCCTCTCTATTTAATAGGAGCTAAAGGACTCAATAGCGTAGAAGTATACAGGGTGATGGAAGATACTAGAAGCTGCATGAAAAGTTGGTGGGAGTATTTTATTTATTCAAAATAAAAACAGACCCAAGAATGCATGTAAATAAGTGGAATAAGCTATGGAACAGGTTACCACAGCAGAGTAAAACATGTCATTGACAATTGAACATGCACCTCCAAAAAATAAAACTGGTATAATGAATATCAAATTTGCACAGCATAATGTAAAGTGTTGAAGAAAATGACTATGTCTCTATCCTTACTTGATTATTTTATACTATGCACATGCTTTAAAAACCTTGGGGCCAACAGGTCACTTGGTGGTTAAGGTTCTGGATCCCACATGGCTAACTTCACAATTCAAATCCCAGGTCCAGTAACTTAAAAAATATGCCAGGTTCATATGTGTATGTGCCCAAAATTCCTAGAAGAGAATGGAGGAGAAGGGGTTGTGGCATTGTCACTCCCCTGGTGGGTCATTTCTCACTTTCTCTCTCTCTCTCTGTTTCTTTCTGGCAAGCGCATTCACTTTATCGGGAAAAATGCCATAACCCCCAAAAAGATATACAACAATTATACGTAAGTCAGAAATTACAATTTTAAAAAGAGGCATCTTGACTATTCTTACCACAAAGAAATGAAAAATGTTTATCCTCACTCTAAATTGGTAATACACATTGTATGCATATATCAAAACATCGCACTGCACTCCATAAATGTGTGCAATTATTATGTGTCAGTTTACAAATAGAAATAAGAACTAACAAAAATTTTTAAAGAAGAAATTACAAGGAAACGAAGATAGTAAGAAATTCTCTCTCTAGCGTCACAGCTGAACTCCTGGCACAAGCATGGGGAAAGGCTGATGGTGAAAAATTTAGGAAGATGTTTCTGGCTGAGTAATTCTGGTCATGATATTTCAGCTTTTCTGACGATCCAGTAGCCTTTAGATAAATTACCCTACAGACCAAATTAGCAAAAGCTGATTTTGTTTGGCTTGAAATCAAGAACTGTTTTTCACCAGTCACATTAGTGGAACGGTAATGCAATGCTCTGTGATGCTAAAGCCACATGGGTAGATCCTAGGTTCATGTCCCAAGGTCACCCTGTCCCTGCTGGGCTCATGTGTGTGCCCATGATCATGGCTGGCTGAGGCTGGGAGTGGATCATGGCCTGAAGATCCTGTTGGGAATGCCTGTCTCCCTTTCTCTCTGCTGTTTCTTTCATGGGTTAAATAAACACATTTTACTTATCTTTGTAATCACCAGGGGGTGCTTGCACTTGCCAGAAAGATAAACAGAGAGAAAGAGAGAAAGTGCCCCTCAGTAGGGTATGGTCACACTACAAACCCTTCTTCTTCATATCTCCATCTGTCAGGGTTTGGGACACACACATGCGTATGCCCAGAGTTTTCAAGCAGCCAAGGTTGGTATTTAAACCACAACAGAACAGACATGTGAGATCTGACTCCCGTAACTACTATGCTAGGAGGCGAGTCCTATAAATAAGCTTCAGGAAAAAAATCATAATGGAAACACAAGGTCACAGAGTAAATTGGTGACTGTATTTTCTTTTCTTTTTTCTTTTTTTTTTTTTTTTTTTTTTGAGAGGTTTTTGCCATAGTGCGCATGCACTCGCCAGAAAGACAGAGAGACAGAAAGCAAAAAAACTCCCCCCAGTGGGGAATGGCCATGCTGCAATCCCTTCTCCTCCATTCTCCTCTCAGGATCCTGGGCATGCACACACACGTGCCTGGTGTGAGTTTAAGGCACTGGGCCCAGGACTTGAACTGCAGTCGACTACATGGGAGTCCAGCGACATAGCCATTACGCCAACTGCTGGTCCCCAATGACTGTATCTTCATCAGTCAATTATCTATTGCTTATAACAAACCACCCCAAAACTACTGACCTAAAAACCTTAACAGTTTATTGCTTCTTGCAATTCAGGGTTGGCTGGATGGTTTTTCAGGTCTTGCCTGAGCTCGCTGTGACTTCAGCCAGCAGCTTGTCTGAGTCTCTCTCTCTGCATGTTCTCCCACTCTCTTGGGGTCTAGTCCAGACTTCCTTAAAGGATGTTGTCTAGGGTTCCAAAGGTTCAGATTCCCTAAAGCTTCAGGGCCTCTGGAAATAAATGCTTAGAAGCCAAGTGTGTCAACCTTCCAAATAAGCTGTTCTCTGCTGGATCATATAGCTGAAATATGCAGCACCCAGCTCAGTGGAATCCAGATACTCAAACACTGCCAGAAACCTCTCTTTACGTCTTTATCTCTACACTGGACTAAACAGACAGTAATCAGCAGCTCTGGATTATGGGATCCTTATAGACAATGAAATAGGACAGCTCCATAAAAACCACATAGATTGGGTTGCCCACAGAGAAAATTAAGAAGAAAGGAGGTGTAAGGGACAGTGGCAGGGGCAAGCCTAGAATTCAGATGTCATGTCTCCTGCACCTCGGCTCTTTCCACTTCAATGATTACCTTCAATTGCTCTATATTTCCAGATGAAAAGAAAGAAAGGAAAGTGGAGATCCCAGCACCCTGCAAAATCTGCCCAAACTGCTCAGCACCGTGTAGATTTGCCTCACCTGTTAAGGATAATGTCCCATCTAAGAAAATCTGGAAGGCTAGACCTTGGAAAGTTGAGCTAGACCTGTGATACATTTCCCTCTATGAGTAACTCTATGTCCTCCCAATAGTGATGATCTGTTTTGTTCTATGTAGACTGGGTAGGTGGAAAGAAAACACTCTCATCTGCATCACTCGTACCAATATAGGCTTAACCTGATGTTTGAGCATTCCCCATCTATGCTCCTCTGTGAAGTCATGCTTCAGAGACAGATAAATGTATGTGTAACCCAACTCTCTCTCCACCTACTTGGTTTGGTAACCTTCGGCAAGTTACTCAGTCTCTCTGAGCCTCAGTGTTCTCATCTGTAAAGCAGAGTTGACACTCTTCCTCACAGAGAAGTCACGAAGAATAAATTAGGTGACACGCATACCGCCTGCCAAAGAGCAGGCCCCTGCCAGGTACTAGTTCCCTCTCCCTAACCCTCCACCCTGCCTACTTCAAATGTGCATCCAGATCCTCTCTGCCTACATACATCCCTTTACAACAGAAAGCTGCTTCTTAACAAATGCTCCCTCCCCCATGACTCACGTGTGTCCTTCCCTTTCACACAGTGTCCTTCCTTCATTCCTTCTCCGTGAACTCTGTGCCAGTTCTTCCTTAGGAACCCACTACATGGTTCCCCACACAGTACAAGCCGGCAGAAGAGGGAGAGGACAAGCTCCTCAGGTCTCCAGGGAGGCAGGACGCTGGATGCAGGAAGGGCTGGGACTCTCTGGTGCACAGCAGGCCTTCCCATGCCCCTCCGAGTTCAGTTGTCTCAAATGTCTCCTGGACACTCCAGTCAGTGTGAGATTTTCTGCCTACTTCTTCTCAACAAGGCTTTATTCCATGCCTCCAGATGCTTCCTTTGATCTGAGCTAACCCTTCCCTCGGTCTGTGGGTAATATTAGCCTCCATTAAATTCTGCTCCTGATCCCTCTGGCACCATGTTAATTAAACACAAAATTGTCACCACATTCTCAATCCAGCCTCCTTCACGGGCACTGTGACCCAAGAGCTCTTCCCATATGCCAACAAGCTTTGTTCTGTCCTACTTAGATCATTCTTGTTGTGTGTTGTCCGGGCTCAGGCACAACCCACTCCATTCTACCCAACCTGAGGCAGAGATGGTCTCTCCATGGCCTTCACTCATTACTTTTTCGGTAAGAGTTGATGAAATGATGAATATACACTGAGCAATGAATAAAGGGTTCATTCATTTATTCATTAACAAATGCTTCTTGAGCAAGACCTCGTGTGTGCCAGGTGCTTTTGCTGATGCTAGAAATGTAACAGTGAATAAAGAAGACCAAGTCTCAGTTCTCATAAAAGTTACATTCTAGTGCAATCTTAGTTAAGACCTGTGGTTTTCAATCTTGGCTGTCGATTAGAAATACCTGAGAAGTTCTAAAAATCCCAACACCCAAGCAGCGTACCAGAACAGTCAAATTATAATCACTAGTGCTTTTGAAAATCTCTAAGTATTCCTTTTAATCATGTCCCCTTATCCTCTACTGAAAAACAGAAAAATACACCACTCTCTAAAAAAGAGATAAAGTTGGCCAGTAGGTGGCATGGAAGTTAAGGCACTGGCTCCCACGTGGCTGACTGTGCAGTTCAAATCCTAGACCCAGCAGCTTGAAAATCACACCGGACACATGTGCATTCATGCCCAAAAACCCTGAGAGGAGAATAAAGGAGAAGGGATTGATATGTGGCCATCCCCCTGGGGCGGGGGGGTGCGGGGGGCAGATTTTTCACTTTCCTTCTTCCTCTGTCTTTGTCTAGAGAGTGTACATGCCCTGTAGCAAAACTAAACAAACAAAATAAAGGAGAGATAAAAATTGTGCTTGGAGCTATGAGGGTGACACTTGAGGTCTGAACAAGCTCTCTGTGAAAGGAATGGGAATGTCTGATGGGGTAAGAGCCTGTCTTATGTGAAGTGCCAGTTGATTCCCAGAGGCAGGCAAAGGGGCTGGTCTTGAATAAGTCATACCATCCCTGATGACCAGGATCTCCAGGAGCTTGGACCACTGCTGTTATCACCCTGCCCACACAAAATTACCCAGGGAACAAGTCCCTAAGCTGAAAAATGGGCCGGCCTCACCCATTCGTGTTTTTTCTCTTCTGTAGGTGAGACCATGGAGGAGCCTTCTGCTAATAGGACACTTGTCCTCAGGGTCAGTCAAGATCTGGGGCTTCTTAAATTGGTGATGAATCTCTAAGGAGCATCTCCTTAGAATCAGGGGGTCGCTTTTTCTCAGCAAAGCTTTGGTCTGACTCTTGGACTTGGTAGCTTCTTATCCAAGGAAAAATGCTTCATGGGAGGGAGGGAGGGAGGTGTAAAAACTGTTCCTTCTCCTAGAACTGGCTTGAAACCAGCTCTGATTTTTAGAGGAGGCAGGGGTGACAGCAGGAGAAAAAGCTGACTTTGGGGTCCAGGCATACCCAGTCCTCCTTCCACATGAAGTAGAGAAGTGAGAGGCGATGTAAGTGACAGCTCAACTGGGCTTTAAGAGCTCTTGAGTCTGGTTACAGTTCTGTCATTAGTTAACTGATCAACCTTGGGCAAGTCTCATCCCCTCTCTGGGCACCTCTTCCTTTTCCAGAAAATTAAAGGGTAGACTAAAAGATATCTGAGATGTCTCCTAGATTTAGTTGTGTATGAGTCTAGAATTCTAAGGGACTACAAGCAATTGCTTACCCAACTGACCAAGAGCATGCACAGGGCTGAGGAAGAAGCCAGAGAATGCTTTACTTAAGTGGATTGGGTGGAGATGTTTGTTCAGAGTTGGATTCCACCTCACTCTCCCGGCCAATGGCATCAAGACATTTGTCTGACACGTGATGAGAGCCGAGGGGATAAAGACTCATCTACCCCTTTCATGTGTCGGCAGAGACATATAGAGCAATGCCCTCAGCCCCTGGGAATTCTGCCCTGGGCATGGAGGCATTAGGGAATGCGGCTCCCACGTGGCTGACTGTGCAGTTCAAATCCTAGACCCAGCAGCTTGAAAATCACACCGGACACATGTGCATTCATGCCCAAAAACCCTGAGAGGAGAATAAAGGAGAAGGGATTGATATGTGGCCATCCCCCTGGGGCGGGGGGGTGCGGGGGGCAGATTTTTCACTTTCCTTCTTCCTCTGTCTTTGTCTAGAGAGTGTACATGCCCTGTAGCAAAACTAAACAAACAAAATAAAGGAGAGATAAAAATTGTGCTTGGAGCTATGAGGGTGACACTTGAGGTCTGAACAAGCTCTCTGTGAAAGGAATGGGAATGTCTGATGGGGTAAGAGCCTGTCTTATGTGAAGTGCCAGTTGATTCCCAGAGGCAGGCAAAGGGGCTGGTCTTGAATAAGTCATACCATCCCTGATGACCAGGATCTCCAGGAGCTTGGACCACTGCTGTTATCACCCTGCCCACACAAAATTACCCAGGGAACAAGTCCCTAAGCTGAAAAATGGGCCGGCCTCACCCATTCGTGTTTTTTCTCTTCTGTAGGTGAGACCATGGAGGAGCCTTCTGCTAATAGGACACTTGTCCTCAGGGTCAGTCAAGATCTGGGGCTTCTTAAATTGGTGATGAATCTCTAAGGAGCATCTCCTTAGAATCAGGGGGTCGCTTTTTCTCAGCAAAGCTTTGGTCTGACTCTTGGACTTGGTAGCTTCTTATCCAAGGAAAAATGCTTCATGGGAGGGAGGGAGGGAGGTGTAAAAACTGTTCCTTCTCCTAGAACTGGCTTGAAACCAGCTCTGATTTTTAGAGGAGGCAGGGGTGACAGCAGGAGAAAAAGCTGACTTTGGGGTCCAGGCATACCCAGTCCTCCTTCCACATGAAGTAGAGAAGTGAGAGGCGATGTAAGTGACAGCTCAACTGGGCTTTAAGAGCTCTTGAGTCTGGTTACAGTTCTGTCATTAGTTAACTGATCAACCTTGGGCAAGTCTCATCCCCTCTCTGGGCACCTCTTCCTTTTCCAGAAAATTAAAGGGTAGACTAAAAGATATCTGAGATGTCTCCTAGATTTAGTTGTGTATGAGTCTAGAATTCTAAGGGACTACAAGCAATTGCTTACCCAACTGACCAAGAGCATGCACAGGGCTGAGGAAGAAGCCAGAGAATGCTTTACTTAAGTGGATTGGGTGGAGATGTTTGTTCAGAGTTGGATTCCACCTCACTCTCCCGGCCAATGGCATCAAGACATTTGTCTGACACGTGATGAGAGCCGAGGGGATAAAGACTCATCTACCCCTTTCATGTGTCGGCAGAGACATATAGAGCAATGCCCTCAGCCCCTGGGAATTCTGCCCTGGGCATGGAGGCATTAGGGAATGCGAGAAGGACTCCATTGGCCCCAAGGCTGAGCTTGATTCCAATTTGAAACTGTCAGAACTACAGCTTGGATTCTGAGCCGCTTTGGTCTCAGGGGGCTTACAGCTCCTCCTGGCTGCCTGAAGAAATTATTCACTTGGATAAATCCAAATTAGACTTAGGAAAGTAGCACATTTCTCTTCCCCACCCCCCACCCCCCACCCCAGACAGGTGGAGTATTTCTTCACTGCCCCCCCCTTCCATGCATACCCTCCTCCCTCCTCACAAGTCACAGCCCTGGAAAATGTTAAGAACTCAGCCATCTCCATTCCCCATTAGGGGTATGCTGAAGCCCAGCAGTGCTGAAGCTAGCATGTGAGCTTTATTCACAGGGATGTCTGACAAACGAAAAAAAAAAAAAACCGCAGATCTTGCAAATAATGCACAATTGCTCCTAGACCTAAGAAGTGTCAGTAGAGACAATAGGAAAGTTTCTCTGACTTCCCACCTCTCTACTACATCTATTCTTAGTGAAGTGCCCTCCTTTCATAGTTGCACCAAAAGGGGGGGGGGAGGTGAGTGAAAGAAAGGCTGAATATAGGATTCACAGGGATTTTTCTCACTGGTCGTGTCCGCCCACCCTTCTAGTCCCTGCCCATGGTTGATTGGTCTAAGAGTAGAGACCTTGGAGACCCTGACCCAATGTAAGTCAACCAGATTCTTCATCCTAGGACTTGAGCACAGTCACACAGAGACCAGATAGCTGCAGTTTAAGGCATTAATTGCCCTAGAGACAAGGTTCAGGAGGGCCTACTATTGATGACCTTGGCGCTGCCCTGGTTGCTCAAATTTCCTTTGAGACTGTAAATAACCACAATGTCCCTCATCCGGAGCTGGCTGGAGTAAACTCAGTTGCTCGTCTCTAAAGAAACTTAATTGGCAAAAGTTCCCATAAGAACCCATTCTTTCCCCCATCTCAGAACTTACACACTATGGAAATCACCTTTTTCTCTTTGTCCAACTCCTTCCCTAGACCAGAAGTTTCTGGATATCCTGACTATGGGTTAGTCTCACCTTCATCTTCCCACCCCTACTTCCCCTGGCTAGCTCCACTTTTCCTCAGATCCTAGGTGGGGCCTCAACAGCCATCCCTGCCCACTACCTCCTGCATTCTTACTTGGGTTACAAGTTCCTGGAATGTGTTCCCATTGCACCAGGTACTGGCCCTATGGTAATGTGTTAAGTACATACTGAATCCTACAAGGCTGTGACTCCTTGAGGCAGGATGTTCTATTTCCAGCACATAGTACAGTACCCAGGACATACTAAGCACTCAGTAAAATTATTTCAAGGAAAAAAATAAGTGAATGAAGAGACATAAAGTAATCTTCTCTCCTCCTTCTCACATTAAAATAATAGAAATTAATTACCTGGTCCAAATTATTATTCATCTCGAAATACAATCAGTCAGTCAACAAATTAGTACTAATTGATGTGCCAAAAACCATTATTAGGCACTATGCAACTGGGATAAAAATGCAAATATAGACAAGTGGGGGAGGTGAAATTGTCCTCATAAGAAATATTAGAAATATTAGGAAAAGTTCATGGAAATGGCATATTATGAAAAACTATGCATAGAATTCAAAAAAATTACATCAAAATAAACTCATACTTTAATTCCATTTTTCTCACAAATGCTTTGAAGTCCCTTTGTATAATCTGTAATAAAGAACTGTAAATTTTATTTTGATGGGTCAGAAGCAATCTATGCCTCTATTTTTCTGTATCTTAAAAATGGGCATGTAAGAATTCTGATCAATGATTTATTGAGACTGAAACAGGCTCCTGAATCAAGTAACAGAAATTTCCAGAACAGTGCTAGATCCAAACTAGGTAGAAATCTTTGGCCAAAACTCCATATCGAAGCTGGCTAATGCTTTGGACCTCTAATCACTTCATCTCTGGCTCCTGGTTCCTGCCTGGCTCAAAAGAGCCACTGCATGAGATTGTGGGCCAAGAGGTTCCAGGGCAGGTGGACAGGAGAGGTCGCTGAGCCTCTTTCTCCAAAGGACCTTGTTGCTGCCATCCCACACTACTCTGGCAGGTGTTGAATTGAGAGAAGGACCTCTCCCTCTTCCCCCCAGGCTAGCAATTATAGAAACCAAATTGTCTCCTCAAGAGGTATTGTCACCCTGGTGTCATTTCAGCATAAAATAAATTGCACTGCCCATCAGACTGCTGGAGGCCAGCACTTGCTGGCAGCTCCCACTGGCTCCCAGAAAGAGCCTCCTCAGATGTGAAGACAAGTCAGCCAGCTGCAGCCGGCGCTGGGAGTAACCCTTCGGGCCCAGGGAGTAGGATTCTGTCATGCAAACACCCAGTGCATGCCTGAAAGGGCACAGCTTCAGCCTGGCACCAGCGACAGCTTTGCCAGCCTGTCTCCTATTTGTCAAGTCCCAGCAGAGTGGAGGGTAAACAATTCAGAAGAGGCAAGGCAAATATGCTATAAATGTGGAGTCTGTTGTCCTAGGTGTATGTGCGTGTGTGTGTATGTGTGTGTGTGTGTGTGTCTATACGTGTGTGTGTGTGAACCTCTGACACTGCCTGATTCTAGTCCTCATCGCCTCCTACCTGGACTGCTCCAATAACCTGCCCATTAATGTTTCTCCAGACTCCACATTCTCCCTCAGCAGTCCTCTCCCGTGGCCTAAGATCTGTATTTCAGAATCAAAGATCTGGTCATGCCAAGTCGTGGGAAATAAAGTCTAGTACTCACCACCCTCCTCAACCCCAAACTACTTTGTCAAATGCTTGTCGAACTTTCCTTCTGACACTTTGTCCTCCCAAACGGGACACATCTCTGCTATAACGTGCACCCCATTTCCAATATTTGAATCCTTCTAGAACTTTAAAGTCCAGCTTAAATATTCCTTGATGACATGCTTCCCTTCACCCTCACTCTGCCACCCAAAAACTGGAAGATACCTCTTCTGCCTCTGAAAGATATATATATATATATATAGCATGCTTTACGCTTCGTGTGCATCAATACTGGTATAAACCATTATTATCCCCGTTTTACAGATAAGAAAGTCAAGGTTTAAGTGGTTTGCTCAGACTCACAGAACTCCTAAATTAAAGGAAGAACTCGAACCCAAAACTACTGGCTCCAAAAGAATGCCTTCAGTGACTGTAATGCTCTATTTGGCTCCAACGGGTGAGGAGACAGAAACTCATCTCCCTTGTCATTTCTACCACCATTCTAAATAAATTTATAATCTAAGCAGTGATAGGTGTATTTTTGGTGCCAATGAAGCCTTAAACATCAAGGCCCCTCATTTGAAAACCCTTCTTTTTTTAGAGAGAGAGATTTTTGCTACAGGGTGTATGTGCTTACTAGAGACATAGAGAGAGAGAAAGTAAGAAAACTCCCCCCAGGGAGGATGGTCATGCCACAGTCCCTTCTCCTCCATTCTCCTCTCATGATTTTGGGCCTGCACTCACACAAGCCAGGCCTGAGTTTCAAGCCACCAGGTCCCAGACTTTTAACTGTGGTGGACCATGTGGTAGTAAAGCACCATAACCACTATGCCACCTACTAGCCCTGC
>NW_006159751.1:2253385-2255079 GCF_000334495.1 Tupaia belangeri chinensis
AACCCCCTTCTAAGGTTCTGAGAGAGCCCCTGGCAATGTGTTCACATGACCTTAGTCTTTTGTAAAACTTATTAAATAACACATTATAACTCAAAAATCAACTAAAGCAGATACCCCTCTCTGACACAGCCTCCCTCATCACACTTCCTCTCACGTCAGTGGCGCCAGAGTGGCCGTGGGCATTTAGGGATCTAACCGAGGGGCAATTGAATTGGGAAGCTAATATTTGGCTTGGTTGTATTTATATGGGCACAGTGAAGTTACTGCTGGGAGAGAGATTTTTGCTATAGGGTGCATGTGCTCACCAAAGAGACAGACACAGAGAGACAGAAAGCGAGAAATCACTTCCCAAGAGGGGTGACCACACTGCAATCCCTTCTCTTCCATTTTCCTCTAGGGATTTTGGACATATGTACACACACCCAGAGTGAGTTTTAACCTGCCAGGTCTGGGGCTTGAGCTGGGGTTAACTACATGGGAGTCCGGCAGCATAACCATTACACCATTTGCTGGGCCTTAGAAGTGTACTTTCAACTGTACCAGCCTACCCGGCAATACGACATGAAGGTGCAGGGCCGGGGTAGTACTATGTTGTAAACATGCCCAGGGCTCCTGGAATTGACCAGGATTCTTGAGTTGCAGAGCACAAACCTGTATCATTACAAAAAAAAAAAAAGAAAGAAATGTCTGTTAGTGAAGTCTCATGTTTTATGAATCCTAACTATCAATAATAGAAAATAAATTTGATCAACTGTGCTAGAAGAAAGTATTATTTTTCTATTCTGACTTTAGAAGACAATATGCCAAAATCATTGTCATCTGAGAAGCATTAAAGAGTAATACAACCAAAAAATGTAGAAAGGAAGTGCTGTAGAGTTGTGCCCATCAGCTAATTAATTTCTCAATTCTATTGTTTTTCTGGATTTTTGTTGTATTGTGATGTTTGTTGCATTCTCAGCTTTTAAAATGTATAATTTATAATGATCTGTTTTCTTATTAGAAATATTCTATTTTATACCTAATTCTGTATTCCCTGTTGTGTTTCCTTTTTCTTAAATAACCTACTTTCCAATTAATGAACTTCAGGTTCCCCCCAGATGCTATGCACTGAATTACCCTCTCCTCAAAATTGTATATTGAGGGGCTGGCAGGTGGCGTGGTGGCTAAGGTGCTGGACTCCCACATGGCTGACCACAGTTCCAGTATCAGACCTGGTAGCTTGCTTTCTCACTTTCCCTTTCTCTCGCTCTCTCTGTCTCTTTGGTCAATTTAAAAAATAAAAAAATAAATAATAATAACAAACAAAATTAAATAAATAATTTTTTAAATTATATGTTGAAGCCCTACCCCCACATGACAGTATTTGGGAGATGAAGCCTTGGGAAGGTAAATGGGACTAGTTGAGGTATTGAGGGTGTGGCCCTCATGATGTGATCAGTGTCTTTATAAAAACAGGAAGAGAGACCAGAGCTCTTTTTGCACCCTCTCCCCTGCCATGTGAGAATACAGCAAGAAAGTGACCTTCTGCACACCAGCAAGAACAGCCTCGCAAGGAACCAAATCAGCAGGTACCTTGAGCTTTGCTTTCCCAGGCTCCAGAGTGCGGAGAAATATCTATTGTTGTGTTTCTTTAAAAAAAAAAAAAAAAAAAAAAAAAAAAAAAAAAAAAATAAAAAAGAAAAAAAAAAAAAAAA
>NW_006159751.1:2255180-2258209 GCF_000334495.1 Tupaia belangeri chinensis
AAGAAAGAAAGAAAGAAAGAAAGAAAGAAAGAAAGAAAGAAAGAAAGAAAGAAAGAAAGAAAGAAAGAAAGAGAGAGAGAGAAAGGAAGGAAGGAAGGAAGGAAGGAAGGAAGGAAGGAAGGAAGGAAGGAAGGAAGGAAGGAAGGAAGGAAGGAAAAAGAAAGAAAAGGAAAGAAAAGAACACCTATCTGCCCTTGAATCTCAGTTAAAACAAGCTCTAGCCTTACAGTCTCCACTTCAAGTGCTCTAGCTTCTCTCCCTGTCCAGAGATGCCCCATCCATGTGGGCCATTTTGGGGCCGCAGTCACAGTTACGCTAGCCTCCCTCATGGCGCCATCACGGTTTACTTGTGTCATACCCAGTCATGGTCCTGTTTTCTCTCTTCCCAAAGACCACCTCGGGGCCTGACATGGAGTAAACACAACAAATGGTTCAAATGAGAGCCTTCCTGGAGTCAGGAGCCTCAGGCAGCCCAGGTAGAGGGGCAGGAGCCCTCCGAGCCTGGGTCTGCATGCTGGGGATGGCAAAGGATGGCCCTGAGGTCTACCTTTTATGTATCTCAATCCCTGACTCCCTCTGTCTCTCTGATTCTCTCTCTCTCTCTCTCTCTCTCTCTCTCTCCTCTTGTTCTCTCTTTCTAGCTGGCCCTGATGCTAAAGGGCCAATACGGCAGTCTTTGGAAGGAGAAAAACAGGAACCAGGGAATCAATATCAGTCCCAAATCTCTCCGTCGCAGGCAGAGAATTCAGGGAGAGGTACCTGCAGACAGTCAGCATTCCAGAAAGGGTTTATTTATATTTTGGTTTTGGCTTTCTTTCTTTTCTTCCTTCCTTTCTTTCTTTCTTTCTTTCTTTCTTTCTTTCTTTCTTTCTTTCTCTTTCTTTCTTTCTTTCTCTTTCTTTCTTCCTTTCATCTTTCTTTCTCTTTCTTTCTTGGTTCCATTCAAGCACTGTACCAGCAAATAGACAGCATTCCAGAAAGGGTTTATTTATATTTCGTTTTTGGTTTTCTCTTCTTTCTTTCTTTCTTTGTTTCCTTCTTTCTTCTTTCTTTCTCTTTCTTTCCTCCTTTCACCTTTCTTCCTTTCTTTTATTCTTTCTTTCTCTTTCTTTCTTCCTTTCGTCTTTCTTTCTCTTTCTCTCTTTCTTTGTTCCATTCAAGCACTACGTATCATTACAGCATACCACATGAATTTTCCCATCATGAATACACCAAATATTGGTTCAGTCAAAGATATTACCATACATATGTATGGGAGGGTTTAAATCTGACCCGGATTGTGTGTTTCTCCGTCAGCAGGACTTGGCCCAGAAACAACCCAATACAAGGTTTCCTGAAGCGGGGATTTGTTTTGTCAGTGACAGGTGAGGTAGGAGGTCTCCCATGGAGGGAGGCTGAGCAATAGAATCCATTTCAAGGATCACAAGGTATGACCCCCGCCCGGGAGATGAGTCTCCAGTCAGTTAGATGGCAATGAAAAGGAAGAGTATTATTCAAATAGCACAATTACTGTCTGGCTACATTAATTGCTGCATTCATCTAAACAGATTAGACATTTTAATTAGCAGGGTCTGGTTGTTTGCCGAAATTGAATTTTTGGCATGTGGGTGTTATGTGCACATGTGTGCTTGTTCTAGCGAACCCAGGCTGGAGCAAATCTACAATGGTAGATTTGAAAGAGTTGGCAGTCAGGGAGGAACTAGCTTTCTCTCCACAGATCTCCATCCCAGAGCTGGAAGGAAAAGCGTGGCATTCTCACCTGGCCCCCACAGAGGGCTTTGCAGCTGAAGAAAACATCCATGGGTTTAGAAGCAGCTCTGAGAGGGAAAGGAAGAAGAGACGTATATGATGGACAATGTTGACTTCAAAGCCTTCCCTTTCTTTTACTCCTAAACTAGGTATAAAAGCTACATGCCTTCCAAATCAGCCTGCAGGATGTGCACCCCCAGGGGGCAGCAGAGCACCAACACTTGGGAAGCCAGGGCCCAGTTAGTCCGTTATGGAAAGGGACCTGCTGTGGTTAAACAGGGCATTTAGCGGCAGAAAGAAGGACAATCTGAATAGAGGAACAAAGATTTGAGCTGCCTTGGGCCCTTAGGAGACCAGTGCCAAAAGGGTGGGAAGAAGAGACAGATGGAGATAGAAAGAGAAGGGATAGAGCAAACTAGAGCTAGGAAGAAACAGGTTGGCAACAGTCTTGGGAGAGAAAATGAGGGTCAAGTTTCACGAAGCAAAGATTAGATTTCTGAACAGACCCAGCAAGGTGCAGCACCGTACAGTGAACAGAATCAAAGATGGACCAGCCAGTACACCAGCTCAGATGCCATCTATAAAGGGAATCAAAATATCCCTGGACGAGATACAATGGCGATGCAGCTGGACTCACATAGGAAAGGTCCTGGGTTTGCACGTGAGCAGTGTACACGCCTATGCTGGAGATGCTGTCTCTCTGTCTGTCTGTCTCTCTCTCTCTCATGAAACATGTATATATAATCTCCCTGGAGAGGTAAGGAACTAGAGAGTGTGTCTGGCAGAATTCCCCTCAGGAAGAGGACTCTAGGGCTTGGTGGAGTACTCTGCTGAGCCTCATTAGGACTAGGGTGGGGGTTAGGGAAGAGTTAGGGAATAAGAAGAGAGCTCAGAGATAAAGGAAGCCAAAGCCAGTAAAGTCTGGCTATAGAGACTTCTGGATGATTCCACTAATCGGGGGCTTTTATTTTACTAGGTGGCATATGCAAGTTTGGGACCACCACTGAATTGCTGGGCACAACAGAGAAGCAATTCCTGCCACCCACAGTCCCTACTCCACCCTCTCTCCCCCGAGAGCTCCTGGCCTTGCCAAGAAGGGAGCCAAATCATGATCTGGCCAGGGTCCTCCTGTCTGGATCTGGGCTGCTTTATAACAGGCTGTGTCCAGCAGTCCTAGTGCACATAGGCCCTCCTTCTTTCTTTACTTCAGGACCCGAGTATCTTTCTGAAAAGCTGCAGGAAATTTGTCCTCTGCCTTCTCCACACTGGGCAAGGGAAAG
>NW_006159751.1:2258313-2329038 GCF_000334495.1 Tupaia belangeri chinensis
AGCCTAGAGGCAGAGAGAAAGAAGTGTTTGATTCTGCAATTCATTTCACTTCGGAGTTTGTAGCTGAGTTTGAACAGCTATTCTTCGCTTGTCTCCTACGGTTTGTTTCCCATCCGTTATAACGAGATGGCAATAATGCTGCTCCCAGTTACATGGTCGATAGAGCAAAGGCAATGAGATAGTCTCTGGCAGGGAAGAGATCATCTTATTTGCTCTGTCTCTTTGATTATGGGAGCAGGTAGAAAATAGAATTTCATGCAGGTTACTCCCTTATGCTGCAATTGAAAGGAATGGTTATTCAGCATTTCCTGAGTGTCAAAAAGCTGCTAGGCACCAAGGAGACTCTCCCCAACTTAGAAGCTCTGTCCAACTAACAGGCACATACGGTTTCAAGGAAAGGCACACTCCCAAGGTCATTTTATCCAGGCCTTATGCCTCTGGATTGAAGTATGCATAGAACATTCCAGAAAGGGAGAGAGCCAAGTCTTTCATTTCTCCCATTGGTCATATTACACGCAGTAAATTCTCTTTAGCATTAAGTCCACTCTCCCAACTCCCTGTCTGTCCCCACCCCACCCCACCCCACATACACATTGCTTCTACTCATTTTCAGACTGTTTCTTTCTGATATTTTGATAGGGCTGGGTGTGAGACCAGGCAGCTAAGGCAAGCACATCAGCTCTTCTCAATTGAGAAGAACCTGAAAAACCTCCTATTCTTCTACCCTTCCCACACACCACAGCACAATTCTGTTGAGGCTAAAGGCAGCCAAGGAACTGTGCTTGAATGAAGTCACTCCTCCCTGGTCTCACTTTCCTCATCCATTAAAGGGCAAGGTCAGACCAGATGTGTAAGATCCTTCAGCTCTGGCTTCAGGTTGACTCTCAAAGGGAAGCGGCCCAATGAGAAGGCTTAGCTCAGCTCCTGAATCACAGGAAAGGCCATGCAGAGGGGGAGACCAGAGCAGCTGCAGCTGCAGATTAAGGGGTACAAAGAAGGAGAGATAAAACAGAGAGTGGGTGGAAGGAAATTATTTTTTAAAAGAATATTTAAATTGTGTGAGATTATTTATTCTGAGCCTTCAGTTGAAAGCAACTTGAGAAGGAAAATCTGGATAAATAGTGATTAAATGTAAATAATAATTATCTTTGTAAAAATTTTTAAAGGAAAAGGAAAATCTGAGACCCTTGTGTGAGTAAAGCTCAGAGGTCAGAACCGCCCAGCTGGGGGCTGGAGTCTTCTGGGAATAACTGTGGCATGTTGTGAGGTCCCATCTGAGGCCTGCCCTGGGACCATGTTTGCAGCCCCATGAGGGGTCAAAGGTCCCCCAGAGACAGTCAGGCCAGCCAGGAAGCCTTGTTTGGCTCATTCCGTTGAGCCCTGTGTCCAAAGCAATCCACCTCAAGCCATTCCACTCAGAGAGCTGCGGTGAGACACAGAGCCTGCGGAGGTTAGAAGAGCGTACTCTCTAGTGCTGGAGACAGGGAGATCTGGCAGACCAAAAGCACTAAAGCCTGGCAACAGCAATGGGACAGAGATGGAAGACGGGGTGCATGCAGACAGCTTTATGGAGTGATGGCAATAACCCCTCCATTCATACAGAGCTTTTCTGTTTATAGAGTCCCCACACCTATAGGAGGCGAGCAGGGCTGCTGTTTACTCCTGATTCACAGGCAGAGAGGCTGGAGTGGAGATGAGTTAAGTGACCTGCCCAAGGTCACATGGACAGTTTATGACACGGCAGGGGGTGCCTTCTCTGAGTTCTACTGCTTTTAATCTGCAAGGCTGGGCAGTTAGGCAGATGGTAGCTAAACAGGACCCAGGCTCAAGTAGACAACCAGCATGGTTTTCTTTTTTCTTTGCCTGGCATTTAAAAATCTCTTTTCTTTGAGTAAGACAGGGAATTAGGTGGGTTCTGAAAGGTATTGTTTAAAATACCACTTGCCACTTCTGCCTGTGGGTCTCTTAGAAGAGTCTCTGGCAGTTTCATTCTCTGGGAAAAGAAGACCATCATGTGTTTTGAGGGAGGGTTTTTAAGTTTATTTTTTTATTTCTGATACATACATACAAAGACAAAGAAAGACAAACAACCTCGACAGAGTCTCGCCATGCTGCTAGCCCTTTCTCCCAGTCCTCTGGCTCCTGGGGATCTTGGGTACAGGTGCGGTGTGTTTCACGTTGACCAGGATATCCAAACCCATGACCAGACATGTGGTTTCCAGCACTGCAGTTCAGTTTTCTACCAACTGTGCTAACTGAGGCCAGAACATATTTGAAAGTTAAATGAGAGAATGTATAGTGCACTAATTTTGTGTCTCTCTAAATAAAGGCAGTTTCTGGGCCAGTTCTGTGGCCTAGTGGTTAGGGGAGCCATAGTCCACATGGCTGATCACAGTTCAAGCGTCAGCCTCAGCGGCTTGGGAGGCCTGCCAGGCACACGTGCCCCGACATAATGGAGAAATGGAGGAGAAGGGGTTGTGGTGACTACACCCTTATTGGGGAATGCTTTCTGTCTCTCCCTTTATCTTTATCTGTCATTCTTCTCCTCTCCAGTGAATGCGCGTACACACTGGCAATTAAAAATAATAACTGCAGAGGCCAGCAGGTGGCATAATGGTTACATCACTGAACTCCCACGAAGTAGATCATGATTTGCATCCAGGACCTGGCTGCTTAAAACTTATGCCAGGTGCATGTGTGTATGTATGTGTGTGTGCGTGCCCAAAATCCCGAGAGGAGAATGGAGGAGAAGGGATTGCAGCAAGGCCTCCCCCCTGGGGGAGGGCTTCTCATTTTCTGTCTCTCTCTCCAGCTAGCACATGCACCCTATAGCAAAAATCTCTCTTTAAATAACAACAACAACAACAATAAACCTGCAATTTCCCTTCTTACCTTCTTCCTATTACAGCACATAAGAAATCACCTTCCTGGTGTTTGCCAACAAATCTCAGAAACCTAGATAGAGTTTCTAGCCCCCTGCTCCCTCCACCTTGAATTAATAATAATTATTATCCTTACTGTTGTTATTATTTACCAAGTGCTTACTCTGACCCCAACGCAGTGCTCTGTGCTTTGTCTGCATTAGCTCATTTAATTCTTCCAACAGCACAGAACCGTTAGCCTTATTTTGTGGAGGAGATAACTGAGGCACACAGAATTCAGGCACTTGCCTAAAGCTTTACAGTGAATGACAGAGCTGGGACCAAGCTCCAAAGCCAGAGCTCTTAACCTAACTAACCTCTAACTCACCTATAGCTATTGCCCATGGACTTGGGAGCAAAAGTCCTTGCTCTTCTTCAGCCTGCACTGCCTTGCCCCATGAGCACAGAGGGACTGAGCAAGCTGAGAATCACCCTGGCCAAATTTAAAAGGCTAGATTTAACCATTTATGCAAAGGCCAATATTCTATTTGTCAAAGAAGTTCCAGGTTGAGTTGCATTTGAGAAGCTGGAGAATGTGAATGATCCAGGAAAGCCGATTAGCACACAAAGGGATATTATCCCTTGCCAGAAAAGCCAGGCAGGCACTGAGGATATTGAGAAAACGTAGTCTGTGCAAACTATTCAATTAGAGAATCAGTTAGGGGGATTAGGAGCAGGAGTGAATATGAGGTGTGAGGTTCCCCTCCTTTACCATCTAGAGAGGAAAGACTTCGGTGTTAGATCTCCTCCTGGACAACTCCATACACCCGGGCAGATGATGGATCTCATAACTGATGCTCACCACACTGCCCTCCAGGGAGGTGGGTGTTGTTCCTTAGCCAGGCGAGGCCACATGAGAGGCCCAAGTTCAATTCCCAGGACCACTGCACATACCTGTAATCCCAGCTACTCAGGGAGCTGAGGTGGGAGAATTAGAACAAAGCAAGACCCTGTCTCAAAAAACTAACACACACACACAAAGAAGGATAAGTGAGTCAAACAAACACACACATTGCTTAACAAGAGGTAGTAGAAAATCGGAAATGTTTTCCAATACCTATAATCTTAGGATACTCACAGAAAATCTTGATCCTTATTAGAAATTTGAAAAATAACTTTCTGATAGAGTAATAAAGTTGAAGAACAAGGAAGAATATACCAACTCTAAATATCAGGCCAAGGACAGAAGACCACCTTTCCTAGAGACAGGGGAATGAATAGAATAACATCTGTCATTGTAACTGAGCCATAAGAGAACCGGAATGACTATTTTACTCAGTCCATCTTAATAAATTAAACCATAGGAGAATTAGTCTTAGACTTCTGTCACTTCACAGTGGTTCTTACAGAACTTAGTCTTGATAGATAAATACAGCCTTATGCTTAACTAATAGAAGTTAACAATAGGCTTTTCTCACAGATACCTGGCGATGAAGAAAGGAAGAGAAAGATGCCATCAGCCCCTTCCATAGGACTGAGAAGATGATTTTTTTTTTAATGTTTTTGCCATAGGGCACATGAGCTCACCAGGGAGAGATAGAAAGAGATAAAGTGAGAAATCATCCCCCAGGAAGATGTCCACACTGCAATTCCTTCTCCTCACTCCAAGCCTAGAATGCAAACCACAGTTGGCCATGTGGGAATCCAGTGCCTTAACCACCATATCACATGCTTGTCCTTAGCTGAGAAGATTTTAGATGCTCAAGTATTGCAAAACCACACCGAGCTTCTAAACCAGGATCTAAGAGTTGTCTTGACAATTCCATTTCCTTCTGCTGACTTGTTAATCATTGCTTATCTTTAAGCCCCTTGTGGAAAGAGAAACCCAGTCATTTTACTCTGGCCTGCGTGTCCAGGACAGAAATTCTCCCCAAAGTACTGGTGGCCTCCAACACTTCGTGTCTCCTTGCAATCCTACTGAAGACAATGACTAAGCCTCCTCACCTCCTGGTCATTTTTGCTGCAAGACAATGAATAACTTTGTTTACAAACGTTATCTCACACCGATCTCTTCCCCTGTATAAGTTTTATATCTTGTCCAGGATAGCTGAGACAGTTATGGACTATGGTCTACTCCCTACTGATATTGGCCTCACTGAATAAATTCTTTCCATATTTACCAAGTTTTGTCTCTCTGCAGTGAGTAGCATGAACCTGATTTTGAGCACCCTGAATGAGTATCCTTGCTCATTCTTGCATGACCATCCTAAAATGATGGCGGAAATGGAAGGGGGAAAGAGGCAATCTAAGTGGAATATGAGATATTAGCATTTTGTTTTTAACCAACTTTTCTGGATGTTGATGTATTAGGAAAATCAGAATGGCCCACCCTCCTCATTTTCCTGTTCCTTCAGCCCAGCCCTGCCCCATATTCCAGGAGCATCCCATCAAGTGACAATTCTACAGAAAGGACCTCATCTGGTGGTTATACCTATGGAACAATATTCATCAGTATTTGACTGTTTTCCAATTCTGGGCCCATATTTTTAAAAGTCCTTCTCTTCTTAGAGCTAGAGTCACTTTAGCAAGGAGTAATAGTAGCTACAATTTAGGAACACCTCGGTGACACAATGGTAACAGAGTGCTCAAATGCTGCCAGATCCATATGGAAGATGACCTGGTCGACCAAGGCATGCTGGGTACGCACCCATGATCCTGGATGGCTGGGAAGGCTGGGAGTGGATCGTGGTGTGAGAGCCTGTTGGGGTTGTCTGTCTTTCTCTCTCTTCGTGATTTGAAAGAAATCAACTTTTTTAAAAACCTGTAATTTAGAGGATCCTTACTAAGTACCAGGAGCCAGGCAAAGAGCTCCCCTGGATTATTCCATTTCAGCCTCAAAATAACCCAATGGGATTGGTATGTAATTAGTCCCATTTTACTGAGGAAAACTGCAAAGCTGAGAAAGGTTATGAATTTGATCCAGATCACACAGTTAATAAATGAATGCTCTAAAATTCAGAATCCCAAGGCACTGAAAAGATTGTGATATTTTCTCCAAATATAATGCAAAAGAAAAACAAAACTAAATGATAAAATAAATGTAAAGAAAACCCAAATCTAATTTTTCCATGATTGTTTTCATATAATTTTTTTAAAGTACTCTGCTAACTGTTGAGTGATTTATCAGGATACAAACCCTGCTCTGTCTATTCTAGGCCTGAGTTCTTACTTACAGTCTTCTATTCCTAGGTAGACTTTGCTTGTCTCCAGCCTCCAGAGCTTCCAGAGCTCCCCAGCCCTCCCCAAAGGCCCAAACATTTATTACTTCTCAGAAGAGTTCACAAAGTAGATACTGCAAGAGGAGAAGGATGTTGTGGAAAGGGTGATTGAGGTTGTCAAGCTCAAAGCTTAGGAAGGAGATTACAGAAAATCTCTTGCAGTTCACCAGTCACCGGAACACCTTATCTGAGCCAAAGTAATCACCTTCGGAAGGGCAAATGCACCCATAGCTGCAGCCAGCATGGGGAGATGCTTTTCTTTATCTTCACCAGGAGCTGAAGAGCTTTGGCTTGGCTATCAGTTTCTGTAAAGGGACTGCCACTCAGTCTTGGCTAGGAAAGACCAGTGAGGGTCTGGACCAAAAGAATCTTGTCAGGGGGACCAGTAGATGCTGTAATGGTGACATCACTGGACTCCAACGTAGGTAATCACAGTTCGAGTCCTGGACCCGGTGACTTAAAACACACCAGGCACATGTGTGTGCATGCCTAAGATCGCAAGAGGAGAATGGAAGAAGGGATTGTGGCATGACCATGCCCCCTGGGGGTTGATTCTCTCTATCTCTATCTCTATGTCTCTCTCTCTCTCTCTCTCTCTCTCTCTCTCTCTGTCTCTCCAGCAAGCGTACCCACCCTATAGCAAAAATCTCTCTTAAAAAAAAAAAAAACAACAATAATCCCATCAGGGTGAATAATCTGGCTGTGTTCTGCTGCTGCTCACCTCACACTGGAAAAGCTGAGTTCAACACCAATTTGGGGGCCAGACTTCATGGAGTGATGCCCATCTAGGATATACAAGTTGAAGGTAACTGGAAGAGAAAGCGCAGGTGAATAGACATGGGCATATCAAACCTGGCAGACTTCATTTTTCTACTGCAGTTAGTGTAGGAGACTGTTAAGTCTGCCCTGTGTCCCTAACACCACCCCTCCACCAATACATACCACCCTTTAAAAAGCTCAGTGCTGTCACTCAAAGGGAGGACTACCATGCCTGTTAGTGGAATGTGATCCTGTCCTCCTCCTCAGCTGTTGGACCAGAGTGGGCACTTAACCGCACCTGTGCCAATCAACACTCCTCTTCTGTAAAAATGGACTGGAACATAAGTTGGTGCCTTTGCATAGAAATGATGAATGCCAGGGCAGGGGTAGACGCATTCTGCCGTGTACGTAGAAGAGCAGGAAAAAAATGTCTT
Organism: Tupaia belangeri chinensis; assembly: GCF_000334495.1. Lineage (NCBI taxonomy): Eukaryota > Metazoa > Chordata > Mammalia > Scandentia > Tupaiidae > Tupaia > Tupaia belangeri. The sequence continues at coordinate 2,265,646 of NW_006159751.1, forward strand.
CCAAGAAGGAGAAAAGAATGAAGCTGGCGTATAGGGGAAAAGAAGTAGAACCACAAAACCTGAACAGTAGCTGTCCCACTCCCCAGCAGTGTTCAAGTTCCTGGCTCTTCACTCCACTGAAGCCCAGCTTCACACCCTGCCCTGGCTTCTAGGCTCATTTCCAGTCTACACAGTTTTCTTCTTCCTGAAGTTCCTCTGAGTCAGTTTCCATTATTTGCAATCAAGAAAGGAGTCTTGAAAAGCAATTAACATTATCATTCAGATTAAGAGTCTACTAATGGTTATTGAATACCTATTTTGTGCCAGGCACTGTTCCAGAAGCACTGCCATGATTTATCTCACTTATCATCATCTTTCATCAGCAACATTGTGAAAATTAGCATCAAAAAGTGTTTATGAAGAGCATACTTTCGTGTAAGACTCAACTTTCGTGTCAGGTCCACATCCCTGACAGAGTTCCAGACAGGCATGCTGATATGAACACGAGTGCACAGGTCATTAAATTAAGGCATGAAGAGACTGCAAGATATTTGCCTCCGATTAGCAGGAAGGAGGAAGACAAGACCAGGCCTGGCAGATAAGGCAACAGCTGAAGGCATTCCAGGTCTGGGTGAAGGGGGGACTTTAGGCCTAACCAGTTTGAACAAATAACAGAAAGGAATATAAGAGGCTGGGGAACTGAATCAGGTACCCAGACTGGCTTCACCGATGAGTAGGTATCTGTTTGGTCTCTGAATTCAGGGAGAAAGGAGAACTGAGGAAAGAACAAAGCAGATGGTGGGAGTGAAAAGGCTGAGAAGAAAGACCAAAGGAAATCTTCAGTGTTGATATCGATCCACCTGGCAAGTCTCAAGCATCCAGGATGCAAAAATCAGCAGGCAGTTTGATAGGAAAGGGCGGCTGGAAGAGATAAACATCCAAAAGGGAAAAGCACTAAGTAGAGATAGGAAATGAAGACAGAGAGAGCCAAGGAGAAGAAGAGGGGGAGACAAGAAGAGAGGCACACAGCAGGGTCAGGAGAAAGAAAGGCAGCCAAGGACTATGAAATGTAAAGTGGGACAAAGAAAAACCCAAACAGAATAATGGAGGGCCGAGAGAAGTAGGGAAACCAGGGCTCTGAGAAAGGAAAGAGAGAGTACAAGAAAAGAGAGAAGGAAAAGACCAAAAAAAAAAAAAAGTATCTAGGCTTTGAGTGGGAGAATGGGAGGCCAACAGAACCCTTGGGGGCCTTTTGCCTAGCCTTACCATTATCCCTGGAGACATTTCCATTCTCTTAATCTTTCTAAGGGTTTTCTTGGTTTCAATTTGGGTTTTGGTGTTTTGGACTATTTTCTCTCCTCTGTTCTGTACATGGATTAGCTGGGCACTGTGACAAACATTCTTCGAAACATCTCTGATGTTCTCAGCCTCTCTGCACCTTTACATCACTCTGGACAACTAACACTGTGCATTTTCCTTCCTCTGGACTCTAAATGGTAGGTAGCCCAGTCCCCATAACAGCAATCTCTCCCATTTATCCAGGGAGTTGACAAGATGGCTTCTGCTCCTCCCAGTTGCTGTGTGAGTTAGCATTATTATGCTCCTAGGAAAATCCATTCACTCATTAAACGAATATTTCATAAGGACAATTTCCAGTCCCGAGTTTGGTGCTAGAAGTTCAACACCGAACCTGACAGGCACAGCCCCTGTCCTCATGCAGCTTACAGACCCACAGTAAAGACAGATACTAGACACCTAATTACAGCCATGGCAAGTGCCACAGGGAGAATCAGAGGATGACACAAAGTATGGCAGAGGACCTGACCGTAATGGAAGTATCAGAGCGTTCCACTGAGCTCTGAAGCAATGAGGACATTAGTGATTGGAAAAGTTATTAGATAAGCCCAGGATCTATCAGCTGTGGACCTTGGCTCAGAACCATCATCCTCTGACTCAGTGCAGCACTCTGCCCTGCTTGCCTCTGCCCCCTTGGGTGGGCCATCTTGCCAGGCATGAAGTACACAGAGGTAGACATGACTCTGCTGCCTTCAGGGAAGACTTTCCTATTCCAACACCTCAGCGGTCTTCACACCTGGATCCTACTCAAAACTCCTCTGCGTGGATCCCTGGCCTGCCTAATCTAACCACACCTTGCTCATTCACCCTTCTCCTCCACTGTTCTGTGGCACATGTAGAACCGTACTCTACTGGTCCCCCTCCACTGTCCCAGGACATGGGCATTCCGATTCAATCAGGTTAGGATGTGTGCCCTCACATGCAGATCTAATCTACTCGCCCTCCACACGTAATGCTCTACTATGTGCCAACGCTGCTCACACTGTTTCTCTTACCTGAAATTGCATTCCTTTACTTCTCACAAATCTTATTTACCTTGAGGGTTTTTTTATTAATCATTTATTTCTACCATAAGAGAGAGAGAGAGAAAGGTAGCCCCCACAGGGTCTTCATGCTGCAATCCCCCCCCAGCCTCAACCAACCAGGATCATGGACGTGCACACATGGCTGGAATGTACAGAAAAACCTCAGGATTCGAACCCAAGACCTTCCCATGTGGCATCAACATCATTAAGTGTTGTGTTACTGCTGCATCACCACAGCTGGCTCTTACCTCAGCTCTTTTCTCCTCTTCTTTATATCCTTAACATATTGTAATGAGAGAAGTAAAGAACCCAAATTCAGAACACTGGTGTTCAAGTCAATTTATTGCTTAAATTTTCTCAACCTCAATTACTCTCCTTTTTAAATGGTGAAATAATAACTGCCCACAACAGAAATATTGGCATAAGAATCAAAACACTGAAATAAAATGTTTCTGTAGAAAGCACTTTGTAAACTGTGGTACCAATTTAAGGAATGAGAGATTAACTGACTCTCAGGTCACGGCACTCTATCTTCTCTGTGCATACTCAATGACAAGCACCTGTTTTCTCTGCTTGAATCCCAGGGTTGGTTCTCTCTCCTCAAGGAAAGTGCTAGGCACTTGGTAAATGTTATCCAGGTTCATGAGGTAAGCTTTCCTGGAGTGGAAGCACACGGTCCAGGGAGTGTTGGCCCCATATTCACATGAAAAGAGAGGAGGCAGGCGGAACTCACACTTTGACCCTAGACCAGCAACTGTCCGGAGCTGATGTCTGCCAGGCTGTCAGAACAAGGAGCAGCCAAGGGCTAGCTCAGAGGCTCCATGGTAATGCATTGGTCAAGTGAGCCTGGATCCACATGGAAGATCGCAGTTTTGGTTCCCGGTTGCCTCGTCCATGTGGAGCACACCCGCCCGTGATCTTGATGGCTGAAAGGGGCAGGTGAGGAGAGAGGACTGTGTGTAAGACTCAGTGGGGGTGTCTGCCTCCACTTTCTCTCTCGTAAAGAAATAAATAAACTGGGGGGGAAAAATGAGAGAAAGATAGCAAGTGAATGTTTAAAAAAATAAGAATAAATAATACTAATAATCTAGAAAGAAAATGAAAAGCTATTTGCTGATGATGTGGATAGAAATGTCTTTGTCTTGACTAATATGCATAGTAATTGTGCTGGAAAAAGAAATGTTATACACTGTAAAGATACATGTGATTAAATGTCATTTTAAAAAATTTTAAAAAGGTAGAGAAAGAAATAGAAAGCCTAGTTCCTTAGGCCACCTGTCCTCAGGCTACCCTTGACCCAGAGCTGCCAAGCCCAGTGCACCCTACCTTAGAAATAAGAACCACCAGCCATCAGATTGATTTAGGGATGCAGCTTGATTTTTCCAACAAGGGCTGGAGTTCCTGTTGCTTCGGCCGGCCTAGCTGCATGCAGCCTTTCTGTAGCCCTGGGAGGCCGGTGCTTTCTTTCCAGCTAGCCCTGTCAAACTTCTCTGCTGCTCCCTTGTCCTCCCTGGTCCCTACCTCCTTTTTCTGAAGCCTCCCTCTCTGAGCTAGCCCAGGGGCAGATTCTGCCACTTCCAGCCCCCCAAAGCTGGTATCACTCCAGAACAGATGGACTGCGACTTAGAGAGAAAGAGAAGCTGGTGCAGAGGGAGAGAAGAGCTGGGTTGCAGTGTGGCCCAACCTTCCCTGGGTGAAGTCCTTGTTGATGGGAAGCACAGGAGAGAAAGGAAATTTGAATAACAGGAGGTTGATGGAAGAGGGGGAAAGCAGAGGGGAAAAGAGGAAGAGGCAAAAGATGTTCATTAGTTGCATTGATTCAAGGGGAAAAACAAGTGATTAAATAATTTGCCCCCAACGAAGAGGCTCCTGCTCCTGCTTTCCTTCCTTGGCAGGAAAGAGAGCTCATTTCTTAACTGAGTGGCTCTGCCTTGCTCCATCTGAGCTGGGGCTGGCTAGGGAAGGTGGAGGAGGGCCTCACCCAGATCCCAGCAATGCACACCAATGGAAGGGACTGGCGGCACAGAAAGTGTCCCAAAGTGTATGATCCTGTCGCCTCCCTGTCAGCTTTGGAATATACTACATGGACTGCAAGTATGCTACCCTCAGGCCCAATATAAAGGCCTCTGAGGACAGGCCCTGTGACTGGACATGGGAGGAAAGAAAGGTGAAAGGGAACAAGTAGAAGCTAACTGGGCTGGAATGTTTCACATCTTCGACAAGAGTGATCTTCACTCTTAGAGTAAAAAAGTCAATTGTGATGGCATTCAAAAGGGAATGGAGATGGCATTTATGTTGTGCCTACTGTGTGCTGAGTGTGCTCAGTCTAGTTGACTGACCAATCCTCTTTCCTGTGGGCACAGAACTCCCGCACAGGGGAGACATACCCCTCCAGGATCTCTCAGTCTAGATGGGGAGACAAAATGTCAACAGTAATTTTCATTCAATATGGTAAGAGGTAAGATTGGGAGGTATCCAGGGGATGTGAGGGTGGGCCAAGGATGAATACTTCTGGAAGACTTCCATGAAAAAGTGGATGCTGGAGCCTAGTCAGGGAGCTGATGCTATTAGTCTAACTAAGTTGGTTCCAAAGGTGCCCCTAGGGCAGCTGCCCCAGTGTTCTAGCCCATCTCCGTTGAAAGCTCACCAATTTCCCAGCTTCAGCTACCCTCCCTCCCACTTCCTTTTTCAACCCCATAAGGTGTGGGGAGGGAAAGGCTCTCCCCCAACCCCTACCTGCTTGAACATGGTGTACTCCAAGCACTTTAGAAGAGAACATCAGAATCTTAATTAGAGCCCTCCCTTGTGCAGATTCCCACAATGGGACTTGGCCCTGACAACTCATTACAGCGTGTTTGGCAGGTACAAGGCAACTCTTAGAAGCATTCTCTTGCAGTTCTCCTTAGGATATATATACTCTTAGAATAAAGTACAAATCCAGACAGGGAGAAAAGAGGGCCCAACTGCCCATGGGCTGCTCTGCTCTGGGAGAGAAGTAGAAAGAGGGCTCCTCCAGCCTTCCTTCCCCACATCCTTCCTCATTCTTTGCCAGGTACATCTACTTCCTTTTCAGCCAAGGGTTTGATGGGAGCTAATTCAGAGAGTAAAAGCAGATCTTTCCTCTCTAAAAACTATCCAAAGAGAACTAAAAATCAGTAACTCCTACATCCCGAATTGCTAAAAAGAAAAAAGAAAAAAACCCTTTATGTTATCCTTTTTCTGGTCATATGATCTTGATTCCTGCTTCCCAGGCAAGCATTGAGGTTTGCTACGGTGACTCACAGGAATTCCTGGAGAGCTTTGCCGTGTGCTGCTTCCTCTCTCTCTGGCCATGTACCTGAAGGGCAAGCCTCAATTGTCCACGATGGAGAAGCTGCCAGCAATGTCCCATACTGCCCTGCTGTTTCACCCAGCTTCCTGGACTGAGCCAGGCTGCATTCTTCTGTTTGCTCAGATGAAATGTCATTTAACTGCTTCTTCCACCCAAGCCACAAGTTCACATACACACATATGCCAGGGTCTCTGGAAGGCAGCCCAGTAGGTTGGTCAAATTTAACCAACTTCAGCTAAATTGAAAAAACTCTGACCACTACAAACTGGTAGGCTCTTCCCTCCCAATAGTTGCAGCCAAATGTACCAATGCCAGCCACAAAGAGGACTTTTCCTGAAGTAGCTACTTCGCACACGTGCACACGCATATTTACAAGATCCTTTCTTGACTTTACCTAGAGTTACAAAACGAAAGGGCACACTGAGTGTCACCAGTGTAGATACAGCCACAGTCTGGAGTAGAAAGGTGGGTCCGCCCAACCATCTGTGGTTTTCTTACACCCATTTAGTCAACCTCTTGGCCGAAAACAACTTAAAATAGCTACCAAGTTCTAAGTTGAGATCCAAGGACTAGGAGTTAGGGAGCATTTCAAGGGCTTCCTTGACATTCACTTTCCCTAAGAATTGCAATCTGAAAGAGACCTGCGGTATTATCTAAGCCGAGCCCCTGAGGCCCAAAGGTAGAATCAACTTGACCAGGTCAATGTAAATGTAGAACCTAAAAATAGACCTCCAGGTCACCTGGTGCCCAGAATGTGGTTTTTGTACTATCACACATTGGTTCTCCCCTAATCAGGTAGAACAGAGAGAGGAAGGAAAAAGATTGACAGATGGAGACATCCACAATGGTAGCCATAAGAACTCTTCTAGGTTGGGACAAGTAAATGGAGTAATGGTTATGTCACTGGATTCTCACATAGTTCATCACAGTTCAAGTCCTGGACCCGGTGACTTGAAACTCATGCCGATTGAGTATCCATCCATGCATGTATGCCCAAGATCCTGAGAGGAGAATGGAGAAGGAGGGATTGCTGCATGGCCATGATTTCTCACTTTCTGTCCATGTCTTGCTTTCTGTCTCTATGTCTCGCTCTGTCTCTCTGGTGAGTGCATACACCCTATGGCAAAAATCTCTCTCTCAAAAAAAAAAAAAAAAAAAAAGAACTCTTTTAGGACTCACCCCCAAGTTCTATTGCAAAAACCAATCACAAAGCATTTATTAATCACTTACTTTGTGCTCATTGCTTTCAAGGTATTGTGGAGGGCACAAAACAGAATAGGGAAGCACCCAATGCAGCGTCTGGTTCTGAGTCACATTCTAGGTGCTCATGCAACCTTTGTTGCACTGTGTTGCACTAAGCCATGATAATATTACCAATACAGGTTGAGGAACCTTTATCCAAAATGCTTCATACCAGATTTTCAGATTCCAGATTTTTTTCTGACTTGGGGATATCTGTATATACATAATGAGATATCTCGGGGATAGGACCCAAATCTAAACACAAAATTCATTTATATTCCATATATACCATTGTACATAGCCAGAAGGTAATTTTATACAATAGTTTTGCATCAAAGTGTAAATTTTTCATTCATTTTATTAGGTCAGCACTCAAGAAAGTTTTAGAGTACTTTGGATTCCAGATTTTCAGATTAGAGATCCTCAATCTGTATATCTTACTATTCTAAGCTCCTTACATTCATTGTCTCATTTGATGCTCACCAAAACTTTAGAAGTAGGTATTTCTGGGACCAGCAGTTAGCGTAATGGCTATGTCACTGGACTCCCATGTAGTCGACCCTGGTTCAAGTCCTGGACCCAGTGGCTTAAACTCATGCCGGGCGCGTGTGCGTGCGCACCCAAGATCCCAAGAGGAGAACGGAAGAGAAGGGATTGCGGCGTGGCCCTCCCCCCTGGGGGATGATTTCTCGCTTTCTGTCTCTATGTCTCTCTCTGTCAGTCTGGCGAGCACACACGCCCTGTAGCAAAAACCTCTCCAAAAAAAATAAATAAATAAAAATTTTTTAAAATTTGTACTTTAATTTTATTTCCCACAACTTTTTGAATTCTTTTCATATTATCATTATTACTAGTTATAGAAATTTACTACTACTGAACTTCAGAAAATGGGGCTAGAGTACTGGGAGAAAGTTTTATGAGATGGAGTCCTAGTGAAACATGGCTACAATTTATAGGATCACTGGGTACTTGGGACTAACAGGAGCCAGAGACACAAGATTCCAGCATTCCTTTTTTTTTTTTTTTTAATAAGTTTATTTATTTAACTTTGTTATTATTATTATTTTTTAATTTGACCAGAGAGAGAGAAAGGAAACTGAGAAAACCAGCCTCCAGGTCCAGGACTCAAACTGTAATCAGCCATGTGGGAGTCCAACACCTCAATCACCACACTACCTGCTGGCCCCAAGGAATCCAGCTTTACTAGTAGGTAAGGGTAGCATTTGTCTAGGCCTGGAAGAACTAGCAGTACCCCCTTTACTCCCACAGCCCCGCAACATGGGCAGTAGAAACACAAAAGTTCTTGAACCAAAAATATCTAGTTACGTGTCGATCCCTTCATTTTTTAATCTCCTTGGTAACTTCCATGGGAAACAATTGACAATGTATGTGTAGCTCTACTTCTGACCTCCTTATGTTCAAATTATTTACAAGTCTTTCCTTGGGCAACAACAGCTGTCTTGATTTCTAAAGCATTATAAGAAGTCTTGATTTAAGGTACTGTAAGCTCTAAGCTTGTCTTCTTTTTCATAATTGTTTTGGCCAATTTTGATTCTTTGTATTTTCAAATTTCACTTTATCCAATTTTATAAAGTACTCTGCAGGAATTTCTGTTGAAGTTATACTAACTGTAGAACATTTTGGGGAGAATTTATGCCTTAGCTTCACTGAGTCTTCCAATTTGTGACTATAACTCTAGTAAGTCCTCAATTTCTCTCAGCACTTTTTTGGCATTTTTTAGTGTAATATCATGAACAATCTTTAATCTGACCACTAACTATTTAATGCTATTGAAATGCTATTAAATAGAAAAGTAGATTTTCATTGTTAGTCCATAGACATACAGTAGATTTTTTTGTATATGTGACTTCGCTAAATTCTATTATTACTTTTTGTAACTTTTGAAGACTCCGTAGGCTTTTCTACATTGAAAATCATGTTATTCATTGAGAGGGAATTTTACTTGTTTTTTGGTTTTTTTTCCCCACTATGTGTACATTTTTTTAAATACCCTGTATCACTGGTCTAAAATATAATCGAGAAGATGTTATTTAACAATCTATGATATTGAAAACGTAATAAAATAAAATATAATTATGGAAAAAAAATTCTTTCTGGTGGCCTGGGCTTAAGACCACCAGCTGTGAGGAGTGATCTTCCTGAGAAGTGATCAATCAGGTGGCCCTGGGCTCTTAGAAAACTAAGCAAACAGCCCCCCAGGCACCAGCAGGGCCTCCCTGATGTACCCCTTGCAGAAGCCATAATGCTGCCAGGTCCCTCACCTCATAGGGCACTTCCTCTCCCTCCTCCCACCTCCCCTTAACCCCAGGCCAAGCTGGCAGCTGTCTCTGGTTGAATACGGGATTTTTCATGCCGTTTACAGTACTACCTTTTATTCTTGAACCTGGAAGTTTCACTGGGTATTAAATTCCAGCATCAGACTACTCTTTGTGCTCCCTGGTGAAAGAAAGAGAGAGAGGACTTTAATGCACTCAAAAAGTGGGATGTGAATCATTTATGAACGGGCATCACAGGAAGCCCAAAGCTGGTGTTAGGACAGGAGTTGCTTCCAGAAAGAAAGTGTTTATTGTGGACAGCTCAGCTCTGCCTTCACCCATCAGTCCCTAAGCCCTTGTTAGCAGGATCACATGAAAGCATATCCTGGCAGTGGGGGATCGTGGGAGAGGAGGTTGTCCACTCCATTAGGACAGAGCCAGCTCGGGCAATTATCTTTCAGTGATGAGAGAAAAGCTCTGTCCTGGCTGCCTTGGTTTGTTTAGCTTTCGCTTTCTTCTTTCAAAATTTATGTTATTTCTTCGTTTCATGAGAGAGAGGTACCCTTGACAGAACCTCACCACATCTTGATCCTCCCCCAAGTCTCCCAATCAGCCAGGTTCATAGATACTGCTGCAGATACTGCCAGTGTGCTCAGGTCGACCCAGGATCTAAACCTGGGCCTCCCCTGTGGCTCAGGTATCACCCAGCAGTACCCCACCTCCTGTGCCACCACGGCTGGGCCAAAAGCTTTAGCTTTGTTCTAGAATTTTTTTCTTTAATTGCGATGACTGGCCATGGGGGAAGCCAGCTGCCAGTGGGCTGCATCAGTTGATCAAATCTACTTGGCCTGGGGATTCAGCCACTTTTCTAATCCCAGACTCGGTGGGGAAAACATGCAGATTCAGGGGCAAACAGCTTCTATAATTTACTTTTTTCTTGGAGCCACTTGCTCAATCCCTTCATTAGTAAGGTTATAATCGGACGGCAAAATGTTTCATTTTAGAATCATGGAATTGTGCTAAAAGGAATGAAGAAAAACAGATCGAAGCTGTACACCATGAACATCTGGAGGTGGCCTTTCTCTAACCAAACCACCCCTCCCCTTCTTCATCCCAAGCAGCACTCAAGGAGTTCAAAATAAAGTGCAACTTCCATTCCTTTTTACAACAGAAAGGGCTTTGTCATTCCCAGTTACTGTAGGCTGGCAACTCACTTTTTATGCATGCCCTCAAGTAGCTAAGACCCTGAAATACAGAAAAGGACAGCCCCCAGAAAAGTCTCAGCAGGGCTGGGTTTGGGACCCATTCAGTCTCTGCAAACCCAGCAAGGGCTGAGAAGACTGGCCTTGGAGCACTGGGGAGGACTCTCTCCACACCTAGGACAGGGGCTGATTCCCCATTCTGCTACCTTGCAGAGCTGTTGGGGAGCTCACAGAGGCTGTGCTGGAAAGCAAGAATGATCACTGACGCCAACTACTACGGGACCTGGGGAAACACCTTCTTCCTCATCCTAGACAGGAAGGGATAGATGACTCGTAAGATTTCCCCAGCTCTGTGACTTGGGTGGCCCTCTGCCCCAGGCCTTAAGACACTTGGATTTGGATGATATTTGAAAGGACCCAACATAGAAGGGGTGAAGGGGAAGATCTAAAGAATCATTCTAGCCTGCCCAGACATCCCCACCCTTAGCAAGAACCTAGTGCCAACAGCTGGTTGGTTGCCAAGGACAGTCACTCACGGACACTTCCCAAAGTGGGGTGAGGCAGTTCCTCCAGCAGGGAATGGAATGTGCCAAAAGCAAGAACCCAAGCAGCCTTTCCTCAGGCTTATTGTGATAATGCTGCAGTAAACATGGGAGTGCAGCGATCTCTTCAATAAGTTGATTTCATTTCTTTTGGATATATAACCAGTGGTGGGATTGCGAGATCATACGGAAGTTCTATTTTTAATTCTTTGAAGAACCTTTATGCTAGGTTGTCAGAAGAGTCATGATGCATTTTTGCATAGAAAAACATAGAAAAAATACATCATGACTTTTCAGACCACCCAATAACTGTACTAATTTATATTCCTAGCAATAGTGTATAAAGGTTCCCTTTTCTCCACATCCTGGCTTCTAAAAAAGTCAAACTTATGGATGCAGAGAGTGGAATGCTGGTTTCCAGGGGCTGGAGAGTTGTTAATTAAATGGTATAAAGTCTCAATGAGGCTCTTTTCTGGCTAGAACCATGGAGGGTGTTCAAGAGAAGAAAAAGAAGGTTCCTGCTATAACAGAAGTCAAGAAAAAGGTTCCTACTGTGACAGAAACCCTTAAGGAAAAGCAAAGGAATTGTGCAGAGCTAAAGACCAAGCACCTGAGAAAGAAGTTTGCTCAAAAGATGCTTCGAAAGGCAAGGAGGAAGCTTATCCATGAAAAAGCTAAGCACTATCATAAGGAATATAGGCAGATGTACAGAACTGAGACCCACATGGCCAGGATGGCAAGAAAAGCTGGCAACTTCTATGTACCTGCAGAACCCAAATTGATGTTTGTCATCAGGATCAGAGGTATCAATGGAGTGAGCCCAGAAAAACATAGAAAAAATACATCATGACTTTTCAGACCACCCAATAACTGTACTAATTTATATTCCTAGCAATAGTGTATAAAGGTTCCCTTTTCTCCACATCCTGGCTTCTAAAAAAGTCAAACTTATGGATGCAGAGAGTGGAATGCTGGTTTCCAGGGGCTGGAGAGTTGTTAATTAAATGGTATAAAGTCTCAATGAGGCTCTTTTCTGGCTAGAACCATGGAGGGTGTTCAAGAGAAGAAAAAGAAGGTTCCTGCTATAACAGAAGTCAAGAAAAAGGTTCCTACTGTGACAGAAACCCTTAAGGAAAAGCAAAGGAATTGTGCAGAGCTAAAGACCAAGCACCTGAGAAAGAAGTTTGCTCAAAAGATGCTTCGAAAGGCAAGGAGGAAGCTTATCCATGAAAAAGCTAAGCACTATCATAAGGAATATAGGCAGATGTACAGAACTGAGACCCACATGGCCAGGATGGCAAGAAAAGCTGGCAACTTCTATGTACCTGCAGAACCCAAATTGATGTTTGTCATCAGGATCAGAGGTATCAATGGAGTCGTTAGCAATTGAGTGAGCCAAAAGGTACAAAAAGTGTTGCAGCTTCTTCGTCTGGGCCAGATCTTCAATAGCACCTTTGTTAAGCTCAACAAGGCCTCAATTAGCATGCTCAGAATTGTGGAGCCATATATTGCATGGAGGTACCCAAACCTGAAGTCAGTAACTCAGATAACTCTTTGATTGCTTGATCTCTTGGTAAATTTGGCATCATCTGCATGGAGGGTCTGATTCATGAAATCTATACAATTGGAAAACACCTCAAAGAAGTAAATCACTTCCCTGTGGCCCTTCACGTCATCTTCTCCCTGAGGTGGAATGAAGAAAAAGACCACCCGTTTTGTAGAAGGTAGAGATGCTGGCAAAAGGGAAGACCAGATCAAGAGACTTATTAGAAGGATGAACTAAGGTATCCACCATGATTATTTTTGTAATTTGGTCAGTAAATAAGCAGTGGCTGTTTTCAGACTGAAAAAGAAAAGTTTCAGTGAGACAGGTTGAATAAATTCTGGGTGTCTATTTTACAGCATGGTGACTAAAGTTAATAATGTATTGTATAATTGAAAATTACTAAGAGATTAGATCTTAAATGTTCTCACCACAAAAATATGATAAATATGTGAGGCAATGGATCTGTTAACTAGTTCAATTTAATCATTGCATAATGTATACCCACATCAAAACATGGCCTATAAGCTGTAAATATGTATCGTAAGTATCATTTTTGTCAGTGATATCTTAATAAAGTTGAGGAGTAGATAAAGTAAACAACTAAGCTTAAAGCAATATAACAAAAATAAGAGACAGAACGTAAAGGTAAAAAGGAAAATTTGAAGAAGAAAAAGAACAGCAGGACAGCACAGGAGATGGGAGAACTGGCCATTTTTTTTAAGGTAGATGAGCTTTAGAAGGGGTAGAACCTCTGGAGGTGTTGCCTTTTGATGCACTAAGAGAAATTAATTTGCCAAGACCTATAATTTCTCCCCAGATCTTCAACCTCAGTTAAAAGAGCTCCCAGATTGATTGGAACCCTTTGACTTTAAGCCCAGACACTGCTTTGGAGACTCGGGCCCCCACCTGGGGAAAGCTCATATCTAAGAACAGAGGATCCTTGAGCTTCTAATTATATTATTCATAAACAAAGAAGCTTGAGAGGTTCCTAGGCCTATGGCCACCACCAAAATTCTGCAGCTCATGCCTAAGTGGGGCAGGGCTGGCTGAGGCGGGAGGATTAATGACAGTGATTGAATATTTTATAAGTGGAATTTTGTGTATTTTCCAAAACCAAATGGAATGTCATTTTTTTTTCCAAGAGAGATGGGGGATGTCACTGTCCTCGTTTGCCATTCAAACCACATACTCCATGGCAAACAAGATGAATGGGACTAGGAATTTCCAGAGGAGGGGAAAGGCAGAACGGGGGAAAGAAGAGCCTTCTTCCCTTCGTTCTCTCCCTGCCTCCCTGACCCACGTTGCTGCCTCCCTCATTGCCATACCTGAACACAATGTCCCCTGGATCAATTCAATTGCTCATTGGGGCAAAGTCCCCTTCCCTGACACCTGTGTATTCTCTGTACCACAAGAAGATTAAACCACAAGGTCACTGAGTCCATCTCTCTGTTTCCAAGAAACCCAGTCTCAGACATAGGAAATCTGCCCCAGATCTTTCTTCATGTTCTTGGTCCAAGTTTGTATTTTCTTCAGGAATACCTTCCTTTAGTCTAACCGAAGTCCACCTTGTTGCAAATGAAGGTCATGCCCTCTGATGTTGACTTTTGTGGAGAAAGAAATATAACTGGCCTCCCTGCTGAGGGTGGAAACTGCCTGTTCTCGATATAAAAAAGTCTTTGGGATTGAAATGCTTCAAAACCCTGGATCTAACATTGCCTCCTACCCCATCCTCTTTAATGCATTATTGGCCTGTGCAAATGGAACTATTTGATTATCCTGGAAGGGTAAGAGGCCCCTTCCTTTCTCAATACCCTATTACATGCTCCAAGGCCACCCACATGCTTCGCTACTTTGCATTTGCCCTGCAATCTTTCATGCCAGTTGACTTTTCATCTCCAAATCCCTTTTCACATTAAACACAAACCCGCACACTCTGTCCCATTTTCCTTTGAAATAAATCATAAGCCCATGCCAGAAACGACTCAGGGTGTTCTCTGGAATTTGTAAACAGCATTAAAGTCTTGTGGGAAATGTCACAGAGTGTTGGTCTGAATTTATTAAGTAATTTCTCAGCTTAAAATATATCTTTCCAGCCTGCTGTCTGACAACATTTACCTCTAATGGAATTTTATCCACTCGTGATCACTAAGCACACTCCCATCCCAAAGCGCAGATTCCCAAGCTCCTCCTGTTCGGTTGTCAGTCCGGTAGATTTCAGACACGCTAGGCGTGCCCCTGGCTTTCAGAAACCTTTTAGAGCTATAAAAGTGCCCAGCTAGTCTGCATTTCTGAGGGTGTCGGTCCACTGTCACACTGTACTTAGAAAGCTCCCGATAACAGCCACATCAGCTCACACCAGTGACAGAACCAGAGAATATCTGGAAAGGTACTTTACTGCCCCCCAATCTCTATCAGCCCCCATCTACCCAAACAGACATACTATTTAAAATAAACAAGACTTACTATACAAAATAGCTTCCAGACCTGCCCCCTAACCCATCTCCTCTTCAACCAAGTGTCATCTTTAAGCCCCTCCTTTAGAGAAATGTTGGCACTGTCCTTGGGAGATTTTGAACTCTGGTTTCAATCAGTCAATTAAGCTCCATATCTGTAAAGGGCAGCCATTTTGTACAAAGTTAAAATGAAGTGAGGATGTCAGCTTAGGTCCTTCTTAAATCTGACCTCTCTCTGTGGCCTCAGGTCTACCTGATTCCAGGGCCCATCTGAACCAGAGGAGAAAGCATCTCAGCAGCCTCACCATAGCATCTACTGGGGCCTGGATGGTTCATGTTACTCTAAACCCAGTGTCCAGGGTAACCAGTCCTAGGCTTTGCCATGACTCTGAATGTCAGCTTTTCTCTAGTCTCCAATACACAGAAGATAGTATAATACATTGGTCCAAAAATCTGTCTCGGGAATCAAGCAAAGCTGGAAACCCGGTTCTGCTCCTTTTAGCTGTGTGACCTCAGGCAGGTTACTTAAAAACTCTGTGTTTCAGTTTCCCTATGTTTATAATGATGATACTATTAGTGTCTACCCCAAAGAGTTATCCTGAGAATTAAAACAATGCGTGTAAAATGCACAAAACATTGCCTGGTTTATAACAATTGTTATTAAATAACTATTAATCATAATTAATAATAAGTAATTGTTCATTATTATTAAATGCTTGCAACCGTTTTAGTATTCATCTGGCAATGTACTCTTCTAATTAGACATCTCACTTCTTTGGTCCCTGTAAACTGTTTGCTGTCTGGTGATGAAGAGTTTTAAGAGGTGGCTGCTCATGCTGAGGAGTAGCCCATACCTGCCTCCGAGAGGCACTCTTCTCCTCATACACCCTGCTTTGAGGATGCAAGACACATTCAGCTCTCAAGAGGTTTGCATTTCTGGAACTGATGGTAAGAGCTGTCCACCCTGCCTTCCTCCCAAAAGACTACCAAGAGCCCCCTCTTCACATGGGCTAGGCCAACACCTCCCTTGCAGTAAATGTGGAACTAGGACAAAAGGACTCAAAGGTCTTCGGAGAAACGGAAATGAGTTTTAACAGCCGATCTCAGAACAGAAGTTAAAGCAACAGTTAATCAGAATAATTACAAAAGTGCCCAAATCTCCACCACCACCACCCTGCCAAGAAAACTAATAAGGGACAAGAAATCTGAGTAAAAACATAAATAAATTAGAAACTCACCAGGCCAGGTCTGAAATTTGAAAGTATTTTTATTAGAAATTTTATTTTGTTCTAGAATATATGTTCTATTTGAGTATAACCTTTTCCTGTTCTAAGAATATACGGATGAAATAAATGGAATAGCTGATGTATGTGCTGCAAAAGATTTTATTTAGAGTTCCTTTTTATCTGGACTCAAGACAGTACCCAACCCTCTGTTTGACAACATCACCTTAAACATGTTACAATTAATTATGCTTTTCTTCACGTCACATTCTAATTTGGGAAGACGTGGGAGACATCCTTGTTTCTTGAAGGGACTTGCAAATTAGTCTAAACTCATTGGAAATACATTTACAAACTCAAGATGGATTAGTTATGTTTATTGTCACCTCATTCTCTTTATTCAACTTTAGAAGACAGTTTTCTAATTTGTGTCCAATGTCCAGAAGATATTTTGAGATGAAATAGCCACACAACTATTTGTTCACTTTATACTTTGGATTTGTAGATAAGTGCAAAGAATCAGGAGACAATTTAAAATGTTTACTCTGACTCTTAAATCTTGATTTGAACAGTGGAATGAGAGGATCTTCCCACATGTCAAGATAAGCACACCCACATGACCCAGGGGAGGTAAGACTGTGTACTCAACAGGTAGAGTAAGGATGCCTAACCTGAGAAGTCAGCATCTTCCTCAAGGCTGTGGAACCCAACGGTTAATGAGAAACAACAGGCAGCAGAAAGATAGGTAGGAAAGTCAAATGCAAACAGACCAGAACTCAAAAGAAGCCTAGGATTAATTATCACTGAGTTAAGCCTACAGCTCAAATTTAATAGCCAATTTCATATGTGACATTTACTAGTATTTTTGTTAGTTCCCATTTTTATATGTGTGTGTTCTCAGAACTTACTCTATTTGTATTTTCTCAACATTAGGAAACTTCCTGTCCTTAATTTTTTGTTTGTTTGTTTTTAAAAACTCATGTGAAATTTCCTGCCTGTAGAGTTCATTTTGCAAGCCATGCCCCTGGAAAGTTGTTCTGAAATCTTGGTCTGCATCAGAATCACTAGAGCCTCTGAGGCTCTAAGTCTGGGTAGTTTCATCTTGTACATACTTCTTGGTTGGGAGTGAAGTGAGGACCACTAAATCCTGACAACCATAGCTCTAGAAAGCATCCCCATCTTCCTCTACTCCATGTGAGTAACTGTTTTCACTCTATCCCTTCTCTCATTTATACTTGGGAGCCTTCATAAGGAAATACAAGGAAAGTCACCTGATAAATATGAAGAACCCTTTTGAGAGATGCTACCCCACTCCCAAGTTACCTACTTAGTAAGAAAATGAATATAGACATGGAAGATAATTACTAATACAAGGCAACTTAGGAGAGTTGGGATGTCATGTTTCGGCACATGGCTAGATGTTTAGATAAGCAAAGGTCAGGGTTACAGTGACCAGGGTAGATTTTTGCAATGAAAATTAGTCTTCAGGGACAACCAGTGGTGTGGTAGTTGGGGCATCTGGATCACACATGGATGACTGTGCAGTTCAAGTCCTCGACCCAGCAGTTTGGAAAACATCCCAGGCATGTGTATGTGTGTGTCTAAGTCTCAAGAAGAGAATGGAGGAGAAGGGATTGCAGTGTGACGATCCTGCATTAGAGGTGCCTTCCCACTAGCCCCCTCTTTCTGTCTCTCTCCAGCAAGCACACACACCTATAGAAAATTAAAAAAAAAAAAAAAAAAGTTCTGAGCAGAGCACTAAAGGATGGATAGACTATGCATAGACAAGTATTTGGAGGTGTGTTGCAGGGTGAGAGAGGACTGTGATTTTAGGTTTCTGGGCAATTATCAGAGTTCTCTTTTTAAAGTAGTAATATTCAAATTAAAATTGCCTTCAGTTCCCACAGGCACTATCTAGTTAAAGCTCAAAGAATAAAAAAAAAAAAAAGAGTCCATAAAATTTAGTACCAGCTTAATTTTTATTCATTGTGAATCAATGCAGGAACCAGAATAGACCTAACACATTGTTGCTGAGTGTGTTTTGGAATCACGACACATTCTTGGCCAGAATCAGAAAGGTGATAAAATTAAAGAGAAGGTCCCAGGTCTTTAATACCACTTGTATTTGCAGTTCTGCCCTTGGCATCTCTCTCTCTCTCTTTTTTTTTTTTGCTATAGGGTGCGTGTACTCACCAGAAAGACAGAGAGAGACAGATAGAAAGCGAGAAATCACCCTCCGGGGGGGATGGCCACACCGCAATCCCTTCTCCTCCATTCTCCTCTTGGGATCTTGGGCACGCATCACACACGCCTGGTGTGAGTTTAAGCCACCGGGTCCGGGACTCGAACTGTGGTCGGCTACATGGGAGTTCAGCAACATAGCTATTACGCTAACTGCTGGTCCCCCCTTGGCATCGCTTGATAGAAACATCCCCAGAAACAGGAAGTCAGCAAAACCCAGTGATGAATGTAGGGTAAATTAAACCTATTAGAGGGACCAACAGATGGTGTAGTGGATAAGGCACAGGATTCCCATGTAGTAGACCGTGGTTCAAGTCCCAGACCTGGCGGCTTGAAACTCACACTAGGCACATGTGCGTGCATGCCCAAACTCCTGAGAGGAGAATCGAGGAGAAGGGATTGCAATGTGGCCATCCCTCCAGAGGTGATTTCTAGCTTTCTGTTTCTCTTTCTCTCTGTGAGCACACATGTTCTATAGAAAAAAAAAAACTCTCAAAATAAAAAAAAAAAAAACTATAAGATCTATAGGAAGTATATACAGTACCATCTTTGGACCTGGGTAGCCAGGGCTTCTGCCTTTGGCTACACAGCTTAGAGACTGTGGCCCACCCCTCCTCCCTATAATGCTTCTCCCCAAGAGTGAAGAAGCCACACAGTTAAGGGACATGCCCATCAGCAACCTGTGACTTCCCTTCTAGAAGACAGTCTGTGTATACCTGGGACACTGGAACTCCCTGCCTTGTACAGGCCTTCCCACAGGTCTGTCTCCCATGGGCGAACAGTGCTACCAGTTCTAAGAAGTGGGCAGAGAGACACTATGGGAAGATGGCATGGACAAAGTTTGGATGAGTGGGCCAAATCCATGAGGAGTAGATGATAGACAACATCAGCAAGAGAAAGAGAAAGAAGGTGGACTGGGGGCCTCGATTCCTACTCCGGTCTGGACTGTGAAGTATTAGGGGAAGACACCAAAGATGCCTAGCTTCTTGGAAACTGTGATAGTTCCCTTCTATTCCTTGTTCAAAAGCCAAATGTCAGTGAGCCATTTATTAGCCCACACCTCATGTTGCCATGGGGAAGGGGCATTCCACTCCATCCCCTGGGAGAGAACAATAACACTCTCTCCATGCTCTCCTTACTCCCCTCCTTCTCCCCATAAGAGGAGGGTGACTTGTCTGATTGGGGAGGTGGCAGAAACGTCTGTGAATGCATGACTCAGTCCTTCATGGGCTCTTATAGACTCTGCCCTTCCGTGGACATCACCTTTTGTCTACCAGGCAGAGATCAGAAGGAGGCTCGTGCTTTTCCAACTTGTGACCAGGACGTTGGAGATCTGACTCAGAGGACCAAGTAGAAAGCCTGACTGCATTGTCCACCCTGGCAGTGGTCCCGCCTCTCCATTTGCAGACCTAGTCATCCAAGGGCATGGTGATGGAGAGGCAGTTCAGCTATGCCAAGTCTGAGCTGAGCCCTGGGGGCTTCATGGGTAATAATAGAATAAGGAGTGAGAAGGGGGAAGGAAGAAACAAGGGTATTTGCACATGGAACTAAGGTATCTTCTGCATTCCATTCAACCTCTTAGCTGCTTGTTTTGTTTTCAAAGCAGCAGGGAATGTCAATACCAGGCATGCCTGTACAGGCCACTGATAACCCTAGCTGGCTGGAAGGATCCTAGCTGGCTGGGAGGGCCAAGGAGGGTCACAGCCTGAGACTCTGTTGAGGGTGCTTCATCCTCTCTCTTTAAAAATAAAGAAGCTTTTAAAAGATAATGGTTTGGGGAACCAGCAGTTAGTGTAATGGCTATGTCGCTGGACTCCCATGTAGTCGACCGCGGTTCGTGTCCTGGACCCGGTGGCTTAAAACTCACGCCGGGCGCATGTGCGTGCGTGCCCAAGATCCCGAGAGGAGAATGGAGGAGAAGGGATTGCGGCGTGACCATCCCCCCTGGGGGGTGATTTCTCGCTTTCTGTCTCTATGTCTCTCTCTGTCTGTCTGGCGAGCGCACGCGCCCTACAATGAAAATCTCTCAAAAAAAAAAAAAAAAGATAGACAATTTCAGGAAGTGATAACTGCTATGAACAAAGCAGTCAGGGTAAGATATAGAATGGAGGCAAGGGGCTACGCTTTCTGTCTCTATGTCTCTCTCTGTCTGTCTGGCGAGCGCACGCGCCCTACAATGAAAATCTCTCAAAAAAAAAAAAAAAAAGATAATGGTTTGGTGGGGAGGGATTGTTTCATTTTGTTTTAGAATTTTTTGTCCCCACCATGGCTCAGCTGAAGACACATTGGGATATCGTAAATCTAGTACTAGAATTCATAAAACTACATGTTTGGGATGGTATATACACAAAGCTAAAGAGATGAATTAATACTTAAAGGCATGGAAGATGTGAAAATGAGGAACAGAGAGAAACAGGTAAATAGTTCTTTCAAGGGAACAGAATTTAGATGGGAAAAGATATAGAATAAGAAGCAGGAAGACCTTTTAAATTGGAAATAAGGAGGGGAGGAGGGAGAGAGGAAGGGGAAAAGGAGGAAGGAAAGAAGGCCACAAGGAGGTGGGGAAGGAAATGACGAGGTAGGTAAATACAAAGCAGAGAAAGGAAAAGAGAAAATAAGCGTTCTCTAAGTAAAAATACCTTTATCCACATGAAACAAGGGTATTTTCTGCATTTCATTCAACCTCTTTGCTGGTTGTTTTGTTTTGAAAACAGCAAGGAATGTCAAACAGCTGTTTTTACAGCTTCTGTCACTTTGTCAAAGCCAGCCTGTGCCGTCTGACTGCGGGCACACCCAGACAGCAGCGCTGGTGCGAGGCACTCCGGAGAGCAGATGGGCCGAGCTGCAGGCAGCATGGCAAGAGACAGTGCCTGGTGCCTGTCCTGGCCCTCAGAGCCTGAGCCAGGAACCAGGACCCCTAGGAACACTGCTGAGAGGGAGAAACAAATGACCGAGATGGCATTTCTCTTTGCTGATTAAAAACGAACAAACAAACAAACAAAATGCGATCATCATTCCTCAGCGATGACACAGACTGACCCATTTCTGAACTGCGTGGCCAGTGTCTCACCTCTGAAAATCTCAGCTTCCCTCATTTATAGGCTAATACTTCACAGGGTCCCCTAGGTTAAATGAAGTAATAATCAGATGCAGCCCAGAATGCAGTCGGCCTTTGGTAAGTAGGTCTGAAACTTGTATTTGGAAAAACAAATATAGATGATGATGAAGGTAGATCGATGAGAGATAGAGAAACAGATGGCCATAAAGAAATAGGTAGGCATAGACAGACTGTGAGAAAGATGGAGAGAGTCCAGGAAAGAACTTCGAATAAACTCTTGGCTCCTGATGGCTCCTGATACCCGCATGAAGGAACGTCTACTCCTTTCCTCTCTTCCCACCTCCTACCAGTGGCAAGGCCCTGGAAATCACACAGGTGACACTCCCTCCCACCTCCCTCCCAGATGAACTTCCAGCATCCTTGCTCTTAACACTGCCAAGTGCAACAGCGGTCTTTATCCTGGTTGGGGAATCTTCAAGGAAGGGACTCCCTCCCCTGGTGGCCTGTTCCCTCCTAAGAGTTACTGCACAACTTTGTGATATGTCTGTGAGGGGGTGGGGGTGGGGGGGTCACATAAGGAAGAACAACTGGGAAGAAGAGTGAGGGGGTCTCGAAACTGCTGGGGCCAAAGACATGATCAAAGGTCAAAGAGAGCATACCTGGACTAAGGCCCCTTCCTCCCAAGACCACGTGTTTCCCGCTAGCCCTTCGCAGGGCTCCTGCCAGCTTGTCAGCACCCTCATCTTCATCATTCTCCTCCCAGAACAGAAGATCCCAGAAGAGATGTCTTTTCTGTGTGACTTGGACAACTGCACAGTTTTCACCTTCTTGCTGGGCACTGTGTCTAGTGGTCTGGAAACGTGGCCCTTGCCCAGGCCTGCTTCAGGAAGGCCTGAGAGCTGCTCTCACCATGACTCAAATGCCTACAGGCCAAGAGTCTGGGAGTTTAGAGTTATAGATGGAGCAACAAACTGTTCTTCCATGCAGTCTACCCTGTCTTGACAAATCGGCCTCATCAGCCCATACCCCACTCACAAGTACAGAATCCCCAGGCTCCTCAGAGTGCTGCGGGGTATGGAGTGCACACAGAGCTCAGGGAAAGGCAACTCCAGCCCCCAGCTCCCCCCCTGCCACTTCCTGCACCTTGGGGGACCCCCTCCAGCACACACATACACATTCAGCCTGGGTGTCTAAGCTCTCTACACCCCATAACACAGACTTCTCCTTAGGATGTGCTAGGAAGAAACTGCCTCAAGGTCAGAGGACAGAGAATGTGACAGAATGGTTTGTGGGCCAGCAAGAGGTATGAGAAGGTTAAGGCGGTTGGATCCCACATGGCCAATTTTGCCATTCAAGTCCCAGACCCAGCAGCTTGAGAATCACATTAGGCGCATGTGCATGCATGCCCAAAATCCCAAGAGGAGAATGGAGGAGAAGGGATGGCAGTGTGGCCATTTCCCCTGAGGGGTTATTTCTCACTTTTCCTCTCTCTTTCTCTGGCAAACACACATGCTCTATAGAAAACAAAACAAAACAAAGTTATTATATACTTGAAAAAAGAACAGTCTGTTGCTTCATCTATAACTTGGACGGAGCTCTGGACTCTTGACCCTCTAAGCGTTAGGGTGGTGGTGAGAGCAGGCTTGGGGGCATTGGGCAGAGAATGGCAAGTGCCCAGGAAACTGTGATATGGTAAACAAACGGCCACATAGAACTTGGGTGGGTGTAGCCTCCTGGCCCCAAGAATTCCTTGTCTTTGGGAGGTTTAGGAGGGAGCCAGAACAGCAAGCACAGAGCTGAGGCCCTCATGTGCAGATCATCCCTGCTGTCTGCATCCTTATCAGCATCACATCCCAGCCGAACCCACACCCACACTCCCTGCGCTGCAGAGAGAACACTGCCCTTGGGTTTGCTCCCTGCCCAGGCCCTCACCACACTCTTCCAATCATGGCTTTATCAGCTCCAGCCAGAAAATCAAAGTAGCTCAAGCTCCAAGCTGTTTGGGGGAAAGGATGCAGGGGCAGAGAGAAAGAGAGCCAGGCTGGAGACTGAGGCAGGGCTGAGCAGAGTGAGTATTCCTGGGGCAGGGCCTATTGTTAAGCAGGCCCCCACCAGACTTAATGGAGCGTTTCTGCTGTGCTTTTCACAGTGTTGTGGCTCTTAATAGGCTCCCCTGGCGGGCTGCTCAGGGCCCACGCTGCCTCTGAGCGGCTGCTGTGCTGAGCCAGGGAGCAAGACTTGCAGGCTCGTTTGCAGACCACGTGCTTGTCGCCTTCTCGGGAAGCCATCCCAGCACGTCCTGGAACAGGCTCCTGAGGAGGCATCACAGTTTAGTGTAATTCGTCAACTTCACAGCTGCTGCTTGGGAGCGAGGGGGCCGAGGAAGCCAGCGCCAAGCCGAGCTCAGGAATCTCAAGAGTATTCCCCAGGCCAGCAGAGAGAGTGAGCCCCAGCAAGGATGGGCAGTGCCCTGATGGGCCTCCGTTTTCGCCTCCAGCCTGTCAAAGGCCAGGGGGCTTCCCAGAGATGGTCAGTCATTTGCTCCCCCAGGGAAGCTGGCAGACTGGGCACTCAGAGAAAGCCTGGTTTTCAGAAGTAGGAAGACTGGATTGAGGCCCCCTGCCTCACTCACTGGGTGTATGATCTATCGCACGTTGCTCTGTCTGTCTAAGCCTCTATGTGTCCGTCTGTAAGATGGAAGTGAAAGCATTTCTTACTTCAAGGTCAGACATTTGAGTTACGTGAAATATTTAGTAAAGAGCAGGTTTCTAAACAATGTGTGGTTCAAAGTGTGATTTCTAAACACCATCATCAGTAACACCCAGAAACTTGTCAGAAATTCATGTTTTGGGGCTCTACTCAAGACCTACTAAATCAGAAACTCTGGGAACAGAGCCCAGTAATCTGTTTTAACAAGCCTTCCAGGTGATTCTGATATTGGCACAAGTTTGAGAACCCCTGATCAAGCCTCCCTCACTCCCACCCCAGTGAACTCTTCACTGCTGTCTTGGCCCTTCGCAGGACAGCCCAGAACTCCTCACAATCCAGCAGCTACAGGGCCAGTGCCTGGTATAAGAGGGGCCACCAGGACCTTGCTCCAGCTGCCTCCATTTTGTTTGGCCAATACCATGTCATACTAGCATTCAAATATATTTTAAGTTTTATTTTTTTCCATGAGCAAGAGAGAACAAATACTCCCAAGAGGGTCTTGACATTGCAGTCCATCCCCAACCTCAGCCAGCCTCAGATTGTAGGCATGGGCGTGCCCAGGGTACTTAGGGAACTTGTAGTTTCCATCAAGGCTCACTCTTGGCATTGCCCATTCTGTGGGTCTTAACAAATGTACAATGACCTGTGTCCACCATTAGTATTGTACAGAATCGTTTCACTGCCCTAAACGTCCTCTGTCTTCTCTCTATTCATCCCTGCCTTCCCTCTACCTCTGGCAACCACTTATTCCTGCACCGTCTCCTTAGTTTTGCCTTTTCCACTATGCCATATTGTTGGGGGTCACACAGTATACAGCGTTTTCTGATTAGCTTCTATCACTTGGTAATATGTATTTAAAGTTCCTGCAGTTCTTTTCATGGCTTAACAGCTCATTTCTTTTTAGTGTTGAATAACATTCCACTGTATGGATATACCACAGTTAATCCATTCACCTGCTGAAGGACATCTTGGTTACTGCCAAGTTTTGGCAATTATGAATAAAGTTACTATAAACATTCTAAGTGCAGGGTTTTTTTTTGTGCACATAAGTTTTCAATTTCTTTGGGTAAATACCAAGAAGCACAATTGTTGAGTCTTACGGTAAGTATGTGTTTAGTTTTGTAAGAAAACACCAAATCGTCTTCCAAGGTGGCTGTACCGTTTTGCCATCTCATGAGTAATGAATGGGAGCTCCTACCACTAAACATCCTTGTTGGCATTTGGTATGGTCAGTGTTCTTGATTTTGACCATTCTATGGCATGTACATCATTGTACTACCCTAGTAACATATAATGTCAAGCACATTTTCATATGTTTATTTGCCATCATATATCTTCTCTGGTTCAGTGTAAGTCATCTTTTGATCACTTTTAAATCAGCTTGTTTATTTTCTGACTATTGAGTTCTAAGAGTTTTTTTGGAAGAAATGTCATTTGCAAATATTTTCTTCCTGTCTGTGATTTACCTTCTCATTCTCTTGAGATTGGCTGATTTTGTTATGTTTTGTTTTGTTTTAGTAACAAAGAGACAAAGGGTAAAAGAAATAAATATTTAGGGAAAGGTGAATGTTACAAGCACTCAAAAAAGCTCACAAGGTCTCCCCAGGTCCAGAAACATAGGCCAGAGGGCTCTAATAAGTCCCTTGGCTCCTATTCCACCCATCCCCCAAAGCAAATCTCTGCCCTGACTTAAGAAATTCTCAGTCCAACTTCCCATGACAACTTTCAGCTTCAATATGCAAATGATCAGTGTTTCTTTACCACTTTGGGGGCACTGAGCTCTCTGAGAATCTGATCAAAGCTACATAAAAATGCCCATATAGGTATGACCATGTGGCCTAGTGATTAAGGGAACCAGATCCCACATAGAGGACCATGGCTTGAGTCCCAAACCTGGAGGCATGAAAAACACACTGGGTTTGTGTACATGTATGTCTAAAATCCTGACAGGGACTAGGGTAACGAGAGTGAGGCAACAATGGTACAAAATTTAAGGGGAGGGCTCACTCATCGGGCCCCACGGAGAAGTCCATCCAAGATGTGTTTGGCCAGTAGCCTTAGCTACTTATGAAAATAGTTGAAAAGTTTTGGCCCAACCAGAATGGATTGGACGACTACAGCCACCTCAGGGCAAAATTCTCAAGTTCAAGTCTATCTTTGGTGACCTTTGAGACTGAATGAAGATCAGTTCCCATATGGACAAGAGAACAGGGACCTCATTGACACTTTCAACAGAGGCCTGGAAAAGCCTGACTGGAGCAACAAGGACTAGGTCTTTCTCCACCCCCTCTCCTGGGGTGAGTGTGCAGTCCTGTCTGCCGGGACCGTTCCTTAGCTGTGGTGAAACGGAGGGGTGGCCCTGTGAGAGCTGAATGTGGATCCTCTCTAGGTGAGCTGCTCCTTGGCCCCATTCACATGCAGCTGCCCTGAGCTCACCCAGTCCTCCTCATGGCTCCTAAGCATTCACACTACCTGTTTCCCTCTAGAAATAGACTCCATTGCCCTGCAAGCCCCAGTCCTTGACTTTCTCCACTTCCTCAACCCCGAGTCTGTCAGCTGCTTATGGCTTTCCCCATTTCCCAAAAAAAACCAGCCACTGCAAAGGTGCAGAGCTCCCCCACCCCACCTTCCACTCAACCCTCTGGCTGGTGAGGAGAGGGAAGGGAAGTGTTGTAGAACAGACAGTAACTGAGAAGGCCAGGAGAAACGATCATCAACAGCTACTCAGGTGTGAAGCTGGTGAGCCCTGAGGCTAAATTGGGTGTGAAATTCATCTTTAATGTCTTCACTAATGGAAGTCTTCATATGCTAAAGCCTTCAGCTTTAGCAGAGACAGAAAGGTGAGGCCAGCAAGTCCTCAGCTTAGGGTGACCCTCCTCCTTCCTGTCCCATGCACCTCTTCGTTCTGCTCATCTACACCCTGATGCCCAAATCTTGTCCCATGCTCTATTTAGCTGTGCTGTGTCAGACCTCAGGAAAGGCTACACTGAGGCCACTGAAGAATGTAGGGATGGAGACACACACACCATGCACACACAAATACACAGAGGCATAGCCCTCCGGAGTGTTATTTGGTGGAATTACTGAAATAACTCCATTTTTTTTGGAGGGTTGTGTTTTAAGCACTCTTTAATTAAATTTTACAGGGAGAAAGCAAAGATGAGAATCTTGCTAGGACCCTCTGTTGTATATCGTTTCCTGAGTTGTTTTTTGACCCTGACTCAAGTCTCCTCATAAACTGTTCCTTGTTTTGGGAACCAAGGGCATGTTTTTTGCACAAAAATTAGGAACTGGTGGATCTGCTTGATACTAACTTTATCACCCCTAGCTTTTAACATGAGACAATATTTGAACATACATTTTTCTTTCTTTAGACAATTATGTCCCCATGTTTTACACCCAATAATAATAGAATCCACTCCTTTTCTTGTTTTATAATTTTTCTATTTTATTCTGATATCTCCTCACTCTGGTATCTCTTTCACTCTGGTATCTTTTTTACTCTGGTATTTCTTTTACTCTAGTATTTTTTTTTTTTTTTTACTTTTACTCTTACTTATTTTATAGGACCCTTACCTTACTCAATAATATTTGGCCGGCTGCAAGGAGTGTCTACTCGCCTGACGCTTTCTCTGTACTCAGGCCCCACATTGGGTGCCACTTTGCTGGGACCAGCTCGGCGTGAACACGTTTCTCTGAGGAAGGCTGTGGATTAGAAATAGATGTAATAACAAACACACAGAGACACACAAGTGTAGAAAAGCGAGGATCGGGTGGGCACACCTTCTCTGATGGAGAAGTTGCAACCAGAACCAGCCTCAGGTTTATTCTTTTAAAGGACAGAAAATGGGATGCAAAAGGAATGGGGAAGAAGGAAGTGGAATGCAAAGAGAATAAGGGAGGAATGCAAAGCCAGTTGTTTCTGACGTAAATCATGTGAAGATGTGAAAATGACTGGTGCCATATCATTTCTCTGATCTTTTTGGGGGACAATTTGATAAACGCATGTGACTTTTTTAGCCCAATATTGGACAGTATCGGGTACTGGGTACTAACAACAACAGGAAGACAACCATTGACAACAGGCAGACACTGCTTTTGTATGTAGATGCTTCTCAATAGCCCTGCTAGAGTAGCTTACAAAAGCGAATGTCTGCATGTGTCTAAAGGCCACATGTTTTAATCACATGTTTTTAAATCGGCTGTTCTCCACAGTTTAACTGTGCTGTGTCAGACCTCACAAAAGGCTGGCACTAAGGCCACTGAAGAATGTAGGGATGGAGACACACACACACACACACACATGCACACACAAATACACAGTAACCTGAAAGTCACAGGATTTTTCCTAACCCTCATTCCTTAGGAAAGATGTTTGTCAAAGTTGGTAGAGCAAAGTCAATGAACCTACTAAAAAGTTCTATAGGAGACAATGAAACTATAAATAATTCAAAGTCTTTATTACAAGAACTTGGGCCACTGGACAGAAGCCTGCAAGTCAGCCATGTGTCATCATGACATGTCTTGTTCCCTCATTTGGAGACATCACACAAGATATTTTGCTTTCTTGGACTTATGGTTCATAAATAAATAGTATAGAGCTCCTATATTGTGCCAGGCACTGTGCTAAGGGCTGGAGATCAAATGAATAACACCTAATATTTACTACATGCTTCTGTACAGAGTGTTCTAAGCATTCTATGCCCTTTGCTTATATTATCTCATTTAATTCTCACAATGACCCTATGAGGTAGACATTATTATTTTCCCCACTGTGGGGCCCTTGAAGTAAAGAGAAGTAAGCAGCATGCTTATCGCCACCTAGCTTGAAACCAGTGGAACAAGGTATGGGCCCAGGCTGTCTGATCTCACACCACATTCTTAATAACTACTATGTATTCCCTCTTAAGATGAAGATGCTCCCTGCTTCATGGGCCTCACAGTCTAGTGCAAAGTATGGCCCATGGGCCAAATCTGGTCTGATGTCTGTTTTTATAATAAAGTTTTATTGAGGTACAACCACACTCATTTGTTTACCTCTTAGGAATGTCTATTTTCACACTACAACGGCCCCTACAAATCTTAAAATATTTGCTCTATGCCACTTTACAGAAAAAGTTTGCCAATTCCTAGTCTTATAAGATAGTACCATTCTGCCTTTCCCAGGGATGCCAGAACATGAGGTGATGTTTTGGATATACTTTCAGCTTGTAGATCTAAAAAGTGAGCAATGCAGACCAGCCAAAGTATGTCCAGCACAGCATCCACCCACTATTCCATGTTTTGGAAATAGCCTGCTCCTAATTGCTCCACCACCACTCAATTCCTGAGCGCTGGGCAGACAGACAGGGCACTGGCTAACTAGAGTCATAGCTAGTTAGTTAGAGGATCCATGTGAAAAGAGGGAACAGAGAAAACCTACGTTCTCTGGAGCCCAGACACTGCAAGCAGCTTAGGAGATAATGGGCTCTGCCTCCATCTGGTAGGGTTGCTCATTGATCCATCTAGTCATTCAACATTCATTAAGCACCTACTGTGAGCCAGGCCCCAGGGTAGGTGCCATGTTCTTAGGGAGTCACTCTGCGTATACATTTAAGACAAAAATCATAGATCGGACAAGGATTAGACAAAAAATGCCATATTGTCCCTTTTAATTCTACCATGCTATGCTTTAACATTGTTCCAGAGTTTACACCAGTGCAAAGAAGGCCTCCATACTCAAGTGTCAGGTGGTACACAAGAGGTGACCAAATATGAAGGGAGCTGTTCCCTCTTTTCTTGCTTCCAAGACAGGCTGTCAGCTCTTTCCAAATCTACTCCATTTTACTGCAGAGCAACTTTTCCAGCAAATAGCACGGCTAGATATGGAAATATCTATATATTTCCATATATATTATCAATATATAGTAAGCCCCAAATTCTTTTATTCAACCTTGATTAAATGGCACTAATGAAAAAAACATTAAGTAAAGAATCTATTGACACAAGTGCTTTGAGAATGCAAAACCTTGGGTTAACATGGGACTTTGCTTCAACAGACGAAAAAGGTTAGAAAATATTTACATATCAGACACAAAATTTAGGTTAAATCCATACTTTTCCTGCATCTTGTCATCGTAAAGTTGAGTTTCCATCTAATTATGTTTACAAAAAAAGATGAAGCGCTTTTCATACTAGCGAATGATTTTAAAGTTCTGAGAACTGTTGACTTATAACCAGGAGACTACTGAAGCTTACTTGAATAGGAGACAACATGTGTTAAAATGTTTGTGGAGAAAATTGTTCACTTAAAGCAACTAAGCTGTGTTTATCAAAGGAGGTTGAATTTTCTCACCAGCCTTGCTATAATTAATCCACCGACTATGACCTCACTGGTCTTGTTATAATTCAACCAGTAAAAATGACTCAGCAGAGCCTCTTAAAATTAGGAGCATGACTGAAAGCATTCCTTCCCTTAAAAAAGATTATTTTGAAAGTAAAATAAACAAGTGGCTCTAACAGATTAACTTTAAAACACCATGCAGAATCTCAATTTTCCACAACAGAAAAATTCTCATGTAAGAACATTTAATGAAACTGGCTAAAGATTTTCCCCCTTCTAATGCCAATATGTGGACACATCTTCAAGTCACTAGGTTGTATTTCTTTTTTTTTTCTTTTTTCTTTTCTTTTCTTTTTTGTTTGTTTTTAAAGACAAATTTTTGCTATAGGGCATGTGCACTCAACTGAAGAAACAGAGAGAGAAAGAAAGAAAGTGAGAAATCACCGGCCAGTGGGTGGGGACCCACTGAGGGATGGCCACAACACAGTCCCTTAACCCTCATTCTCTTCCTGGGACTTTGGGCACCTAGGCACACCTGCCCAGTGTGAGTTTCAAGCCACCAGGTTTGGGACTTGAACTGTGGTCATACACATTGGAATCCAGCATCCCAACTGCTGCACCATTTGAAGGCTGTATTTCAAGTGGCCCGACCACAACTCATTTCTACTTCTTGCCAAGTCTAAGAGAAAATACACAAAGCTCATCTTCTCCACAAGCCACTAGCCAGAATCTTATGACCTTCCCTGGAGCTCAGCCACACAGAAGGGCTCTGAGAAAAGCTGGCAGGAGGCGGGAGTGTGGGGAAGGCTCCAGCTGTTCTCTGACCCAGCCCAGAGCTCCCCTGAGCCAAAGACCTACTGGAGAAGTAATTTGCTTTTTAATGCATTTTCTCCTTCCAATCAGGAGCAGAGAAGTGCTGGCTGTTGTTGAAAGCTCTTTGGGTTAGGCATCAACATTAATGGAATGACAATTGCAAAAAGATAAATACAGCATTATTATGCCAAGGTCTCAGGGGAGCTGGCACAGTGGCCCCAGGAGACCTGCCAGAAAGCCATGTGGTGGCATCCATCCTCTCCCAAGCCAAGATGAGGTAGACATTATTATTTTCCCCACTGTGGGGCCCTTGAAGTAAAGAGAAGTAAGCAGCATGCTTATCGCCACCTAGCTTGAAACCAGTGGAACAAGGTATGGGCCCAGGCTGTCTGATCTCACACCACATTCTTAATAACTACTATGTATTCCCTCTTAAGATGAAGATGCTCCCTGCTTCATGGGCCTCACAGTCTAGTGCAAAGTATGGCCCATGGGCCAAATCTGGTCTGATGTCTGTTTTTATAATAAAGTTTTATTGAGGTACAACCACACTCATTTGTTTACCTCTTAGGAATGTCTATTTTCACACTACAACGGCCCCTACAAATCTTAAAATATTTGCTCTATGCCACTTTACAGAAAAAGTTTGCCAATTCCTAGTCTTATAAGATAGTACCATTCTGCCTTTCCCAGGGATGCCAGAACATGAGGTGATGTTTTGGATATACTTTCAGCTTGTAGATCTAAAAAGTGAGCAATGCAGACCAGCCAAAGTATGTCCAGCACAGCATCCACCCACTATTCCATGTTTTGGAAATAGCCTGCTCCTAATTGCTCCACCACCACTCAATTCCTGAGCGCTGGGCAGACAGACAGGGCACTGGCTAACTAGAGTCATAGCTAGTTAGTTAGAGGATCCATGTGAAAAGAGGGAACAGAGAAAACCTACGTTCTCTGGAGCCCAGACACTGCAAGCAGCTTAGGAGATAATGGGCTCTGCCTCCATCTGGTAGGGTTGCTCATTGATCCATCTAGTCATTCAACATTCATTAAGCACCTACTGTGAGCCAGGCCCCAGGGTAGGTGCCATGTTCTTAGGGAGTCACTCTGCGTATACATTTAAGACAAAAATCATAGATCGGACAAGGATTAGACAAAAAATGCCATATTGTCCCTTTTAATTCTACCATGCTATGCTTTAACATTGTTCCAGAGTTTACACCAGTGCAAAGAAGGCCTCCATACTCAAGTGTCAGGTGGTACACAAGAGGTGACCAAATATGAAGGGAGCTGTTCCCTCTTTTCTTGCTTCCAAGACAGGCTGTCAGCTCTTTCCAAATCTACTCCATTTTACTGCAGAGCAACTTTTCCAGCAAATAGCACGGCTAGATATGGAAATATCTATATATTTCCATATATATTATCAATATATAGTAAGCCCCAAATTCTTTTATTCAACCTTGATTAAAT
Source organism: Tupaia belangeri chinensis (assembly GCF_000334495.1). Lineage (NCBI taxonomy): Eukaryota > Metazoa > Chordata > Mammalia > Scandentia > Tupaiidae > Tupaia > Tupaia belangeri. The sequence goes on from NW_006159751.1 coordinate 2,298,434, forward strand.
GGCACTAATGAAAAAAACATTAAGTAAAGAATCTATTGACACAAGTGCTTTGAGAATGCAAAACCTTGGGTTAACATGGGACTTTGCTTCAACAGACGAAAAAGGTTAGAAAATATTTACATATCAGACACAAAATTTAGGTTAAATCCATACTTTTCCTGCATCTTGTCATCGTAAAGTTGAGTTTCCATCTAATTATGTTTACAAAAAAAGATGAAGCGCTTTTCATACTAGCGAATGATTTTAAAGTTCTGAGAACTGTTGACTTATAACCAGGAGACTACTGAAGCTTACTTGAATAGGAGACAACATGTGTTAAAATGTTTGTGGAGAAAATTGTTCACTTAAAGCAACTAAGCTGTGTTTATCAAAGGAGGTTGAATTTTCTCACCAGCCTTGCTATAATTAATCCACCGACTATGACCTCACTGGTCTTGTTATAATTCAACCAGTAAAAATGACTCAGCAGAGCCTCTTAAAATTAGGAGCATGACTGAAAGCATTCCTTCCCTTAAAAAAGATTATTTTGAAAGTAAAATAAACAAGTGGCTCTAACAGATTAACTTTAAAACACCATGCAGAATCTCAATTTTCCACAACAGAAAAATTCTCATGTAAGAACATTTAATGAAACTGGCTAAAGATTTTCCCCCTTCTAATGCCAATATGTGGACACATCTTCAAGTCACTAGGTTGTATTTCTTTTTTTTTTCTTTTTTCTTTTCTTTTCTTTTTTGTTTGTTTTTAAAGACAAATTTTTGCTATAGGGCATGTGCACTCAACTGAAGAAACAGAGAGAGAAAGAAAGAAAGTGAGAAATCACCGGCCAGTGGGTGGGGACCCACTGAGGGATGGCCACAACACAGTCCCTTAACCCTCATTCTCTTCCTGGGACTTTGGGCACCTAGGCACACCTGCCCAGTGTGAGTTTCAAGCCACCAGGTTTGGGACTTGAACTGTGGTCATACACATTGGAATCCAGCATCCCAACTGCTGCACCATTTGAAGGCTGTATTTCAAGTGGCCCGACCACAACTCATTTCTACTTCTTGCCAAGTCTAAGAGAAAATACACAAAGCTCATCTTCTCCACAAGCCACTAGCCAGAATCTTATGACCTTCCCTGGAGCTCAGCCACACAGAAGGGCTCTGAGAAAAGCTGGCAGGAGGCGGGAGTGTGGGGAAGGCTCCAGCTGTTCTCTGACCCAGCCCAGAGCTCCCCTGAGCCAAAGACCTACTGGAGAAGTAATTTGCTTTTTAATGCATTTTCTCCTTCCAATCAGGAGCAGAGAAGTGCTGGCTGTTGTTGAAAGCTCTTTGGGTTAGGCATCAACATTAATGGAATGACAATTGCAAAAAGATAAATACAGCATTATTATGCCAAGGTCTCAGGGGAGCTGGCACAGTGGCCCCAGGAGACCTGCCAGAAAGCCATGTGGTGGCATCCATCCTCTCCCAAGCCAGGCATGTCCAAACTAGAAGGAATAGCTTTCTCCCAGACACAGCCTGCACATATCCTAGTAGGTTTGCGTGGCCCCAGAAAGAGACTCAGAGCTGACTGGGTTTTCAATGATCAATTGCTCAATTGAAAACAGCCATCTTCTCATTTTCTAGGCTCAGCTAACCTGGCAACCAGCAAGGTACCAAAGAGGCATCAACTCCTCAGATTCTCAGATGCTGAGGGTTACCCAAGCACCCCAGCGGCAATCCGCAACTTTTCTCTCCATACCAGAAACACCAACTCAAGATGAAAACCTCCAGGGAGGCAAAGTCTTCCTCCTGCCCCCTGGTTTTCCCTTTCTCTCCATGTGTGATCTTCTGTTTCTTCTCTCTCTCTCCTCTCTCTTTTACCCCTTCCCCCAACACCCATGCTGCCTCTTTCCCATTTCCTTTTCTTAGTAGCCTCTACCTGGAGGCCTGAGAGAAGATGCTCAGTGAAAGAAATTTCTCCCAAGCTTAGGAGAAAATAGTGCTTCTCAGTATGAGGAGGTCCAGGACTGAGCCAGGGGGTTACTTTTCTCAGCCCTGACTATGCCTCTACTTTGGGGGGAACACTGCTACATAAAGGCACAAGAACACAGTCTTGAGTCAGAGACTTGCATTTTGAATTCTGGCTCTTGTATTTACTGGCTATGTGATCCTAGATTACTGGAGCTCAGTGTCTTTATCTGTAAGAGTGGGAATAACACCTACCTCAGACTTGTAAAGATTAGAAGAATTAAGGTAGATAAAGTACCTGGCCCATGGCTGGTGATCAATAAAATGAACCCAGACTGTTTTCTTTCCTCTTCTATGAGTTGAAAGTAGAATCTCCTGAATATTCATGGCTTCCTTAAAGAAACAACCCAGGAGACTGGTGTCTGGATTCACCCGTATTATGCCTCACTCCTGCACAGTCATAGCACAAGTCAACATCTAAGGGTATTCTCTGTCTTTTATCAAGCCTCTGCTGGGCCAGGTCAGAAGACCATGGTTAAGGGTCAAGTGGGATCAAACACTAGGAGCAGCTGCGTGCAAAGGGCTACATGGTCAACATTCGTCAATAGGCTCCCAGGGCCTGTAAACATTTGATCCAATTTCACCTCCCTGTTTTAGCCCTGAAATGTGCAGCCTTCCAGCAGCCAATCCTCAGATAGCTGACCCCCTTGGCCCATCTGTGGACCCTAGGCTGGACACTGCCACCTAGTATCTATCTGAGACAAGCCTGCTCCTCCACATGTGATGGAACAGGTGTTTAAAGCTCCTCTTTCTGGAAGGAGTCTTACCTCTGACACCAACATGTATGCCTCTATGCATTCAGACCACTGCATATTTTAAAGGACCTCCTCTGGTCCTCTCTCTGTCCTTTAGAAGATACAGGGACTATACAGAGCCTGGAGGAAATCCAAGCTGTGCACTTACAAGGGTTTCTAAAATAAAAGTCATAATAATAACCAGTAAGATTAGTACAGCACTTTGAAGTTTCCAAAGAACTTGTATCCATTCAAACCCTACCAAAGTAGGCTAACAGAGCTAAAGAATGACCCCAAAATTTCAGTGGCTTAATTTAATGGCAGTATTTCTTGTTCTCATTGTAGCTCAGTGTAGGTAGGCATAAAAGAGGGAATTCTGTCCCATGTAGACATCAGGGGCACGGTTCTTTTTGTCTTATGGCATTGCCACCCTCTAGAGCCTTCAAGTCCCTCATTTCCAGAAGAAAAGTATGGAGGACCCTGGTGGAGGTTTCCATGGGCCAGGCCTAGAAATGGGAAACATCAATTCCACACATACTCATTGGACAGAACTTGGTCATACACCTACCTGATTCCAAGGGAGGCTGGGTGCTCAGGAAGATAGGAGATAGGATTTGATAAACAGGTAGCAATGCATAGTTTTTGCTTTAAAACCATGAGACAAGTATTTTTTTCCCCAGAGCAGGAAACTAAGGTTCATAATGGTTCACACACCCAAGATACTATTGTCAGTAAATGAACTTGAACCCAAGTCTTCTCGCTCCAATCCATTTTTTATTTCATGTAGAATTTTTTCCTCCTTGGGGCAAAGATTGCTGAGCAAATTACTAAATCTTAAGAATGACTGGCCCTGACTATGCCAGTTGTGCCTACCCCCAGGTATTTGAAATGCCAGAGAAAGGTACTACACACCTCCCTTCCACTTCCGACCAACCAGTCCTTCCTTCTGCACCGTAAGAGTGGGGTCAAGCCCTTCCCTAGTGGTTCAACCATGAAAATAAAGATGTTTAACCACATCTACATCTGTGGCCTTGAGTAGGAAAACATGGTCCATGTCTTGGAAGAGTTCACAGTCTAATGAGAAAGACAGAAATGTAAGAAACAGCTGTAACTAGACTTGATTAGACAACAACAGAGGCCTCTACAAAGTGCTACAGGAACACGGATGAGCAAGAAATCGATTTTCTTGGAGAGTCAAAGTTACAGAGAGGTAATATTTGTCCTGGGCCTGAGTCAGGAATAGCCTTGCAGACAAGGCAGGAAAAGCATCACAAGCCAGGGAAAAGCCTTTGCACAGATACCAACTTGGGAAAGAGATGTCTGGCAAGTCGTCCAAAAGAGACAGGGAGAAGTTTACAAGGCTGCAGAAGGCCCCTTCTTACCTCCTAGGTCTTCTGGAACACTGGGAAAATGGGAAACCCTGAACAATATCATGTTCCAGACAGGGTACAAAGTCTTATGCTGTAAGGCCGAAGGATGGTAGCCTCATGTGAGTCCTAAACCATTACTTTCCTGTGGTAGAATTAGCTGTCTATCGACGACACTTTGTATTTAAAGGCACTTTTTATATGTGATCTCATTTATTCCTCAGTTTGCAGATGAGGAAAAGAAATCTCAGAGAAGGTAAGTCACTTGGCTAGCAAGCAGCCGGACTAGAACTCTACCCCAAATCCTATACTCCAAAGACCAGATATTTTCTGCTAAGACATTCATGGGTAGGTGGGAAAACAAAGTACTATGGAGAGGGCACTTCAGGGGTACTTTTCAGTGTCCCCATTGGGGGCTTTTATTTCTTTTTTTTTTCACTTTGCCATAGGGTGCAAGTTTTCACTGGAGAGAGACAAAGAGAGAAAGAAAGAAGGAAAGTGAGAAAGCATCCCCCATGCATGAGCCATAGCCATGTAGCAATCCCTTCTCCATTTCTACCCTCTTTTGGGACTTTGGACACACATGTACACACACACACACACACACACACACACACACACACACAGTGTATTTTTCACACTGCTAGGTCTGGGACTCAAACCACATAGCCAGCCGTATGGTATCCAGCCACCTTAACCCCCAGGTCACAGGCTAGCCTGCCATCAGGGTCCTTTCTAAAATGAGTAATTTATTTCTAATTATTTTTCCTTCCCCACCTCACACATGGAGTTGAGAGCTAATTCTGTGAATTCATTCCTGGGGGACCCTAGTTCATCTCCCCTGAGTCTAGAGAACTCCTACATTTCCCACCTCCAAGCCATCTATAGCTCCTCTACCCTACTCTAATCACCCTCTCAGAAACCACCAGAAGGCAGAATAATAGGTGGAATTAGAGACAGATAAGGATGGAAGCAAAGCCTGACACAGAAGAACATCATCTCCTCTATGCTCCATCAAGTTCACAGACTTCCTTGAGACTTCGACAGAAAAGCAGTATCAGCCCACCTTCACCCACCCCAATGTCCAGGGCCTCTGTTTCTTCCTCCCAATCTTGCTCTATTCTTCTTTTCAACCCAGCATTGTATCAAGAGAGGAAAGACCAATGTTGTTTTCAGTGAGTCCCTCTGGCCTTTCTGGAAGGTGGCCTGAAGGCAGAACTCCCTTCTGGAGCTGATCAAGGCTCCTTCTTTCACCTGTCTGAAAACAGCCACTGGGAGGGAACAGTAGTGACCATGAGAACCTGGTACTCCTCCCAGGAAACCTGAGTGCTGGGCACCTTAGGACTACTGGTTACAGCTCGGGGCAGATTCTTCCAGAAGTAAGCAGCTATCCCAGGGTTGGGGTTACTTTCTACTTATTGTGCACATATAGAAGCAGCCACATTTTCCAAATCAAAAACATGGTTATAATCTACTCAAGAGATTTTTTTTTTTGAGAGCCTTTTGTTATAGGGCATGTGCACTCACCAGAAATACAGAGAGAAATAGAGAGACAGAAAGCGAGAATTCATCCCCCAGAGTGGATGGCCATGCTGCAATCCCTTCTCTTCCATTCTCTTCTCAGGATCTTGGGCACTCATGCACACATACCCAGCATGAGTTTAAGCCACCGGGTCCGGGACTTGAGCAGTGGTCGACTACATGCGAGTCCAGTGACATAGCCATTATGCCACCTCATTTTTGTGTGTGTGTACACCAGGAGCCCTTTGAAACCAAAGCCTGTGCTCCTGTGCTGCATCCAGCTCTGAAGCTCTCGTGCCTAGTGCAGTACCTCAGAGGAGCCCAACAGACACTTGTTAAATGATTCATCTGGGAACTGGCAGGCTGTAAGCTGTGCCCACCAGGAAATCAATGCTCTCTAAGCCTGTTTAGGTCTCTGCTCTTATATTTGTTTTGTTTCCTTAATTTCAAAGTAAAATTTCTTTTTTAGACAAATGTAATCTCTCTTGGTTGTTCCACAGAGAGAGGGACTTTGTCCACGTCCAAGTGTAGAGGTAGCAAGGAAAGTAAGGTCAAGGGCCACCGTAAGGGTAGAAGAAGATTCTGCATGAAGAAAATTATTGATCCTCATGCAAAAACTCTTAATAGAAACTGAATTAAGAGTACACAATTAAACCCCAGGCTACAGAAATCCCATGGGTCATTCCACACGAAGGAGCCAGGAAACCAGCCTGAGAGTGGAGAGAAGTATAAAACAGTGCAGCAGGAAGATCTGGCACCAACCTGCTAAGATGAATTTCCATCAGGAGTCCCTGGAAATTCATCACAGGAATCTTTTATAGATGCAGCCAATCATGCCACGGCATCCGTCTCCAGGGTGTTTTAAGAGTGACACAGACAGAATGGACTATCACTGCTCCTGCCTCTTTCCGGCTGTAAGGGTCTCTCGGAAACTCCTTTTGGTTTGTGCCTTGAAGGACACCATTGACAAGTCTGACCCTTGATAAACCCAGAGCAAGGGACCCACACGCAGTGAGTTTGGTGACCTTAGGGAGTTGAGAAAGACAGGAAAGCTCTCAGGGCAAATAAGGGAAAGCAGCTGGTTCCCTTAAGTTATTTAATACAGTTCTGTTCCATTTGCAGGAATAAACAGATCTTCCTCACCAGGGAACTCAACAAAACATTTATCGAGCACTTTCTATGGTATATATTAGACACAGTGGATACAGCCGCATATTAATTAGTGTAGGCTAAACTTTGGTAACAAACTCCAAAAACGTAATGACTGCAAGTACAGAAGCTTCTTTCTTTCTCATTTGACAGCCCAGGGAAGATGCCCAGGTCCTCCACAATCACTCAGGGTCCATGGCAGCCTCCAGGGTCACTGTGGGACCACCGTTTCCTTTATCGTCAATGCAATGAACCACGGAGAGGAAGAAAAGGAGCATGGAAGAGGCACATTCACCCCTGGGGCCTGACGGGGCCCATTTTAGTAGGAAGGAGATGGCTTCACTAAGGAGAGAAGCAGGAGGCTGAGGAGCCCTTTCGAGACTTCCTCACCCTCACTCGGCTCTGCTAGGTAAGCATATTGGGCCATTCCAGGTAAAGTACAGCCCAGCTTCAGGGATTGCTCCTCTCCATCTGGTTCCTGGGTTCAGCCCCTCTGTGTTGTGGGTCCACTTCCTTGCTACAGGTACCAATGCTCTTATGAAGCTGGGGTGCATCACCAGCCCCCCAATTATGCCCTCATTCATCTAGCCAATGTATCTTTATTGATTTCATATTATATGCCAACATGGATAAGACTAGTGCTGAGTATATAGTGATGTGTAAGTCAAACGTGGTCAATGGAACTCACACTTTTATGTGGGTGACATGAACAAGAAAAAAGGTAATCCATTAAATAAAGTATTCCCAAGAGAAATAACATTTTTAAAGAAAATAAGATAGTTATTTGGAGACCAAGTGGTAACTGGGCCCATGTGGGAAAGGTCCCAGGTTTGTGCCCCTGAACCTCCCTGAGAGCTGCAGGTGTGTGTGTGCATGTCCATGACCTAGGCCAGCTGAGACTCAGGGTGGGTCATGACATGAGAACTTTATTGAGGGTGCCTGTCTCTTTGTCTCTCTTCCTCCCTATCACTCGCTCTCTCATGGAAGAAAGAAAGACAGGAGAAAGAGAGAGAGAAAAGGAAGAAAGGGAGAGAAAGTCTTCTTTTATTTTTTAAATTTTCCAGAGGGCTTGTGTGCTCATTGGAGAGGGACAGAGAGAGAGAAAGTAAGAAATCCCACACACACACTCCATGGAGAATGGTCACACTGTAATACCTTCTTCTTTATTTCTTAAAAAAAAAAAAATAGTGTTGAGAATGAAAGGTCTAAAATCAAAGGGCAATTTTAGATAGAGAGGTCAGAGAGGGAGCAGCTATGTAACTAGCAGGCAGCCAGTCCTGAGTCCTTGAGGCAGGAATGGGCTGGAATGTACAAAGATCAACCAGAAGACCAGCGTGACTGGTGCTCCATGGGAAGAGAAGTAGCTTGAGATAAGATGAGAAAGGTCAAAGGGGTCATATCACAAAGGTGAGCTATGGTAAGGAGGTCATTTGATCACTGAGCAAATGCCTATTAGCACCAACAAGGAGTCGGAAGACCCGAGGACACCCCAATGAAAACATAACTCCCTGCCCTTGTGGAACTTCCAAGCCCCAGGGATGCATAAAGTCAACAAATAAATGACTAAGCAAACAACACCACATCAGGTGATGGCAAGAGCTCTGAAGAAGACAGAGCAGGCAGGATAAGACTTGATTGATGGGGCTGCTATCACAGATGGGACAGAAGGACAAGTCCTCCGGAAAATTGAGGACAGGACTGGAGGAAGTGAGGCACCAAGCCATGTGCGATCTGAAAGGACAGCATTCCAGCGAGCTCTTATAGTTCCCAAAGTCCAGGATGCCCAGTTCAAGCTGAAATTCAGATAGACAAATATCACATGGGGCAACTTACACTAAGAATAGTTCATTTTATCTGATATCCAATTTTAACTGGGTGCCTTATATTTTTAGTTGCTCAATTTGGCAACTGTAAAAGAGAGAGAGCAGAAAAGCATGAGGGCCCTGAGGGAGAGCATGCCAGCTGTGTTCAAAGCACAGCATGGAGGCTACTGTGGGGTGGATGGTAGGAGGTGAGCCTGGAGAGGGAGGCAGAAGCATGAGCATGCAGGGCCATGAAGGCCATGGTGAGCACTTTGGGATTTATTCTAAATGGAATTACAGGTTCTGGAGGGTTCTGAGCAGCCACGTGAGGGATGGTCACAGAAGACTTGAAGCTGTACCCTAACTGCCCCCTCCAGTAGGGTCTATGGAGGAGGTAGAAGTCAAGCTCATTCCAGGTCCAAACATTCCACTGCATGATACTTGCCACCATGTAGTTATAGAGATGGGAACTGGAGAGTCTGGGCACCACCAATCAAATGGAACATCATTCCAATCAGTATCCAAGGCAGTCAACACAATTTCATCTCCTAGGAAACAGGGCAATGACTGCCGCTGCCCACAAGCCCCTGGGCACAATCCTGGAGCCCACAAGCACCAGTCTCCATGCCAGCACCTACTCCACCATTACTTTCCATCCAGGTGGGGCTAAGACCATCCAAGGAGACATCACATTAGGCAAATCCCCCTCCTCTTATTCTTTTGACCTGACTGCTCTTTTGTCATGGCTAGGATCTTGAGGAAGGGACTGCATTTCCTGTGTCCAGCCTCTGCTATCAATTCTTTCCCTTCTTGTCAGCATCCTGTGCCTACAGTCTGGGCTCCTAGTGCTCCAGCTGCCGGCTTTAATCAACACCAAGAGTTAAGACAGGCAGATGCTGACTGTTCCCAGGATGCTCTGTAAAGCTCTCACACTCACTTAAAAAGGATCATTTTCTGGGATTGGTTCAGGACGTGTGACTCTATAAGCAGCTAAACTCCAGCCAGTAGGGGACAAGGAAAGAGCTGGAGCAAGGGAGTCCTTCCCTTAAAGACCTGAAGGAAGGTTCTTTGATGACTTAAGATGCTCTAGACCTCAGTTCCCAATAGCTGCATCTGATTCCAATTTCAGTGTTTGAATGATCCTCTACAAACAGTATTAATTCAGGGATTGGTATGAGTCATTTATCTACCTAGAAGGTGTTCTCCAGCGACACATCTCTGTCCTTGACATTATCCTGTAAAATATCTACTTCAATAGCTAGGGTACAACCATGACAGGGTACCAATGATCCAAGTGTGATGTAAGGGAAAAACACTAAGTCAGCTGAGTAACCTTGGGCAGTCTGCTCAACTACTCTGAGCTACAGTTTCTGCATGTGTAAAACAGAAATTACAAATCCTGCCTCTTTTGATTGGCCTTAGGATAAACTGAGATGCCCCAATATCTGACATTAAGAACTCACTTTATATGTCCCCTTCTCTCAGTTTCGTTTTATTTGTTTTTATTATAGAGAGCATGTGCATATATATATATAGAGAGAGAGAGAGAGTCTCTTCATGTCATGATTCTTTTCCCTAGCCCAATAGGTCCTCGGGATTCCAGGCACCTGCTCAAACTCCTGGCACGTCTTCAGGCCTACCTGAAGACTCTAACCCACAGTCTCCACCCCAATGGAGGACAGTAATCTTACAGTCTGCTTGCCCAGTACTTGCAGTACTACTGCACCACAGTGGCTCGGCGCTTCCCTTGGTTTTATTACCTGGAAAATGGGTATAATAAAATTATCAATGTTATTAGAACCTGAAACCAAATCATCTTTGGAAAAGAACACTTCATTGTTGGATTCTACCATGGGGTAGAATAACAGACCAGGATCAAGAAAATAAATACTACTAAACCATGCGATTGAAAACTAATAACAGCATGGAGAATGCAAACTCGATAACAATTTCAATGACAAAGATGCAAGAGCTTTAATTAACCGCAAACTCAGCTTGAAACAAGAGAGGGACACATTTACTACGAGGAGCTTACACAATAGAAAATGCTATAACGATAATGATTAACATATATTAAACACTTATTAAGTCCCAAGTGATACTCAAAGTACTGTACTTTACTCACATAACGCCCCAACAATCCGATGAGATGCATTTTTACCACCAGTTTATAAATGACAAAATTGAAGCAAAGAGAAGTTAAGTAAATTGCCTGTGGTCACAGAGCTCGTTAATAGCAGAGCTGGGACAGAATAATTTTACTCTGGGAGCAGTTCTCTGGAGCTACTGGGTTAGTTCTAAGTATCATGTTAGGTGTAGCCACATTTTCCCTACCCTGGCATGACCCAGCAATCACCTCTTTTATGCCAAGAGGCTGGGAAGGAGGTTAGAAAGGACATGGCTTTTAAATAAACCCTCACTCAGGCCCAAGGTTCAAAGCCAAGCCATGACTTCATGATGCCCAGTCACTCCCGGACCACTTACTGCCTACCGGACCAGGGACTCCATGCCTCAAGGAAGAACCTTGAATTGTCACTAACTTCTTCCCCTTTTTCTTCCCCTCAACTCATTCAGCTGACTCCCATAAGTTAATGGCTACTTGCCATTTAAGGTGACGGTATGGAAGAAGGTAGACAAGCTTGATACTTCTTTGCAGTCTTGCATCTTTTCCCAAAAGCTCCTGCAAATGTTGTACTCTACTCCATACTTTATCTGGGTTTAATATACAAATAATATTTTAAGCGACTTACCACTGAGTAAAATTGATGCTCCGGTGTGACGAACCACGATTTTCTGGCAGCTTCATAGAACCCCTAGCATACTGCTACATGCCCCCAACTTGAAAAGCTCAGAACTACAGATGCATATTTCATAACATGAGAAGATGTCTGGGGTATATCATTAAGTGATAAAAGCGGGTTATCACACAGCACGATGCTATTTTTGTATACCATCTGGAAGGCTGTGAATGTATAGCGAAATGGTAGCAGAGGTTATCTCTGGACTGTAAGAATGTGGGCGATTTTCACTTTGCTCTTTTTGCTTCTTACATCATATAATTTTTCTACAACGAGCACATGTATTATTTGTGGACATGGAGTATAAGATTTTGGAGTGGGGGGGTCTCTTTAATGGAGTAGGAGGTGGTTAGTTCAGCTTTTTAAGATTGAAGAGTGAATGGCTGCCTGAATTTTTTCAGACACTTGCTTCAGAAAGGTTATACCTTTCAGACCGGAAACCATTGCCCTCTGAAGCTAAGAGGCAAGCCACAAGAAAACACCACGTGTAAAATCTTAAAAAGCATCTTTCCCGTCTCCCCACCTTGGAGTTCTATTAACGCTGAAGGCTATGACCTTGAATTTCTGGAATATTCACACAAACTTCCCTCATCTTCAAGGTCTTACCACTGAGGCATCCCAGTGACCAACCTCCAACTCTGCTTATTAATCTTAGGGCAAAGGTTTATGTGTCCTGCCCACACCCTCCCAGCAAGCAACTCCAAGTTCGACCAGGGTTTTTTACCTTCTCACCTCCAGCCCTAGCGCTGATGGCTCTCACACACCAAGCTGACCCCACACTAGACTGGCCTTCCTCACTCTGGATGCTGTCCGAATCCTGTCACAACTCCATACATTTGGAACTTGTGAATCAACACTCAGCTTCCTCCCCAAAGGCTGCACCACTGCAAATCTGATTTCCCATTCTTCTGTCTCTACCTAGTTCTGAGATCTCAGTCCAGGTCGCCTTCCTATCTCATTCATGATTTCATTAAGCATAATTATTTATTGCATAATAATATGTGACAAGCATATTGTAAATGCATTGTCTTTTCTTTTTCACAGTAATCATGAAAGGTAAATTTCATAGTCCTCATTTCATGAATCAAGAAACTGAGGCTCAGAGAGCTCAAGTGAAACCTAAGATCACTGTTCTGATTAGCTATTGCTACACAACAAATCACCCCTTAGTGGTTTAAAGCAATTATTTTATAGTTGGTTGAACTTGGCTGAGTCATTTTTACCTGTGGTTGTTCATGATGTTACAGTCAGATGGTGGCTAGGAGTGGAGATCTGGAAGATTCCCTCACAACGTGCCTATGTAGCAGTTGACACTGGCTATAAACTAGGGCTTCAGCTGGACTATCAGTCAAAACATCTACATGTGGCTTCTCCATGTGTTCTTACCACTTGGGTGAGTGTGGGCTTCCTCACAGCATGGTGACTGAGTTCAGGAGTATGTATGCAGGGAGAGGAAGACAGACGTGCTGGCATTTTATGACCTAGCCTTGAAAGTCACATGGCAACACTTCTGCTACTTTTTAAATTCTTTTTAAGGTTTTTGCTGAGGCCAGCAGGTGGCATGGTGGTTAAGGGTGCTAGACTCCCACACAGCTAACCACGGTTCGAGTCCCAGACCTGGCAGCTTGCTTTCTCACTTTCTCTCTCTCTCTCTCTCACTCTTGTTCTCTTGCTCTGTTCCTCTCTGGTCAAATTAAAATAAAGTTAAATAAAATAGTTCTTAAAAAAGAAAAAAAAAAGAAGCTGTTTCTCACTGGAGAGAGACAGTGAGAATTCATACCACTCTCCTACCTGAGGGGATGGCTACTCTGTAATCCCTTCTCCTCCATTCTCCTCCTGGGATTTTGGGCATTCATGCACCCATGTCCAGCATAATTTTCAAGCCACCAGGCCTGGGACTTAAACTACAGTCAGTCATGTGGAAGTCCAGCACCTTAACTATCATGCCACCTGCTGGCCCCACTTCTGCTATTTTTTATCAGCAATACGCAGGTCTGTTCAGGTTCAAGTGGAAAGGATAGAGACATTACCACTAGATGGAGGGAGTGTTGTTGCTTGCAAGAACATGTAGGATGGGATAGATTGTAGTAGTTCTTTGGAAAATGCAGTCTTCCAGAATCACATGGCTAGGGAATTGGGGGCAGGATTTGGACCAAGATCAACCTAACTGCAAAGTGTGTGTGTGTGTGCTCTTAAACCATGGAAGCACACTGCCAAGGAGATCCATGACATTCTCAGTCACTGAGTGTGGGTTGCAGAATACAACACATCAGGGAGACATTAACCAATGAGGACCTCCAGAAGACAGAGCCAAGATTTTGAGATGCCTGGAAATAATATCATAGGATTTAACAGTTGAGAATATTTAGCCTGATAAAATCTAAAAGTGACATGACGGTTTTCTTCAAATGCAATAAGGACAAATATGTGGAAGAGGGAAAATTTATTATATATTTCATCCTCCATCAGATGAGAAACAGGGAGGCACATTGCAGCCCATTGATTATAGTTTGGTGCAAAGGGCAGAACACTGGCTTTGAATCCAAGCAAACTGCATTGTTCAGCTTCTGGCAGCAGCCTTAGACAAATCACTTGTCCTCTCTAGGCCTCATTTTCCACATCTGTAAAATGGAGATAATAAAATATATCTTACTATTAAAAACAGGATCCCAAAGAGATAGTATACACCCATGTTCATTAACAGCATTATCCACAATAACTTAAATGTGGAAGTGACCAAAATGTCCATCCATGAATGAATGACTAAGCAAAATATATTATTTACATGAAATAGAATGTAAGTTAGCCTTGAAAAGAAAGGAGAGATCTGGCCCCCACTTGGCATACTAAGCAGTTCAAATCCAGGACTCAGTAGCTTGAGAAACCAGGCACATGTGAGTGTATGCCCCAAATTCCCAACAGGATAGAGAAATGGAGAAGGAATAATTGCCTCATTAGCGGGGTTGGTGCTTTCTCCCTCTCTATCTCTCTGTCTCTTCCTGGCAAGCGTGAGCAACCTCTGGCAGATTAAAAAAATAAGGAAAGGAAAGATATAAAATTATGACATGTGCTACAACATGGATGATCCTTGAGGACATTATGCTAAGGGAAATAAACCAGTCACAAAAAGACATATACTGTGTGATTCCACTTATGTGAGCTACTCAAGAGTAGCCTAAATCATAGCAACAGAAAGTCATATGTGGTTGCCAGGATCCAGGAGGACTAAGGAGTGGGGAATTATTATTTAATGAGTACAGGGTTTTAGTGTTGAAAGATGAAAAGAATTCTGGAGATGGATGATCATGCTAGCTGCACAACAATACAAATGTACTTAATATCCCTGAACTATATACTTAAAAATGGTTATGATGATAAATTTTGTTATGTATATTTCACTAGAATAAGGAAAATTGGAAAAAAAACTATTTTACAGGGTTGCTGTAAAAATTAGAGATAATATATGTATAGCAACTTGACATATAGTAAGTACTCAACAGAAGATAGCTGCTATTGTTGTTCTTTAGAGCTATTCAACAATGAGATGGGCTGCCTTGCAAAATCGTGAGGTTCTCAGGGAAGATTCCTACACTGAAGAGGCAATGAGAAGTACCAGACGGAATGTTAGACTCAAAGCTGGGAAGCTCTGGGCCCTTGTGCACCTTGGGTCCACCAGAGATAAAGTCCAACCCAAAGGGGCCCTGTTGTCCCTCTGATGAGCTTAGCCTTGGGGCCTTCTGGAACCTTGGAAGCATTGGTTAAGAGAGGACAAGAGGCAATGAGGAAGGTATGGAGCTGAGAAGTCCACACGGTACCCCTGAGGGAGGTGTGAGAACTCAGAGGTTCTTTGGACAAAGGCATTTTCAGAGTCATAAAGATGTCTGTTGGGTTCTAGAAGCATCCATCTAGACTGGATCCATCTAGGCATGGCTCCTGGGGACAGACTTCAATCCCAAGGGGAAAGATACAATAAGACTTAGTTAAGACCTGGGGCCCCAGAAAGAAGTGTAACTCCCAGAATCACTGATTACAAATCAAGACACCAAGACCCATATAAGGTCATACACACTTGCAAAGAACAAAAGAGAAGAAAGAAGGGAAGAAGGGAAACAGGACAGGCAGGAACTTGACTGTCTATTTGTTAAAATAGATATTTATATAGCACTCAACACATGTCAAGTATGACTTTAAATATTTTGTAAATATTAACTGATCTGGGGACCAGCAGTTAGCGTAATGGCTATGTCGCTGGACTCTCATGTAGTCAACTACGGTTCGAGTCCTGGACCCGGTGGCTTAAACTCAAGCCGGGCGTGTGTGCGTGCATGCCCAAGATCCCGAGAGAAGAATAGAGGAGAAGGGATTGTGGCAAGGTCATCCCTTCTGGGGGGTGATTTCTCGCTTTCTATCTCTCTGTCTCTCTCTGTCTGTCTGGCAAGCACACGAGCCCTATAGCAAAAACCTCTCCAAAAAAAGAAAAAAAAAAAAAACATTAACTGATCTGATCATCACTATGATTCTATAAAGTATGCATCATTATTATCCCTATTGTGAAGGTGAGGAAACCAAGGTGTACAGAAGCTGTTACTTGCCCAAGTTTCCACAGCTAGGAAATTGTCGGGGTTAAACCTGGGGAATCTGGTTCCAGGGGTATGATGTTTACCACTCCACTCTTTTGCCTCCCCAGGTAGTAGGAGGAGTGCTAGCCAGCTGCATACATCATGCGATTTAATTGCACAGGAGGGGTAATTATTATCACCCTCAGATCTCGAGAAGGAAAACAGAGGCTCAGAGGGATAGAGAAGCTCCCCAGGATCACACAGCTAGCAGAAAACTGAGATAGCACATGTAACATAGGTCACAGGTCTGTTGGCTCATCCTACAGTAGCAAGTCCTCTGACCAGTATGGGGACTTAGGACCCACCAGGTGTTGGGCACAGCTTAGAGCTGCGGGACTCAATGACTTCATTTGTTGTAGTGGAGGCTGTGAGCTAAAGGTATCCTGTCTGTCTTGGGCAAAGTGGGCCCAAGGGATGGATGAGTGTGCAAATCTCAGAGTCATAGCAGGATCTTGGTGCTTGAACCGAGACAGCGACCTGGGGAAGGACAGCAAATCCCTTCCCCTCCCTGCCACTTCTCCCCCACAAATGCAGTTGTACCTGGGCTTGGTGTCATAGTGATAAATTCCAGTCTCTGATGGCAAAACTCCCAGCCCCATCTTTGTCTGCTTGTTAAGCTACAAGACCTTTTCCTGACTCACCAGGGAAAACCTTAGAGAAAAAGGAAAAAAACTGGGTTTCCAGAACATTAAACTTCCATTGCCACTTCTGCCTGCCAATCTGCCTTCTAATCAGTCAGAGAGAAAGGAAGAAAGCCAGTGTACCTCAGAGGGAGCCAGGGGTGCGCGTCACCACGGCGCAGCCTGCTGACAGAACCTCATCCTTCCCGCAAGAAGGGACCTTGGAAGGTCAACTCATCTATTCTCCTGTCCTGGCCCAAACTCACTTCATGCAAAGAAAGAAGCCTGACTCAGCCAAAAGGACAGTCCTTCCTCTATATTTGATGACAAAAGTATCAACCAGCATTTATTCAAGAGCCAGTAAATATTTAGTGAATACTTTCCATGCACCACACACCAAGCTGATTAAATAGACCTCCAACTCTCTGTCTCCAAAGTCTATAGTCAAGTCCTAAGCTCCCAAGAAAGGGAAGTCCTCAGATTTGAAGATACAAACGCTGACAACCTTTCTCCCTCCACACCTCCACTGCCTCCACCAGTACCCCCCCATGAAAGAGGAAGGCAACTCTCCCACCTTCTTTTCTGGCTTGGCTGGAACGAGAAAGAGTTCCCTGTGTAGCAGCAGACTTTTCCCACCCAAAAATTCAATGGAGTTTGGCCAGCAGTGGGATACAGTGAAAAGTCCATTGAATTGAACACGGAGTCAAACAGATCATGTGACCTCACTGATTGTTTCCTTAACTGTCAGATGGGATCAATTATACCACCTACTTCATAAATCTTTCATGCCATTCCAATCTCTTCAGATAAGACTAGTGCATTGTGCCAGCATGATAGTACCTTTTAGAAAACCCACACAAAAGGTGTCCACTACTAGGAGTAGGGCAAACCGGTTCACCCCTGACCCCTGGGGAGGAGAGGGAGGGGTTGGCAATGAGTTTCAAAGTAAACTTAATGTATTTGCTGTTTTTCTCAAAATCTTCTTCCTAGAAATTTAAGATATATGTGGGGTCAGCAGGCGGCGTGGTGGTTAAAGTGCTGGATACCCAAATGGTTGACCATAGTTTACATCCCAGACCTGGCGACTTGAAAATTACAGTAGGCACATATATACATGTGTGCTCAAAATCCAGACAGGAGACAGAGGAGAAGGGATGGCATGGTCATAGCCCCTGAAGTTCATGTCTAACTTTCCCTCTCTCTATCTCTGACTCTCTCTAGTGAGCACACCCACCCTATGGCAAAAACCTAAAAAGAAAAAGAAAAAAAAAAAAAGGAAGAAAGAAATCCAAAGTATGTGAAAAGATACAAGCCGTAACATTGGTCATCACGGTGTTATTTGTAATTTCTCCGTCTTTATTATACTGTGCATATAGTAGCTACATTTTAAAGAATAGTCATAATAAAAATAAACATCTAAGTGCCCAACACCTACCTTAAGAAATAGAACATTAACATCTTCAAAGCCAAACCCCCTCTATGCCTCATCCCACCTCACATACCTCCTTCCCCCCATTTTATTCTGTGCTAATCAGCCCCTTCTTTCCTTTAGTTTCATCACACATCTATGTGTATCAAAAAAGGGTTATTTTTCCCTGTTTTATCTTTATTCTAATAGCCATTTTGTGCATTCTTGTCCATGAATTTAGTTCTAGCTTGATTTTTAGTTTAATAATAGTAAAATCTAGGACCAGACGGTGGTACACCAGTAAAATGTGGTACCCTGAAGGGCCACCAAGCAGAAGGTGTGGGGTTAGTGTCCAGAGACCGCCTTGAGTACACAGCATGGGTGTGCCCTTGATCAGGGCTGACTGCAGTTGGTGTGAATTGTAGTCTCCAGACTGTGGTGGGGAATGCACACAGCTGGTAGCAAAAATCTCTCTTTAAGAAAATATCAAAAAACTCAATTTGGTCCCCAAAACAAAGACTAGTTCTACAGCTCACTTACTTTTATTGATTCATGGTTTATTGTTACTGTTTATCACTAAGAAATTCCTTTTATTTTGTGCCAATATAACCATGCAGTCAAGCATTCTTTAAAAGATGAAGGAATATTATATATATACGTATGTATGTATATGTGTATATACACACACATACATGATACATGTGTATATATAATATACACACATGTTTATATACATATATAATACACATCTTTATATATATATGATCTCCCAAAAGTTCATGAAAATGAATTTTTTAAAGGTTTTTGACATAGGGCATGTCCCTTCTCCAGACAGAGACAGTGAGAGGAAAAGTGAGAAATCACCCCCGAGGGGGATAACCACACCATAATTTCTTCTATTCCTTTCCCCTCCTGAGATTTTGGGAATGCACACACACACAGTGTGATTTTCAAGCCACCAGGTCTAGGACTCGAACTATAGTCAGTTATGTGGGAGTCCAACACCTTAACTGCCACACCACCTGCTGACCTGAATATAATTTTAAAAACTATGCATTTATAGGACCAGCAGGTGGCGTGGTGGTTAAGGTGCTGGACACTCCCACGTGGCTAACCACGGTTCAAGTCCTGAACATGGCAGCTTGCTTTCTCACTTCCTCTCTCTTTCACTCTCACCCTCTGCGTCTCTCTGGTCAAATTAAAAAATAAATGAATGAATAAATGAATGAATAAATTAAATAAAATAAAATAAATAATTATTTAAAAATCTATGCATTTATATGGAAAATTTTTGCACCAAAATGAACTCTTACTTCATTTTATTTTTCTATAAACTTTTTGAGGGCACTTTATGTGTGCGCATGTGCACACATGTGCATATATATAACTGCCTCGGTTTCATCAAATATATTTTTTCTTTTCCATATTTTGGGGGCATACTCTCCCTGGAGCAGTTTCATGGAATATCAAGCCCACTATACTTGATGGAAAGATAATTTTATATTTATTGCCAAGAGAAGATGCCAATGTAAGAAATGAGTGCCAAGAAGTGAAGGTATGGGCCAGCAGCTTGCATGTTGGTTAAGGCTCTGAACTCCCACATGGCTGACCACAGTTCAAGTCCTCAACCAGACACCTTGCTTTCTCACTTTCCCCCTTTGTCCCTCTCTGGTGAATTAAAAGTAATTAATAATAATAAAATAAAATAAATAATTCTTTAAAGTCAAGTTATACAACAGTGCTCTCTCTGGATGATGGGTTAAGTGATTATTGCTTTGTCGATTGTGGTTTTTCATCCCGTTTTACTCTTTGTAATGGGAATGTATTTTCTTTTTTTTTTTTTTAAGGTTTTTGCCATTTTTGTCATAGGGCACATATGCTCACCAGAGAGAGACAGTGAGAGGGAAAGTGAAAAATCATCTCCCAGGGGAGATGGCCATGCCACAATCCCTTCTCCTCTATTCTCCTCTCCTTCCCCTCTCAGGATTTTGGACATGCACACATACATGCCCAGCGTGATTTTCTGGGACTGCTGAGTCTGGGACTCAAATTACGCTTGGCCATGTGGGAGCCCAGTACTTTAACCACCACACCACCAACTGGCCCCGGGAATGTATTATTTTAACAAAAACAGTTGTCTCCGTTCTACTCACATAATACAGATATGTAAAACATTGTGGCTTCTCTCTTTTCCCATCATATTCTTAATTGTTCTTCAGAAGAACATCCCAGTAGAAAGTGTGGGACTGTTAAATAGGAGTCTACTGTACCAAATCTAGCATTTTGGGTCTTGCCAGATTTGTCCCTCTGCCCCCTCCCCTCAACCTCATACTCAAAGGATAGTCCCAGCCACTGCCATCACTACCTCATTCCTAACACTGCTAGCTATCCCAGCCTTCTCTGGAGTGAGGGCTTCAGGAGACACTCCACTGTGCCTGCCATGGCAGGAGACACAGCTCTGGTCCTAAAGTCTGATTCAGCAGGACCACAAAGGTTCAAGTTCTTCTCACCACTCCCAGACTCAGACAAAAGGCATATTATCACCTATTGTTTTATATTAAACTACTCTAAAACTTATGGCTTAAGCAACCAACATTTATTATCTCACAGCCTAGCAGGGTGGGTTCTGGCAGTGGATCTCTCCTAAGATGACTCTCAAGATGTTGACACGATAGTTATCATTTAAAGGCTTGCCTTTGGACCTTTCTACCACCAGTATCGTGAGCCAACTAAACCTTTCTTTTTCATAGCTCAAAAAATAAATAAATAAAGGCTTGACTGGGCTTGAAAGATCCACCGTCAACATGGTTCATTCTTAGGTTGTTGGCAGAAGGCTTTAGAGCCTCACAGTTAGTCCTCCTTATAGGCTACCTGAGTGTCCTCACAACGTGGACACTAGCTTTTCCAGAGCAAGTAACTTAAGAGCAGAGAAAAGGACACAGTGCCTTTTATGACCTAATCTCTGAAATCACACATTGTCACTTTCACTTAATTCTGTTTGTTAGAAGCAAGTCACTAAGATTAGCTCAAGAGGAGGGAAATTGGGCTCCACCTCTTGAAGAGAGGAGTATGAAATCCTTTGTGGACATATTTAAAACTACCATAAAGGGCTATATGGTGGTATAGGGATGAAATCTCTGAATTCTTAAAAATCTTACCGGAGGGAAGGTAACAAAATCTCATATTGCAATAGAATTAGCATACAAAAGGACAAATGTAGACCATCGAAAGACAGGGAAGAAGGGCCAGGTGGTGGTGCAGTGGCAATGCTACTGGGCCCACCTGGGAAGCTTCTCTGTGTCTTGGGTCCTCCCTAGGCATGTTAGGCATGCATGCAGCCCCATGATCTGGGTTGACTGAGACTGGTGGCAGATCACACATGAGGAACTCTTGAGGGGTTCCTGTCTCTGTATTTCTCTCATGGAAGAAATAAATATACAAACATTTTTTAATGAGAAAAAAGAAAATGCAGTATTTGAACACACACATGCAGAGAAACTACTTAGGAGTGTGATCGTTTTTCATGGCCCATCAGGAAGAAAACCCATGGGTCTGAACAACCAAATGAGTTTTCTTATGAGACTGTGGCTTACTTCTCTCCTTCCCTGGCTCACTTCCCTTTTTTCCCTTATCCTTGCTGCCCTGGACTGCACCATTCAGTAAAGTTCCAATACATAATCTTTGTCTTAAGTTCCATGTTCTAGAAACAAGGAATTAATCTTGGAAATTAATGGTATTAAATAAACATCTGTTTGGCTGGCTCAGTCACTTCGGAGTAAATGTTCAGACTTCTGAATTTTCTCCCTGAACACCCCACCACCACTCAGGCTCTTCCTTCATGGTAGTGAGGTACATGGTGGAGCTCACTCCACTTTGAGGTTATGGGAGAGGAAAACTAATCTCTGGTCCAAGCTAACCACTGCCTGGGTTGCTCATCTAATCTGATTTCTAGACTTTTCCACAGAAGGGAAAGTGCCATTTTTTAGGAGTGCTTTTCTCTGACTTGTCAGATGACACACTAGCACCCACAACTAAAGACCACGATTCTGGTCTTCTTTCTCCGACTGCTAAGTCCCTGCTCTGTGAACTCTTTGTACTAACCCCAGCCCTCTGCTGGACTACAGGCTTTCTCAGCACCTCAAGCAGAGCACAGAAGAACATCTAAGTTATACTGCACAGCATTCCCGGGCTGTGGTGAACAGGAGAACTGCCTCAATCTCATTTAATTATCCACTTCCTTGCCGTTTAACTCCCACGCCATGTTGAAAGGAATATAAGGCTGGAGACATTTGCCCCGATGTTCATGAGTTCCTTCAGTCCTAGCTGACGGTTTCCACAGTATCCAGTGATTTGGCCCCAAGGTAGTCGAAAATGAGAACACTGCACTCTGACTCTAAGGTCCTTCCTCCATTATTCCCTTCTTCCTCTACACCCTTCAGGTGAGAAGGAATTTCCCAGACGACTTGCATCACTTTTTAGTCAAAATTACCTTTACCCTCCTGTTTGTTTTAATTGCCAAAGGACATGTATGCTGGCCAGAGAAGTACAGAGAAAGGGAGAAAGCATCCCTGACAGGGCATGGTCAAACCACAATCCCTTCTTCATTTCTCCATCCTGTCCAGTTGTCAGCCATAGGGGCTGGAACTCAAACTGCTGCCAGCCACAAGGGATCCAGCTCTCTTAACCACCAGGCTCTGGGGCTGACTCTCTACCCTATTGTTTATAAGGGAATTCTATGATCATACATGTGAGGAATTAAAGAATCTAAAAATATTTTTCTTTCTATACAAAGCCTAACTTTCAAGTTTGTTTTGTCCTGATGGACTCAAAAACAAGAGATTGGCTTTGAGATTTTAAGCACTGAACTCTTTGTTCAAGGTCGTGCCTGACCTGCCTGAGGCAGCAAAACCCAATGCCTTTTTTGTTAATTTGCTATAGGGCATGTGTGCTCACTGAAGAGAGACAGAGAGAGAGAAAGGACCCCCAGAAGGGATGGTCACCGCAGTCCCTTGTCTTTCTTTCTCTTCTCAGGATTTTGTGCACTGACGCTCACACCCTTCACGTTTTTCAAGCCACTGGGTCTGGGACTCAAATGATGTCATCATTCCAGTGGATCCAGTGCCTTAACCACCATGCCACCAGCCCACCCCAATTGTTTTGTAAAGCCCCAGGAGAACAAATGTACAGGATATGGATAGCCATCCAAAATACATTTTAGACATTTTTAAGCAATTAAGGTATTTTCTCAAAAAATACCATTATTATCAACTCTTTGAGACCACGTCCGGCTTACCTGTTAAAAATAGTGTCTTCTCTCCCTCCAGACCCCAGGCCCAAATGTCACTTCCCCTCTGTGTACACAGCTTAGTTAGTACCCATTTACCTGATTTTGAACTTAGCAGTTCTTCCAGAGTGTGAGGGCTCGTATTTACCCTTCTTGACGCAAGGTAAGAAGAAACTCTCTATAGCCCCATTCCCTTCCCTCACAGTCAGAAGAGAAAGATCAAACATAGGGATGTTTTAAGACATGAAAAGAAATGATGTGAAGTCATCTTTCAAACTGTTACATACACAAATGTCAAGTATTATCTCATGAAAGCAGCTTTCTCAAGCTGCTGAGAACAGTACTTCACCTAAGGTTGCCTCTAGATACTTGGCTTTTGAATGGTAACACTTGTCCCCAGGGGCCAGGAAGGATAAAGCTAGTGACAGAGAGAGGCTTCCATACATCACTGGGGAAAGAGGATGGGGCAAGAGGGGACACCTGTGGAAAGCCATTTTCAGATGTGTTTCATCTGCCCAGACAGCCATTGACTTCTGCTACCGACTGGTGGGGCAACATTAGGAGATACTGCTTAGAGGGGCCAGATGGCGGCTCAGTGGTAACACAACTGGGCCCACGTGCTAAGGTCCCAGGTGTGTATCCTGAGGTCTCTCTGCACATACCCCAGGTGCCTGCACATGCCCATTATGTGGGCTGGCTGAGGCTGGGGGTGTGTTGCAACAGGAAGATCTTGCCAGAGTTGCCTGTCTCTCTCTCTCTCTCTCTCTCTCTCTCTCTCTCTCCCTCACTCTCTGTCTCTCTCATGGAAGAAATTAATAAATTTTTAAAATAATAATGGAATTTTTTTAAAAAAGAAAAGAAAAGAAAGCTTAAGGATGGCATCTAGGGAAATCCGAATCTCAACATTGCCATGGGGGCAAAACAGAACTCAGAACCTTCGGGCTAGCCACTTCTGTGGCCACGGGCAGCGATCCATCCAGGCCGCTGTCCAAATTCATTCTTCTGGGTAGAAGGGGCTCTGATTTATGTCTCCAGCAGGTATGCCAGAGAAAATTCAAATTGATCAAAAATTAAATATTCATAGGACATTATTCATTAAGATTCATCTCACCGAGTGGATGAAATGAGGCAAGGGAAGAAATTAGCTTGCTTGAGAGTGTCAAAGTGATTATGTGATTAAATTGCAATTTATAATTTCTCCTTCAAAAAAAAAGCATTACTTCTTGATTTGTGTTTTCCCCTCCTTGCTGTGCCCCCTTGTTGTGTAGGCCTGAGCCAAGGACACTCAGGGTTAATCAGACACGGGAAGGCTCCAAACACAGTGCCTGACCTCGCTCCCCCCATCCTTCTCCCCTATCCCCCACTGATTCCAAGAGAGGCCTGCCCGCCAGCCCTAATACTGAGAACAGGGCCTCCAGAAACAAGTAACAACCTCTCCAGAGAAGACCAGACAAATCCCCATATTGCCACTCAAAGGGCATTTCCAGCTTTAGGCCACTCTTCTTCCCCTCTACAAGACAAAGAGGTATGCATATGCACACAGAGCGCAGTAGCTCTGAACATGACCAGTCATCCCCGCAAGGCATACTGTACAGTCTCTAAGGAAGCCCCTTCCAGCCGTGGTCCGCACTCTTACAGAAAAGGGAAAAGTCCTTCTCATCCTCCTAGTGCTCACTCCTGAACTTGCTATGCAAAGCTTCCTCGAGGCAAAGTCTGTTTGGGTCAGGTTACACTCATCCACTGAGACTCCATCATTACCTGAAGGTCAACAGCCCAGTTCCCCGGTTCCTGCCAACAAAGGTCCCCAGAATATGTGAAAAGTGAACATCAGGCTGGAGGGTGAGAAAGTAGATGCCCCAGTAACTCCCTGTTCACCAGCTGGCATGTCCTCTCCACCACAGTCCATCCTCTGGGTGACTCCCAAAGCAGGCTAAGCCTGAATCTACTGAAGAACCAGGGCCTCTCCCAAAGCCTTGTCACACAAGCCAGGCCGCTGCAGTTTTCCAGCTGTGCTCTCCCAAGCCCTGAAGACCCTGAAGAAGCAAAGTCTTCCCTGTACAGGGAGCAGGGAAGAGCCTCGAGGGGGAGTGAGCTCCAACTAGAGCAGCTTTGCTTTCATCTGCTTTATATGCGGTTCCCCTGTGTGTGATTTCATTTCAAGAAAGGGTTTGCTGCTAAAAATAATTTTAAAACCACTGAATTAGATGACCTCTCACAAGCCCCTTCCAGGCCAGGAGCCTCTGATTCTGACTTCAGTCATATAGAAACAAAATGTACTGTGGGCTAGACAAAGGCTCCATTTTTCCCTCTTACCTCGCACTCTTAGAAACACAGTCTGTCTGCCTAGAACCCAGAGTCTAACTAAAATGGCAGGCATGGGTGTGGAGGCAGATGGATAACTGTGTTTATCTTCCTGTCTCTCTATCTTCTTGCATCTTGGCCTCTCACTGTCTCTATAACTCTCGGTGTCTCTCTCTTGCTACTGCCCAATAAAGATTTAGAGGCTGGCTCCAGCAGCTGAGAAGGACGATATTAATTCCAAGCTTGTTTCCAAACACCACGGAGGCCTGCCCGGGTTAATTAGTTGCACAGGCTTTTCTTCAAGTGAGCGAGCCGGCAGGATATTTTACAGCTCTGTCACTGCGTTTATTTGTTCGTTTTCTGTTTTATTTGGAAATACATTTATCCGACAATAAATAACATCCGCCATGACTAGAGCCAATAAAGGCCGTGAATGGCCCCTCCAAGGGGTTGGAGGTCACTACCAGGAGGCTTCGATGCCCAGTAACCCTATCCCAAAGGGTACTCCCAAGCATTGGGAGAGACAGGAAGGATGTGGGTGAGGCCAGTGAGAGGAGGAAAGGGAAGAGACCAAACCAAGGGGCATGAACGTGGCTAAAAACAGAAGCAGGAGATACCCCTGGTGAGCAAAGCCCACAGCAAGCGTTCAGGAGCTCAGGGTGTTAAAGATATGCCTGCAGCTTGATGGGGGAGAGGCAGAAGATTGAATTCCAGGTCCCAGTTCCAGCACACACAAGCCCCATGACCACAGACAAGCTAAACTCCATGCCTCAGTTTCCTCACCCATAACATAAGAATGATAATAACTTTTTAGAGTAGTTGCAAATATACTTAGGAGACCATGGACGTGAAGGCAGTGTGCAAACAATGGAGATTCTCACTGTTCACACGAAAAGAACTCTCGGGGACAGTCTCCTAGACCACGTGGTCAGGATCTAAAGTCTTCCTGGGGAAATGAATCAAAAGCTCTTTGGTGAAAGAGCTTCAGCCTTCTGATCAAAGGGTCTGTGGTGATGAATTGAACACAGTCCCAGGGTTTGGCCCGTCTACAAGTTCACCACAATCTTACCAAGGCTAGGTCAGCACTTGCACAAGTCCCAGTTTGGGCAGATCGTGTTAGTCCAACCCAAAAAGCCATTATTAGAACTTCATTTTGGTTCACACGTACTTATTTGGGGCTTTAGGAATGAGAGGAGGGAAGCAGTGAAAAGGCAGAGGGACCACAGCATAAACCCAAGTAGGCAGGACAGAATATTGGTGGGTGTGAGCTCGGGACTCAGGACACCTCTCTATCGTTTTCCCACTGTCAACCTTAGAGATGCTATTTAACATTTTCATCCCAGTTTAGTTTTCTTAGCTGTAAAAAGGATAATCATGGTACAGCTGAAGACAGTGAAGTTCGTGATAGGACTGTGGCGCGTGGCAAGAGCTCAGTAGACACCAGGGATCCTTACCGCCCAGGAACACTACTGAAGATGTGTAAAGACAGTCACTCACCCTACATGAACTTACTACCAGCTGAGGGCCAGTGCTGAGGGAGCACAGTAAGAGAGAATTTCAGCCTGATGGGATTTAATCAAGGAGTCCTTCCCGGAGGAAAAGCAACTTAACAGTTTTAAAGAGAAAAGAGACGGGATATGGTTGTATAGTGACAGATAGGTCCTAACGTGTTCTCTGGTTATGCTAAAACTGCAGCCAAAAGGAGTGAAGGAACAGCGTTACCAGCGAGTCGCCAGCAGGTGGCGCCAGCCACCTCCGCACAGGGCTGATGGAAGCACCAGCGCCCAATCCACGCTCGTAATGGGCCCGCACCCAGCCCACCTCCAAAGGAAAAGGACTGCAAAAAAGGAAGAGGCTTGTTCAGTGTTCGTAGAGAGAGGCCGGGCCGGTGGCTCCGGTATGGAGAAGAGGAAGGGGGCCTAGGCCTGCAGCCCGGTGCACTTTCACTCCACTCCCATACTGGGGAAGGAGAGCAGAGTGCTCGGTGTACATTCCCTGAGGTCTGAGATTGTGCTTGGATATAAACACTGGAAAGCAAGAAGCCCAGCCCAGGAGATCCGCATGACTGGGCGGTGTCCCACCCTGGGGAAGAAGACTAGGGGTGTCCACCCTGGAGCTGTGTGGCCCAGAGAGGATCCCAGCGGCCCCGTGGCTCCACACAGATGCATAAAAGTCCTCAGGAGGGCCGTGTCAAAGGTCGCCCAGGAAGCTACTGGATTAAGAGCTGGATACCTAAGCAGAGATGAGGTCCCTGGGAGCCTGTACCGCTGGCGAGGCCATAGGCAGGCACAGCAGGGCAGGGAGTGGGAGGAAGGGTGGTGCTCAGTGATGGAGGAGGGCTGGGTGAAATCTCCCAGCATCCATCAGAACCAGGAAGGGACAAACCACACTGTAAAGAAGCCTCTCACAGGCCAGCCAAGCACTCTGATGGTTAAGGCGGTTGGATCCCACATGTCCAACTGTGCAGGTGGCATCCCAGACAGGCTTGAAAATCACACTGGGCACATGTGCGTGCCCAAAATCCCGAGAAAAGAATAGAGAAGGATTAAGGTGTGCCCACCCCTCCCCATGGGGTCATTTCTCTCTCTCTCCTTCTCCCCACCACCTCCAGCTAGCGCACGTGCCCTACAGCAAATGAAAAAAAGAGGCTCCTTACTCCTCATTCTTCCTCTCTGCTCGTAAATGCTGAGACCTTGAAGAGGAGAGCGATGAAATGCCTTCGAACCAGACTCCACTCTTCCAAACAGCCAGGGCCCAACTCCAGCTGATGCTGGGGAACAGGGAGGAAAGGAGCGCTGAATCCAGTTTGCGATGGAAATTTTTTAAATGTAAAAGATTTGAGTCTTAATTACTGGAACAAGGCTGTTGTAGTAAAGGAAAGTGGCTGCAACGTTATGGAACCAGACCAAGGCGTCGTTAAGGGAGCTGCTCCCCAGCAGGACAGAGCGCGCTGGTACAGTCTAGCCTGGGGCAGTTACTGGAAGAAATAAAAAGGTTTATACCCCGAGTGGGGAGTCTTCAGTAAATCTGACCCAATTACGTGCATGCAGGAAGTAACTGGGCCTCGGATCAGTGCGCCAGTCAGAACACCCTGATGCAGGATGATGACTCACAGAGCGCGTCCTCCTCTTCCCGGTTCAGGCCCTGCCTGGCCTCCCCAGGGTAGTGAGCAGGGGACTCTGTCTTTGAGGCTCTCAGGAGGAGGAATTCCATGGTTTCTTCTTACAGGAATCTTGATGGAATGTGCTCAGAGGCAGCTGAAAAAGACGGTGCAATGTGCTTACTTCTGCTGTGTTCCAGGAAGCATCAGCCCCGCCTTACCCCAATATCAGCCAGCGGCCCCCTTTGGGAAGGAGGGCCAACAGCCAAGGTCTTCGAGTCTCAAGGCTGAGAAAGTCGGAGGACATCCTAGTCCCTGGGACACAGAGGCAGCACATCTAGACGATCGGAAAACTGCCAGCAAGTCCTCCACTAGAAGATGAGAGAAGATGCAGTTTTTAAAGAGCAGTGCAGGAACTGTTGATATTTGCAGAACAGAATGGTCCCTTGGCTCCTCTCCCTCTGGGGGAAAGGGAAAGACTAACACTTACTGAGTGCCCATTCTGTATGGGCACCAGGTTCACTCTTGTTTTATCTAACACTCCCACTACCCTGTAAGGAAGACATTTTCTCCATTTTTACAGATGGAGAAACAGGCACGGTGGTTGCCTAAGTCAAATATTGCTGCATTTGAATCTTGGGTCTTTCTGAATGACAGACATGGAGAGTCCATGTTGCTGTCATGCCATCAAGACCATTGGTTTTAGTTGTCCCCAGCAGTTCCTTCAGGGACACCTCGGTTCTGAGCCACAGTCGTGCTCCTCTTGGGGCCAGCTCCCAGCTAATGGCTAAGCAAGCAGTCAAAGAAGGACCGAGCCCTCTGGCTGAGGCTTTGTTAGGTCTGCATCACAGGCTGAGAGCTTCTCCTGGCCAATCCGCTTCCTCCCCTGTCCTTTCTCAGCTGTTCTGGACATCTGGTTCTAGAACTCACTGGGACTCCCAATAGTCTGCTCCCAAACACTTCCTCTTTCTGATACTTTAACCTTATTCTCACTCATCCTTGAGGTTACATTGCTGCAGTCCAGAGAATGAGTCCCTGCTGGTTGCTGTGGCTTCATGCCTTCCTGAAGAAAGCTACAAAAGGTTTTAGGGTTAGGACAGTTCCCAAAGACTTAGTTACCCTTGATGACCAGGGGCTCAGTGCTCAAAAGCAATGGCTAACACTCAACCATGCTTTGAAGTCCGAAGACTAAGATAAAGGGTCTCCCTCACTTTTTCCCTTTTCCCACATATCAATTCCACCTTTAGGCAGCTAGAACGTGAATTTGAGAGATGCAGTTTTATTATTTATTGTACTTACAGCAAAGCTTTATGATTCGTATGTTTAATTTTAAAAGCAATGGTCAGGAACCAGCTTCAGAGACCCTTTCCACCAAGTTGGCACCAAAAGCAAAGACGGAATCTTCTGACCCTCCCAAAGCTGAAGCCAAAGCAAAGGCTTTGAAGGCCATGAAGGAAGTGCTAAAAGGCATCCACAGCCACAAAAAAAGATCCACAAGTCCCATGTCATCCTCCTCCCAGTGGCCCAAGACTCTGCAGCCCGGAGGCAGCCCAAAAAATCTCAGAAGAGCACCCCCCAGGAAAAGAAGCTTGACCACTATGTTATCGAGTTCCCCTGACTACCTAGTCTGCCGTGAAGACAGAAGACAGCACTCCGTGTACATTGTATTGTGGCTGTCAAGGCCAACAAGCACCAGATCAAACAGGCTGTGAAGAAGCTCTGTGATATTGGGAACCAGCAGTTAGCGTAATGGCTATGTCGCTGGACTCCCACGTAGTCGACCGCGGTTCCGGACCCGGTGGCTTAAATCTCCCGCCGGGCGCGTGTGCGTGCGTGCCCAAGATCCCGAGAGGAGAATGGAGGAGAAGGGATTGCGGCGTGACCATCCCCCCTGGGGGGTGATTT
>NW_006159751.1:2329090-2335280 GCF_000334495.1 Tupaia belangeri chinensis
GCGTCACAAAAAAAAAAAAAAAAAAAAGAAGCTCTGTGATATTGATGTGGCCAGGGTCACAGGCTTGAGCCTGTCAGAGAGGAGAAGGTGTATATGTGACTGGCTCCTGGTTATGATGCTTTAAATATTGCCAACAAAATTGGGATTGTCTAAACTGAGTTCAGACAACTAATTCTAAATATACATGTTTTCACCATTTAAAAAAAAAAAGCAGATAGTTATAGGCAACAAAAGCAAAATGTGTAAATTACACGTCCTCAAAATGAAAACTTCTGTGCTTCGAAGGACACTGTCAAGAAAATGAAAAGAAAGACATCTGAAAAGTGGGATAGATATTTGCAAATAATGCATCTGATAAGAGACTAGTATCCATAATGCATAAAGAACTCTTACAACTCAACAATAAAAAGACAACCCAATTAAAAATTATAAAATGGGGGCCAGCAGGTGGCATAGTGGTTAAGACACTGGGCTCTCACATAGCCAACAGCAGTTCAAGTTTCAGGCCTGGCAGCTTGCTTTCTCACTTCCTCTCTCTCTCTCTTTTTCTTCCTCTCTCGTGCTCCTGTAGCAACGTTTTTTAGAAAATTAGTAATAATAATAAATTAAATTAAATAAATAATTCTAAAAGAAAAGATAACATAATTTTGAATAGACATTTCTCCAAAGAAAATATATGAATGACCACTATAGATGTGAAAAGATGCCTGTGATAGATCATTAAGTGACTGCAAAACAAAACCATAATGATTTAGTGCTTCACACTCACAAGGATAGCCATAATATAAAATACAGACAATGAGTGTTGGAGACAATATAGGGAAATTGGAACTCACGTGCATAGATGATAAAAATGTAAAATAATGTAGCTGCTTGGGAAGAGTCTGACAGTTCCTCAGACAGTTAAATATAGAGTTAACATATGACTCAGCAATTCCCTCTTCACTATATATCTAAGAGAATTAAAAACATATGTCTACATAAAAACTTATATTCAAGTGTTTATAGCAGCATTATTTGTTTGCCATAAAGTTGAAAGAGTTCAGAGACCCCCAAAACACTCAGACAAAAAGCTATTTTAAATCTGAGGTGTGACCTGGCATGTTCAGGGACCAAGGTAACTAAAATTATACTGTAAATCTCATCTTCTAGACCCCGGAAACACTCAGATAAGTCTCCACACACTGAGTGTCTAGACAGGCCTAGGTGCACAATAGCCAAGCATCTGAATATTTCTAGGGTCATTGAAATCCTCAATGCTTATTGAACCTCCTACTTTAAGGAAGAAACTTCCTTTTATAAATCTGAACTCATAATCTCTTTGTGTGGACACAACGTTGCAAAACACAGTAGAGAGATTTTTGTCACAGAATGACCAGAAACCACCACAGAGGCATGAGAAATATGAGAAACTAAGGAAATATCTCTCCCCCAAGTGAAAAGAACAATCCTTCATCATCCATAGACAGTACAGTAGAACTTGTTGGAAATGCCTGATAGAGAATTCAGAATGTTCATAGTGACAAAACTTAATGAGATACAAGAGCTGAGAGACAATGAACTCTGAGAGATACAGGAGAAAAGAGACAATGAGTTCCAGGAGGTGAGGAAATTCTCTCTGAAAGAGGAAATACACGCCATAAAAAAAGAATCAAATGGAGCTGTTAGAGATGAAGACTGCAATGCAGGAAATCAAAATCTCCCTTGAAAGTATTAAAAGCAGATTAGTCCATGCAGAAGATTGAATCTTGGATGTTGAAGGCAAAACCTCTGACCTAGAAAAAACTGAGAAAATAACCAAAAAGAAAAAAAGAGAGAGAATACTATACAAGAAATATTAGATACCATTAAGCACTCAAACATCAGGATAATTGGTATCCCAGGAGGTGAAGAGACTAATAAGGGCATTGATAATCTATTCCATGAAATCCTGGAAGAAAACTTTCCAAATCTAGAGAGGCATTCAAATATTTAGACCCAAGAAATACAAAGGACCTCTAATAGAATCAACCCAAGAAGATCTCCAAGGTACATCATAGCCAGATTGGCCAAGACCACAAAGACAAGATACTAAAATTGGCAAGAGAAAAATGTCAGTTATTTATAAAGGTTATCCCATCAGGCTAACATCAGACCTCTCATCAGAAACAATGCGAGCAAGGGCTCTTTGTTCTAAGCCACAGAAGCAAGATGATCAAGGGAACGTCATCATTTGGGAAGCATCGCAATAAGATGCACACGTTGAGCCGCCACTGTGGTTCTAAGGCCTATCACCTTCAGAAGTCAACCTGTGGCAAATGTGGCTACCCTGCTAAGCGCAAGAGAAAGTATAACTGGAGTGCCGAGGCTAAAAGACGTAATATCACTGGGAGTGGTCGAATGAGGCACCTAAAAATTGTATACCGCAGATTCAGGCATGGATTCCGTGGAGGAACAACACCCAAACCCAAGAGAGCAGCTGTTGCAGCAGTTCATCTTAAGGATTTCAACGATTAATCAGGCAATAAATGTTCTTGGTTTAAAAAAAAGAAAAAAAAAGAAACAATGTGAGCAAGGAAAGAATGGGAATATATATTCAAAGTGTTAAGTGAAAAACAGTTTCAACCAAGAGTACTATACCCAGCAAGATTATCCTTCATATAGGATGAAAAAATAAAAAAACATTCTGAGATAAAACCTGAAAGAATTTACCAATGCCAGATCAGTCCTTCAAGAAGTTCTGAAAGGAGTGCTCTACCAGGAAAACTTAAGACACACATACAGAAATAAGAGAAGAAAAAGCAACCAAGAAAATGACCAACTTAAAGCTAGGGACAATAAATATCAATAATAATGTTGAATGTTAACTTCCAGGATTTAAACAAAAAGATTGGACCACAGTAATGCTGCAAATTCAACAGAAGAGAGATTAATTACATAAGACTGAACTGCTGAAATAGAATTTTATGACTTTTGAGTAAAACATTACTGATTTTTTTTCTTTACTATGCTTTGTTTTCCCAATTTAAGGATTTTGCTTTCTTTTGAGCTATTAATAAGTTCAGCAATTTGTTAAAATGTTTTTTCTTCTTGTTTGATTGTTTCTTTCAATGGAAACATAAACATTTCTCCCTTCCTTACCCCTCTGGAATTGGAAAATTTGGAGAAGTATTCTTATTTTGTGGCCGGATAGTAATTTGCATAAATTCAATAATACTTGTTGGCTTGAATCAGAAATTGGAAATACTCATTATTGGACAGGACTTTGACAGGAAGGTCATATCTGAAGATTAAACCAGAAAACTATGGACCTAAGGTAGATCTCAAGTAAAACAAGAGAAGCTCTTGGAAAGATGGCCTGGCACCATAAACAGTTCTTCCTGGCAGAGAAGATTAGAGAAGTAATGTGAAACAATTCATACCATAAAATAACCTGGATTTTTCCAGCCCAGCATTGTAATCAGTAGAGGTTACAAAAGAGCAGCCACAACCAGAGGATTATCTTGAGGAAGACTTTGGAGGAAGAAAAAGAAACTGATCTTTGCTGGCAGATGGTGTATCACAGAATACTTGGTAGGCAGGGCTGAATTGAGAAGGTTTATGTGTGAATTGTGTGTTGGGTGTTTACTTTTCAACATTTGAGTAGCTGACATGTAAATATGTTCTTGAAAATACTTAAAACCATACTGTGTCTGTTGTTATAGAGTCACAAACAAAATTATAACAAATATTTCAAACATAAAAAAAAGTTGAAAGAGCTCAGTAGTCTATCAATTGGTGAATGGATCACCAAATCAGTATATGACCATGTAATGGAATAGCATTCAGCCATAAAAAGGAATGAAGTGCTGATACAAGCTACCACATAGATAAATCTGGAAAACGTTATGCTAAATGAAGAAGATAGGCAAAAAAAAAGACATATTGTGTCACTCCACTTATATGATACATCTAAAATAGGCAAATCTAGAGGAACAGAAAGTAGATTGGTGGTTGCCAAGAGCTAGGAGGAGGGAGAAATGGAGAGTTACTCTTTAATGGGTGTGGGGTTTCTTTTGAGGGTGATGAAATGTTCTGGAATAAGATGGTGATAATTTCACAACATCATAAATATACTGAAAACCACTGAAATGTGCACTTTTAAAGGGTACATTTTATGGTATGTGAATTATATCTCAATAAAAAATATTTTATGTGAATGAATTGAATATTGTATATTTCTCTAAGGAGACCAAATCACTTTAATTAAGGTGGCTTATTATATGACCTTTGACTAATTTCTTCCCCCCAGGTCCATGGTCTTTGACAAAATTAAATTGCACATCTTATATCTAAGAGGCTTATATTTCAGAAACTTCAGGACAGGGACTAGCTTGACTAAAGTCATTAAGGCTTTAGTTTAGGGGAGACAAGAAGGGAGCTAGATGGAACCCAGTGAAAAGCCAGATGTAGCATCAAGGACAATCAGGAGAATAGTGCATGGATTTTTCTTTTAATTTTGCAACGAATTAACTGATATTTTAATTTCATTTGCCCATTTTATTATACGTGAAGTCCCTCATATATAAGGCACTCTAAAAATTCAACGGTAAGAAAACAAAGCCCAATTTCTTTTAGGGGAATTATATTACTACAGGGCATGTGCACTCGCCAGAGAGATGGAGAGACAGAAAGCAAGAAATCACCCCCCAGGGGGGATGGCCACCCTGCAATCCCTTCTCCTCCCATGTCTGCTCAGGATTTTACAGGCACAAGTGCCAGGTGTGAGTTTTAAATCACTGGAACCAGGACTTTAACGACAGTCAACTACATGGGAGTCCAGCAACGTAACTATTATGCCATCTGCTTGGCCACACCCCCCCAAAAGAAAAAACAGTTTTTAAAATAAGCTAAAAATGGGGCCAGCAGATGGTGTAATGGTTACGTCCCTGGACTCCCATGTAGTTGACCATGATTAGTGTCCCGGACCTGGTGACTTAAATCTCACACCGGGCACATGTGCGTATGTGCCAAACATCCCTAGAGAAGAATGGAGGAGAAGGGAATGTGGTGTGGCCATCCCCCGAGGGAGGTTATTTCTGCTTTTTCGTGTGCGCAAAAACCACCAAAAAAAAAAAAAAAAAAAAAAAAAAAAAAAAAAAAAAAAAAACTCTCTAAAAAAAATAAGATAAAGATTTGAACAGACACTTCAGCAGAGAAGGTAGATAGATGGAAAGCAAGTACGTAAAAAAACATAGTCACTAGAGAATTGTAATTAAAACCTTAATGAGGAACCACTACATGCCGAATGGAATGGCTAAAATTTACAAGATGGCCATGTAAATGTTGGCAAGGATGTGAAACAACTAGAACCTTCACGATACAACCATTTTGGGAAACAGCTTGGTAATTTCTTCCAAAGTTAAACATACACCTAACATTTTCCAAGATATTTACCACCAACCCCTCAAAAAATAGGTGGCCTAAGACCAGAAAGGACTTGTATAAGAAATGCTTATAGTAACTTTATTTGTAATAGCAAATTAGAAATAAACCACATTCTCAATATTAGTAAAATGGAGAAAAATCATCCTTACATACAATGGAGTGCTATACAGCAATAAAAAGAAATTAATTGGGCCCAGCAGGTGGCGGGGTGGTTAGGGGACTGGACTCCCACATGACTAACTGGAATTCGGGTTCCAGACCTGGCTGCTTGTTTTCTCACTTTCCCTTTCTCTCTCACTCTCACTCTTCCTCTCTCTCTCCTTCTCTCTCTCTCCTCTCTCTCTCAAGACTATAGCAAGTTAAAAAATAAAAATAAATAAAATAAAATAAAATAATTTCTTTTAAAAAAGAAATGAATTGTTGATACACATATACAGATGAATCTCAAAAGAATTATGCTAAGTGAAAGGAAGCCTGACAAAAATGAGTACATATTGTATTATCCCATTTGCATAAATTTTATAGAATGCAAACTAATATATAGTGACAGACAGCCAATCAGTGGTTACCTGAGACTGGGGGCGCTGGGAGGGAAGGAAAGAAGGATTGCAAAGAGGTACAAGGAGACTCCAGGAGGTGAGGGGTATGTTCGTGATCTTAGTTTTGGCAATACTTTCATGGGTGTGTGAAAATGATTAAATTGTAAGTTTTAAATATATGCAGTTTATTGTATGTCTATTAAAGCTCAATCAAACTGCAGGAAAAGATATTTAGAAGGGAAAGA
>NW_006159751.1:2335311-2351320 GCF_000334495.1 Tupaia belangeri chinensis
GGGGACTCATAGTGAAGATACACTGATAATCATATGCTACAAACAAAATGGAAAAACCTGACAGAGGCTGCATCTCAGATTCTGCCTCATTCCTCTGACTTTCAGTATTTTTGAACAGAATGATCCCAGAAGGCCCAGAGGATCGCCCTTCCCAAGATCTTTTGCACAAACTCCACCTTTATTCAAACACCCTCCCAACGCGGCTTTCAAGTCCACCTCCCATCTAACCAAGTCCCTGAAGCTTTCCTTGTCTTCTACAGGTAGAGTCTGTCTATGGCTCAGTATGCACTCTCTGAGCGCATAGGAATCCGGTAATAAATCCCCTTGGCATTCTAGGATGTAAGAGTGTGGTTTCAACTGTTCCCAAAAGACCCTAAAGGTCCACAACTTTGTGCTGATCTGTCATTTTACACAGGAACAAATTTGATTTCAGCCAGCTATGAAGTCCCTATGGAATAATAGTAGCTGACATAGTGAGTAAGCTGAGCCCCACCCACTCCCAGGCCTTCATAGCCCAACCCAGCTTGGTTGGCCTCTACTTGATACAAAAAATTTTTTTCCCTTTGTGAAGAATGAACTGCCTCAAAAAGAGCTATCAGCTGGTGATGGAAATGATGAGTGAGTGAAGCCGTCCAAGAAAGAGATGGTCCTTAGCCAGAAAATAGCTTTATAAATTACCTTAATCTTTTATTAAGAATCTGGAAGCATCACTTAAAAATCTTAGTTGTACTTTACAGCGTTTTATGGGGAGAAGTTATACACTACAGTGGCATTAACAGAATTGGAAATTTGAAAAGGCTTTGGGCCTTGCCCCTCAGTAATGTCAAAAGCTCCCGGTAGCTTTAGTGAGCGCTCATAACATTGCAATATAATTATGCGTTTAGCTATCTCCTTTCTAGTCTGAAAAGCAGGGTCGTGTAGATTCAAGAGCTGTATCTGGGATCAGATCTCCATTCACTTAATAACTAGGTGAACTTGAACAGGTTACTTAAGCTCTCTGTGCCTCGATTTCCTTGTTTTTAAAATGGGAAGTAGAATAGTACCTATCCAATCAAGCTTAAATATAGCAATACATAAAAAGCATTTTAATCAGTGTCTAATCCATCAAGAAGTGATTGACAAACGCTAGTAATTAGTTTGAGAGTTTCCTCTAGGGCAGAGTTGATGTCTTAAGAACCTTTTCAAAAATGTCTAGTGCTCCACTGGCTCACGCAGTGCTTGGCACCTAGACTGTGCTCCACATGAGTGAATGAATCAGTGAATAAAAGAGTCATGGCTTTGTTCTTAAAGTCTGAATTGCTGGTGTAACGAGGGCATTTTGACTTGACTGACATGGTATCTAGACACCACTATGTGGCCAACATTCCCACCAGTCTCATGTCCCCCACCATGATTGATTTCCAGCTATGGAGAATCATAGTGGTATGGCCAACTGTGAATGGGAGGAGCAGAGAGCATTGATAGAGGGTCATAACTTGACCTCTGTCTGCATCTGGCCATCCTGACAGAGAAATAAGAGCTAGAATCTGACAAAACCATTCAAGAAAGACATCGACAGAGCTGCCTCCTGATTCGGGCAGCACTCTTGCCACCTAGAGGCATCTCAGCTTAGCACCCAGAGAGATCCTCTTAAAACCTAAATGGGATCATGTCATGTCCCTGCACAAAACCCTCCAATGGCTTCTCATCTCACTTGGAAGAAAATCCAGAATTCTTACAGTAGCTTAGAAGATCATGATCTCATCAATGCTTCCTCTCCCATCTTAGCTTCTACTTGCCCTTCCTTGAACACTCCACTCCAGCTTTTTGCTGGATGCTGGCCTTCTGTGGTTCCTCAGATAGTCCCAAGAAATTACTGCTCAGAGTTTTGAGATCACTGTTCCCTCCTGTATGCTTTTCCCCAGAAATTCATGATTCACCCTGTCGCTTTAGTTCGTTCTCTGTTCCAATGCCACCTCCTCAGAGAGGCCCTCTCCATCCACCTATCTAAAACTCCATGAAAGCAGAGAATTCATCTATTCTAAGAATTGCTTAATCCCCTCAAGTTATCCCAGTGCCAGACACAGAATACTGAATAAATACTGTTGACTGATTAGGTGACTAAAACCCCAGGGGCCATGCCCCGTGGCCTAGTGGGTAAAGAAGCTGCATCTCATGGCTGACTGGCCACATGGTTCAAACCCTGGCCTCAGGGCTTGCAAAACACAGCGGGTACACATGCATGCATGCCCAAAATCCAACAGGATGAATAAATGAAGAAGGCATTGAGGTGTGACCACATCCCATTGAGGGGTGCTTTTTCCTTCTCCCTCTCTTCTTCTGTCTCTCAATCTCTCTCTGACAATTGTTTGTGCCTTCTGACAAAATTACAAAGAAAAACAAAGCAAAACCAGGAATCCATCTGTTTTCTGCTTCTGCCTACCTCCTAGGACTAAGTCTTCCCCAAATGGAAGCTTCTCCCTAGTAGTGAACTGTGTCCAAAGTTGGCTCCTACATTTCCAGCAGAGTAAAGAAGGTGAAATTGTATTACTGGAACAAAAAGATAATTGTATAATATTCTGTTGAGGAAACTAGCTTGATAAAATGGATTTACATTTGCCAATGTTTTCAAGGAAAGGTTTAAGGGTCTTCAAAAAAACAGAAGTGTTGGGGCCAGCAGGTGGCATGGTGGTTACGATGCTGGACTCCCACATGACCAACAGTGATTTGAGTCTCAGATCCAGTGGCTTGCTTTCTCACTTTCCCTTTCTCTCTATTTCTCTGGTCAAATTATAGTAATAAATCAATTTTTGAGAGATTTTTTTTTTCCTTTAAGGCATGTGTGCTCACCAGAGAGACAGAAAGCAAGATATCACCCCTGAGGGGGGATGGCCACGCCTCAATCCCTTCTCCTCCATTCTCTTGGGATCTTGGGCACACACACACATGCGCACAGTCCGAGTTTTAAGACACCGGGTCCGGTACTCAAACCACAGTTGACTACATGGGAGTCCAGCGATATAACTATTACGCCATCTGCTGGTTCTAATAATTATTTTTTTTAAAAAGATACTGAAGTGTGACACCATTGAAAAGCTATAGTAATGCTATAGTAATGAACATAAAGAAAGAAACTGAAAAA
Source organism: Tupaia belangeri chinensis (assembly GCF_000334495.1). Lineage (NCBI taxonomy): Eukaryota > Metazoa > Chordata > Mammalia > Scandentia > Tupaiidae > Tupaia > Tupaia belangeri. Next base: position 2,338,433 of record NW_006159751.1, read on the forward strand.
ACAGAAAAAGCCCTAAATCATTAATGAGGCTTCCTCTACAGTGGGGCTCAAGAACATGCATTTTAACAGATTCCTCAAGCAATTCTTAAGTAACTAGCTAAGACAGGTTTTTGGAAAGGATCTCAGAGATTTGATAAAGTATGAGTCCACATATTACAGTGGGGAAGATGTGAGTTAGTACAGCCAAATAGGCCTGGGTTCAAACTCTGCCTTCACTACCTACTACCTGTGTGACCCTCTGCTATAATTCACCTCTCAGATCTTGAGGGTTTATTTCCAGAGTAGTTAGTGACTCCTCTCTTTCTGAGCTGTTGTGATTTTAAAAACATATGTAATATACCTAGAATATAGCACATTAATAAATGATAGCTTATTGCTATTCTTTTTATGATGTGTTTTCTGAATGCTTACAACCTCCCTAGAATGTTCCATGGCAAATTGGCATTCTTACCCTGTGTCCCCACTATGTGACCTCACTGAAGCAAAAATGCTTAGTAAAAAGGGCCTAATCGTGTGCAAATAGGAAAGTCTTCATCCCATCCTTGCCCTAGAGTTCCTCTTCCCTCAAGAAACATTTATCTGCTCTTAACTATCCATTAATCATTAATCATAAACGCTTACACTTTCAGTCTGCAGTTTCACAAGTATTTCAGAACTGAAGCGTGAGAGGGTAAGAAAGCAGGCACTACCATTGCTCATTCACAGTAGTCAGGTGAGTGGCCTCTGTGTACAAGGCCAGCATGGGGATGTGCCTGGACTCAGAACCCACAAACCCTCACACATGCCATTATGTGACATTCCTGTCATTAAGACTTAAGGATGCGGAGGAGAAAGAGGCCAGGGCCTCCATCTCACATCGATTTCTGACCTTCGCATAAAGGACTGGGGCTCTGGGGGGTAATGGCTGGAGAACGAGGGGTAGCCAGAACCCATCTCCCAAGCTTGGCTCTAGGTGCTGCAAGGATGGTCTCCCTCAAATCAGAGGGCGCAGCAGCACAGCCTCCCCGAGTCCCGTTGGTTCAAGGTGGCCAGCCTTCTGCGACTCCACACCGCCACCTGCTGGAGGCCGCCTTGCTCGCAGCCAGCTGTCCACAGCTGGTCCAGGCCGGCCCTACTGCTCCGGGAGTCCTCTGCCCTCCCCTCTTCCGGAGCAGCTTTGGAAGCCACAGTCCAGGCTGGTGACCTCAAACTGGAATTGGGGAGAGCGCTCCTATTTCCTCCTCATTCTTATTGTCCATCTTTTCGTTTTTTAAGATAGGTTCTGGCTGTATCATGATCTTCTTCCCTTAGGCTCCCAGCAGGGGCTACAGATGTACCACCCTGGCTTATTCATTTATTTATTTATTTTAGGAAAGTTAATACTGCGTTGCCCCAGAACAACCTAAGCCAGTGTCCTCCTGCACCAACCTCCCCGGTTACTGAGATTATAGGTGCACATCAGGATAAAGCCTTTAGGTTGGACCTGGAATCAAACCAGGCCTCCCGTGTGGTCCCAGCTTGTGGAGAGCAGCGTCTTAGGAGCACACACCACCTTGGCAGGCTGCTACCATAAATCCTAAATCTATGACACTGCGTGAACTCTTTGCTGTGCTTGAACTTCAGTTTCTTCCAAGTTGTAACCAGAGGAAGGTTCAGCCCTGAATTTCCCTGCCCTCCTAGAGTAAAATGGGACAGAAAAATAAAGACACCCACTCTGCCAGATGGAAAGAATTGGGACTTTGGAGAGGAAACTTCTATAAATTTCAGAACTGGGGGGATAAAAGCAGCAGCATTCACTGTAGACAGATGAAGAAATGAAGTCTCAAAGAATCGAAGGTTTGATTTATTCATTCACTCAAATATATTCATTGAGTGCCTACTATGTGCCTGATGGTGTGAAACAGATGAAAACTCTGTCTCTCTGCTGTAAGCCCCTTTGCTGGGCTGGTCATCACTTTTCCCTACCCACCTTCCTGTCAGTGTTCCCTCTTTCTACATGTTTCCCCCGGTGTCCTTAGTAACCTCATTCCACTAAAAACAAACTCTTCTACATCCACCCTCCAGAACGTCCCTCTATCCTCCTCCTCCTCACCATAACTAGAACCTGGCCTTTCCCCAAGGACGCCAGTTCCCGTGCCGCCCTCTAAGTGGAGGCTGCACTTCCTCCCTTGTGAGCTCTATGTTTTTGCCAAGCAGGGTGCACTTGGGGTCAGCAGTCTCTAAGATTCCCCGCCAGCTTCACGCGGTCACTTTTCTACCTTGTTTAGAGCCCTCGTCAGCCCAACTTGACGGCACAGTTGGTAGCAAACTGAATGATGGTGCTGGAAGCCGCCTCCTGGTGGGCCTGAAAACACAGTGTGCATGCATGCTTGCATGCCCAGGACCCTAAGGAGCTGCAGGGGTCTTGTCATGAGAAGGGAGGAGACCCTGTCAAGGGAGCTTCTCTCTCTCTCTCTCTGTCTCTCTGTCTCTGTCTCTGCACACACACTCTCTATCATAAATAAAATAAACTTTAAAACCCTCCTCATACTGAGTGGCAGGTCGCTCATGGCCCACCTCAACTCAGGACTACTGCTACACATTGGTTCACACCTCATGCTGAGACAATGCTGAAGCCAATCCATCTGGCACCCTAGCCTCCCTAACTGTCATGGTCGCTCTGTAGAACCTTCTGCTCTTGTTTTCAGCTACCTTTTCAAGGCTACAACTGGACCATTCCAGCAGATTTCACCTCTCAAACACTAAACTCAAACACCCTACTTAGAAAGCAATCCTTCCAACTCCATTCTCGTCCTCCCACTTCATCATTCCTTGACCTCGCTGGGTTCCAGCACTTTAACCCCTTCATTGCCCCCTGTTTATCTTCCCTCCCCATCAACCCCAGGCCTCAGTCTTTCAAAACCCAAGCTAGACTTTTGGTGGACAACTTCAGGCCCAGCTGCAGTGGCAAAAGCAGGAGGGGTTGTCATGCAATGGCCGAGGGTGCCTGGGCCGTTCAGGTTTGGTTCCTGGCCCAGACTGTGCAGATGGAGGTGTGGTGATGCACGTCCATGACCCTAGCTGACTGGGAGGCTGGGGCAGGACAGTGACAGAGGAGAGCCCACAGAAATATCTACTCCTCTCCCCCACTCACACCCCCTCCATCTTCCTCCCACTCGTACACACTTTCTCTCCCTCAATAATAATAATAACCATGATAACAATAATAAAAACATAAATGAATTCTTACCAGTCCTCTCAATATGCTCTCTTTTCTTCCTACTCATGAGCCCTAGAAAACCCTGACCCTGAATCAGGTCTACAACTCTCTGCCCTGATCTTAAATCTGGACTTCTGAGAAATAGAAAGAGAAAACTATTCACTCTGACACAATATGGTCTTTTTCTAGTTTCACAGAGAGCTACTATAAATCTGTCTCATTCTCCCCAAGTCTTCCCACTGTCCTGCCTGTCCTCCCACACTTCACTGAGAAAAATCAAAGCCAAGAGCCCTCTCAACTTCTCATCCCCTTCTCTCATCAATATACCCACCATCACATGATCCTTCCCTCCCGCCTCCAAGCTCAACAGATGTTCCCCTCCTTGTTGAGAGTCAGACTTTCCACTGGGCCAGAGTCCTTATCTTCTGTGTGCTCTGAATTTCTATATCCTCCTTTATTTATGTATCACTCAGGGGACACTCAAAAGACAGAAACCACACCTTCATTTGCACAGGAAAGTGTTGTTTAATTTGGTTTGGTTTGCTTTTGTTTGTGTTTTAAGGTTTTTGCCATAGGGTGCATGCACTCACCAGAGAGAGGGAAAGTGAGAAATCACCTTTGGGGAGGATGGCCAGACTATAATCCCTTCTCCTCCATTCTCCTCTCATGATTCTGGGCACACAGGCACACAAACTCAGCTTAATAAGCCTCCAGGTCCAGGATTCAAATCATGATCAACCATGTGAGAGTCCAGTGCTTTAACTACCATGCCACCTGCTAGCCCTACAGAAGTTTTAATAAGAAGAATCATCAACTATAAGAGAGTATTGTATTCAGATAGGAAAAAAAAGAACTCTATAAAATACACAAATACCCCATATAGGGAGCAAGTTCTACTTCTAGAGCTGAGACAGAGCACCCAAGAAAGAAAGGAATCTGGGAGAGGCCCCATAGCCTAGACTGGTATCTGACCCACGATGGAAAGTTGGAAAGGGTACCACCTTGTCCCGCAGGACGACAGAGGGTCTCACTCAGATGCTACACCAACAGAACTCACCATAAAGCCATGTACAAGGACACTACAGAACTTGCTGAGGCCACCACAGACTGCTCAGGAAACCATCTGGGGTACCATGAGAAGATGTTGTCCTGCAAAGCTTGCTGGGAAAATGCCTATAAGGATGGTACACTGGGAAGCCGTGCTCTGGTATGCTGGAAGAACCTGTCCACAGGAGGAACCACGTGCGGCTGGCCACTGTGTATTTGACTTGCCCCACTCTTGTGGCTGGTCACACGTGCTGCTGGTACTCAGCTACAGGAGTGTGTGAAGAGGAGCTCCTGGAACCAGGAAGAAAAGCCCTCTCTTCACAGTGTCTCTTTAGTACCCTCTACTGACAAAGCTTAACAATATGCCAGCTGGCAAAGAGGAAATGTTTACAGGGTCCAGTTCCACTGCCTTGGAGCAGGAAACGAGTAGGATATTTGGAGATGAGAAGTAATAAGTTGTTAACTGGCATAATTAGTATCTCAACTTCGTTTTCTTTACCAACTTCTTTTCTTTTGCTATAGGCTGCATGCACTTGCTAGAGAGACACAGAGAGACAGGAAGCAAGAAATCATACCCGAGGGGGATGGCCACATCGCAATCCCTTCTTCTCCAGTCTCAGGATTTGGGGCACGCACCCATACGCACTTGGTACGAGTTTTAAGCTGCTGGGTCTGGGACTCAAATTGTGGTCAGCTACATGAGAGTATGTAAACATTACACCATCTGCTGCCCCTTTACCAGCTTCTTTTATCCAATCTATAAACACGTGCAGATTTACTAACTAATCACACATACACATTTTCTAGCCCTATGCTCTCCACTATTTATGACCGCATCTTTCTTATTTTCTTTTAAGTTAAACTTTTAGAAAGTTAGTCTTCACTTGTTTTCTTGCTTCTGTTTTTCTCTTACCCTTTTTTGGACCATGGCTACAACTTACCAATATCCACATAAATTTCTGGAACCAAACTCGATGATGAAATTTAAAGGATAGGGCTGGCAGGTGGTTAAGGTGCTAGATCCCCACATGGCTATCCATGATTTGTGTTCTGGACCTGGTGCTTGTTTTCTTACTTTCCTTCTCTTTATGTCTCTCTCTGGTCAAATTAAAAAATAATCATCATGAATAAAATTAAATAAAATAATTCTTTAATTCCCATGAAGTCAACTGCAGTTCGAGTCCTGGACCCGGTGGCCTAAACTCACACTGGGCATATGTGAGTACATGCCCAAGATCCCAAGAGGAAAATGGAAGAGAAGGGATTGTGGTGTGGCCATCCCCCCTAGGGGGTGATTTCTTGCTTTCTATCTCTCTGTCTCTCTGTCTTTCTGGCAAGTGCACACGCCCTATAGCAAAAACCTCTGCAAAAAAAAAAAGAGAGAGAGAGAGAGAGAAATCACCAAAATTGACATAAGAGAAATAGAAAATATTAATAGCCTTTTCTCTATTAAACAAATAGAATTTTTTTAATTAAAAAACTTTCCACAAGGAAAACTCCAGTCCAACAGCTTCACTGATGATTTCTACCCATCACTGAAAGAAATAAATCAGTTATACTCAAACTCTTTTAGCAGGTAGACATGAAAGGAACTAATTCTTTAAGAGGCTAGTATTACCCCACTCTCAAAAACTGACAAACACATTATAAGAAAATAAAACTAGACCAATAACTCTCACAAAGACTGATACAAATTTCCTTTTCTTTAATTTTTTTATTAATTTTATTTATTCATTCATTTTTTAAATTTGACCAGAGAGAAAGAGGGAAAGTGAGAAAGCAAGCCACCAGGTCTGGAACTCAAACCATGGTTGGCCATGTGGGAATGTCCAGCGTCTTAACCACCACACCACTTGCTGGTCCCTGATACAAATTTTCTAATAAAATGTTAGTAACTAGAGCCAATTCTGCAGAACAGTGGTCAAAGAGAAGCCAAATCCCATGGACTGGCTTGATGGTGTGGTGATTAAGACAGCTGGATCCACATGGCCGACCATGTAGTTTGAGTCCTGGACCCAGCAGCTTGAAAATCATACCAGGCATGTGTATGTGCATGTCCAAAATCCTGAGAGGAGAATGGAGGAGAAAGGGATAATTCCTCACTTTCCCTCTCTGTTTCTCTCCCTGTGCCTCTCTCCAGCAAGCATGTGCACCTTACAGCAAATTTTAAAAGAGAAAGAGAGAGAGAAGCCCTATCCCACATGGCGGTGACCACTGACCATTCAAATCCCTGACCAGGTCAGCCTGAAACATGTTGAGCACATGCATAAGTGCCCAAGATCTGACAGGCTAGAGGCCTGGAGGACAGAGACCGCAGTGTGACCAGACCCTGTGAAAGGTATTCATTCCCCCTTCTTCCTTGAGCATATGCACATACTCTATTATGAATAAAGAATTTTTTATAAATTATTAAATAGTAAGTAGGGGCTGACTCCATGGCACTGTTCAAGAAATACTGATCCCACATGATGACCTCAGTTCAAATCCCTGGCTAGGTCAGCCTGAAGCACACCAGGCACACACAAAAGTGCCCAAGATCCAACAGGCTGGAGGACTGGATGATGTGGAAGGTGTGCCTCTCTCTCTCTCTTTCTCTCTCCTCTCTCTTTCTCTTTCTCTCTCTCACTTTACATATATGTGCATGAGCCCTACTATGAATAAAGAAGAGGAAAAATGTTTACTGTATTAGCAACTAGGATAATCAATATATAAAATGGACTTTTGAAAGGATAATATATCATGATCAAGGGGAGTTTCTCAAGAGTGTGAAATTGATTCAGTGGTAATCAATCACTGTAGTTTAACACATTAAAAGAATAAAAGAGAAAACCCATCTAATTATCTCAATAGGAACATAGAAAGAATGTTATAAAATTCAACAGCCATTCACAATAATGCTCTCAACAAACTAGGAACAGAAAAGAACTTCTTTAACCCAATAAAGACACCTACAAAAGCCTAGTGCTCACATCACACTTAGTGGTGAAAGACTGAATGCTTTCCCTCCCAAGATCAAGAACAAGGAAAGAAGGGACCAACAGTTAGCATAATGGCTATGTCACTGGACTCCCACGTAGTCGACTGCAGTTCGTGTCTGGGACCCAGTGGCTTAAAACTCACGCCGGGCGCGTGTGCGTGAGTGCCCAAGATCCCAAGACGAGAATGGAGGAGAAGGGATTGCGGAGTGGCCATGCCCACTAGGGGGGTGATTTCTCGCTTTCTGTCTCTCTGTCTGTCTGGCAAGCGCACGAGCCCTATAGCAAAAACCTCTCAAAAAAAATCCAAAAAAAAAAAAAAAAAAAAAAAAAAAAAAACAAGGAAAGAACATCTGTTCTTTCTGTTTCTATTTTACAATGTACAGAGTTCCTGACAAGGAAAGAGAGAGAGGAGAGACACAATAGAGATTACAAAGGAAGAAGTAAACCTTTGGTATTCACAGATAACATGGCTGCATTCACAGAAACTCCTAAGGAATCTACAGTAAAAATGTGAAAACTAATTCATGAATTGAGCAAAGCTACAGGATACAAAGTCAAGGTCAAATATCAATTGTTTTTCAATAGATTATGAATAAATAATTGGAAAAAATTTTAAACCTAAACAGCCTCAGGCTCAGCCATGGTGGCATGTGCTGTTTAGATGCTTGTGGTCTGCATGCTGGGACTGCCTGGGAGGCACTGTTGGCTTTCCAGTCCAACCTAAAGATTGGGCATGGTAGCAGTCCCAGCTACTCAGGAAGCTGAGGCAGGAGGATTGCAACATAGTAACACTATGTCTTTAACATATATATATTTAAATACACATACATGTTGCTTCAGGACTTTTAATTCTTATCAAGATGGAGTAACAGGAACAAGACTTACTCCTCATCCTGAAGCAACTAAAACTCCAGACAATATATGTGAAACAGGGGCCAGTAGGTGGCATGGTGGTTAAGGTGCTCAACTCGCATATGGCCAACCATGGTCTGAGTCCCAGGCTTGACAATTACAGCAGGCACATGTGTATGCATGCCCAAAACCCCATGAAGAGAATGAAGGAGAAGAGATTGCAGAGTGGCCATCTGCCCTCGAGGGGCACAAAAAAAGTTTGTTTCATTTTGTTTTGTTTTAAATTTGTTATAAGGCACATACTCTCAGTAGAAAGAGACAGACAGAGAAGGAGAAGAGGGAAGTGAGAAATCACTCCCCAGGCAAATGGCCACCCTACAATCCTTCTCTCTCAGTCTCCTCTTGAGATTTTGGGCACACATGTTCAGCATGATTTTCAAGCCTCTGGGTCTAGGACTTAAACTGCAGTCAGTTATGGGGCGTCCATGCCACCTGCTGGCACCACAAAGGAATTTTTTTTTTTTTTAGGTTTTTCCCATAGGACTCATAGGCTTGCCAGAGACAGAGACAGAGAGAGGGAAAGTGAGAAATCACCTGCCCAGGGGATGGCCACACCACAATCCCTTCTCTTCCATTCTCTTGTGATTTTGTGTATGCACACACACACCTGGTGTGATTTTCAAGCCACCAAGTCCAGGACTTGAACCATGGTCAGCCATGTGGGAGTTCAGTGCTTTAACCACTATGCCACCTGCTAGGATCTTTCAATATGATGGAAATGTCCTATATCTTGACTGGAGTGGAGGTTACTTGGGTGTATACATTTCCGAAAACTGCACCACAACTGCCTGACAGCCTCCAAGGTGGTGGCATCTGATGGTGACATCTGTCTGGGAATTGTGCATTCAAAATGAGCTCATAGGTTATATGTAAATTACTTCAATAAGGCTGGGGGTTTTTTTTAAGCAGAAATAGAAAAATTTACAGCTAAATTCATCCCTTACCCTGATTTTCAACCTATGTCTCTGACAGTCCTTAATTTTTATCATGAATTCTTAACTTTGTTCCATCCTTGGTGCCTTCTCCTCACATAATCCTGTTTCACTCACTGCTGGTATAGCTACCACCTCCTTGAGGATCATTCCAAAACTCTGTATTTCTTTTTATTAATTTTTTTATTTTAAATTAATTAATAAATCTTACATTCATTCACTGAGCATTGCCACAGCATATAAATTGTCTTTTCCTATCCAGAATATACTGCATAGTGGCTTAATCATACATCTTATCATAGATAATTTTCCATTTCTAGTTTCATATGTATGTATATGTACATATTTTTCCCCTATTTCTCACCCTCTGCCATTTCCCACCCTCCTCCCACACTGTCTCAGGTGTCTACAGTTGCTTTCCATTCCTTTTTCTCCCCACATTTTATTGGTTCACAAAATTTCTTAAATAATCTAACTATTTTCAATAGTAAGTTCAGCTGATATATACATATCTGTGAATACGTGTTTGACTTTAGGCATGAAACGCTGAGTAGAATGAATATACTATAGAGTAGCGCCTAGCTGGTGCTATATATTGCTTACTATGATCGTTAAATAGGTATTTTTAATATATTTTTTAATTTCAAGAAAAGCAGTTTTAGCTTTAATAAATCAAAATCAAAGAAATGCTAGGAGAGCTTTGCTTAAAATTTAAAGCCAAGAAACAGGTTAGGATTCTGTTCAAATAGTAGGTACATGAGCCTATTGGTAGCTCAAGACAAGACAAAAATCCTTAAAACCGGAAAACAAAGCCTAGAAGAAAATCAGCAATGTTTTAGTCTAAAGTCTAAGATTCTGTTTCATCAGTTCAGCCTCATGTACTTAATCTATCTTCTGTTGTGGTTCGATCTTCCCAATTAAATTCTGTGATAAAATATTCAACACCAGACTTGTCCCTATGATTAAGTTGGCTATTTTATTAGTTTTTGAACTCTTATTTCTGTGTGTCTGTATTTAATTTTCTCCTATAGCACTCCCTTCAAAACTTCTTGGATAGTGGGTCTGGTGTTGGTAAATTCTTTCAGGTTTTGTTTATCTGAGAATGTTCTTGTCTTTTCTTCTCATATGAAGGATAATCTTGCCAGGTACAGTATTCTTGGTTGAAATTGCCTTTCCCTTAACACTTTGAATCTATTTTTCCATTCTTTCCTGTTTCTGGTGAGAGGTCCACTGTTAGTCTAATGGGTTATCCTTTGTAGGTAACTTGACATTTCTCTCTTGCCAATCTTAGTATCTTGTCTTTGTCTGCAGTTTTGGTCAACCTGGCTATAATGTGTCTTGGAGAAGATTTTCTTGGGTTGATTCTTTTGGGGTCCTTTGTATTTCTTGGGACTGAATCTTTGAATGCCTCTTTTTCTTCCAGGATTTCATGGGAAAGATTGTCAATGCCCTTATGAGTTTTTCTTATATAGACTTTTCCCCTGGTGCCCTAGACAGGTAAACCCACCCCCTAATGAAAAATACAAATCTTAGGGCCAGCAGGTAGCACTGGATTCACACATGGCCAATTACGATTCAAGTCCTGGATCTGGCAGCTTGCTTTATGACTTTCTCTCTCTCTCTCTCTCTCTCTCTCTCTCTCTCTCTCTCTCTCTCTCTCTCTCTCTCTCTCTCTCTCTCTCTCTCTCTCTCTCTCTCTGTCTCTCTGGTGAGCGCACATATCCTATAGCAAATTAAATAACAATAATAAATAAAAGTAAAATAATTCTTAAAAAAATTAAAAAGAAAAATATATATCTCAAACTCAACATGTCCAAAACATAGACCAAGTACCACGTGATCTTAGTCATACCTTTTCTACTGAATTCTTTTTTCCCATTTTTATTTATTTATTTTTTATTTAATCACTGTACATCTTTACTGCATACAAAATGAATTTTTCTACCTTGAATTCACTGCATATCAGTCCAGTCAAAGACATTATCATACACATTATTATCAGCAATTTTCCATTTTTGTTTCTATTAAATGTTTTGCTTTTCACTTCCTTGATTCCCTCCCCACACCCCATTGCCCACCCTTCCCTGCACTATCTTTAGTTTGCTATTTTGTTTTTATTTCAAGAAAAGCAGTTTTAGCTTTAATAAATCAAAATTTTAAAAAGTTAAGAAAAATTTACTTAAGACTTAAAGCCAGGAAAAAGATTAGGATTCTGTCCAAACAGTAGATAAATACTAAAAACTCAAAAATCAAATACGGACAGAGCTAAAATCTAGTAACAATTGCACTGTAGTTTTCCTCTGAAACACTTTTTTCCTCTCTCCATTCCCCCTTTTACCAAAGAGAAGCATAAACTAACTTTTTTTTTTTTTTTTGGAGAAGTTTTTGCTATAGGGCGCATGCGCTTGCCAGGCAGAGACAGAGAGACAGAGAGACAGAAAGTGAGAAATCACCCCCTAGGGTGAATGGCACGCCGCAATCCCTTCTCCTCCGTTCTCCTCTTGGAATCTTGGGCATGCACGCACACGCGCCCGGCTTGAGTTTTAAGCCACCGGGTCCAGGACGCGAACGCAAACCGCAGTCAACTACATGGGAGTTCAACAACATAGCCATTACGCTAACTGCTGGTCCCATAAACTAACTTATTTGCAAAAAAATAAATTTAGTCTCAACTTGGTCTGTTATTTACACAAAGCCCACTAAGAATACTAATTGATTAGTAACCTTTCATATGGAACTTCAAGATTAGAGTTTTTTAAAAGTCTCCCAAGGATACTGACCCCAGTCAGGAATTCACCATCTGACTATGCCTTTAAGATCGTATACTTGGAAGTTTTCAGGCCTGTCAGAAAGTGGCATTCTTTACTTACCTGCCAGGCAGAACTGTTTATGGTACCAGGCAACCTTTCCAAGAGCTTCTGTTAGCATTCTTGAGATCAATCTTGTTACTTAGCTTTCTGGTCATATCTTCAGATATGACATTCAAGTCAAAGTCCTGGCAATAACCAGTGTTTCCAATTTGTGATGCAAGGCAACAGGTATTATTCAATTTGTACAAATAACCATGCTGTCACAAAATCAGAATACTCACAACGACTTTGTAATTCTGGAAGGGTCAGGAAGGGAGAAAAGTTGATATTTCAATTCCGTTTTCAAAAAAATTAACAAATTACTAAAGCTATCAAGAGCTCAAAAAAGAAAAATCCTTAAATCTGGAAAACAAAGCATAGAAGAAAATCGGTAATGTTTTAGTCAAAAGTCATAAAATTCTATTTCACCATTCAGTTTCATGTAATTAATCTCTCTTTTGTTGAGTTTGCAGTGTTAATGTGGTCCGATCTTCTTGTTTAAGTCCTGGACGTTCAGAAATATGATCTCAAAGTTATCAAAAACCTATATTCAAGAGTACTTATCAGTCTTTTTCATTAACTTCTTTAAAATTATTTTTGAATTATAGCTTATTACAAAATATTTTAGAAAGAGCATCAGAATAAAGCAATTATTTATGGACAATGAAACTTAAAATGGCCATGGTTCAAGATCTGATTTTACCATAACCAAAATTGACAAATTTGATCATTTCTGTGACAAACTACATTAGAACTATTTAGCAATACAAGTATGACTAATAACATACTAAGACATAACAAATATTTAAGAATCTCATACAATTTTGGAACACCATTGACACAAATTTCTATACACAGAGAGCTAAACACCATTTCATATTTGACAATGTTTCCCATATAAATTCAATAGGTCAGAAAGTCTAATCTGTCTTTCTTTTTTAAAAAAATTATGGCAATACTGGGGACCAGCAGTTAGCGTAATGGCTATGTTG